>NC_091181.1:14521274-14893774 GCF_040958095.1 Procambarus clarkii | reverse complement strand
CATGCTGGGTTAAAAAGTTTCTAGTCACCACCTCCAATAGTTTGGCTCTCCACGTATCCTCGCCTCCATGCGGTTCCTTGTTCTCCCAGTCAATCCTTCCGTGATTGAATTCCCCCATGATGAGCAGGTGAGATCTATTTCTACAGGCAGAAGAGGCTGCTAAGCTGGGGTAGAGGCCTAGGCCTGCCTGTAGAGGCTGCTACAGGCAGAGAAGAGGCTTGTTGTGTGTGTGTGTGTGCGTTTACTTGTTACCTAATTAGATAAATTAATTACCCAAGTGGTAATTAATCGGCTTGGTGTTTACTATCCTCTTTTCTTTCTGTTTTCCTTCATATTTTGTGTTAGGAATTTCCTTTCTATAATTTCCACTAAGATTGCTCCCTATGATTCTTCCCTTCAATGTGGATTTATTTATTCCTAATCGATTTCTCCGTGATTGAGGTCCCTCGTGATCAACAGTTTCGCTCTCCTTCTGTGAGCTGTTGTTGCTACCCTCTACAGTTCATCTATACATGTATTTTTTCCTCTTAACATCATAATCCTTTCTGGGCTTTGTACTGTTTGGTGAGGGATTGTAAATTATGAAGATCTCAGTCCTCTTCCCATATGCTGTCAGCATCCCAAGTTTGGAGCTTGTGTTTCCATTAGTCCTGCAATTCTCTAGTTCCTCAAATTTCCATCTCCACTTTATGAGGAGTGCAACTTTCCCTCCCTTTCTCTGTGTCTTTTCTTTCCTTCTCACTTAGTATCCCTCTGGGAAGATTGCATCTGAGATCATATGATATATTTTAGTTTCTATTATGTCAGTTAAGTCTGGATCTGCTTCACTAACCCTTTCTTTTACTTCCTCTCCTTTATTGGATAACCCATCAGCATTGGTGTACCAAACCTTGAGATTCTTCTTAGAAATTCTAAGGTTTTACTTTAATTACCAGAGTTCATGTAACTCATCTGCCTACATATCTCCATCGATGTGTGATGCTGTTGAGACATGGATGCAGTCCTATCTTCAATAAGTGGTTGTGAGGTGGAAAGTGCCCGGGGAGTGAGGATGGAGATGAGAGGTAGAGGGTATCTGGGAGTGAGGGATCTGGGGGAGGGGGCAGATGGGGTCTGGGCCATTAGGGGGACCAGGCGGGCAAATTGGGTCTGGGCTGCTAGGGCTGTCTGAAGGGCATAGTGGGTCTGAAAGGTTTGGAGGGTCTGAGAGGCATAGGGTGGCTGAGAGGTAGAGTGAGGTTGGGAGTCAAAAGACTCTTACTTCGAAAAGTGATAGTTTGTCGAAAAGCAAGCTTTATATCACGGGAACGAAGAGTATTAGTGAAATTTTAGAGTTCAGATATGGAGAGAAGGCAGAGCATAGTGGTACTAGTGTTGGAAACAGGTTTGGGATAAAATACATTTCATTTAGCTTGAGTATAGGCACAGATGATCAAAATGTTAGGGATAACCAAAGCGAGAGAAAGTTTTATAAATAAATGAAATTTCAGAATCAAGAAGACAGGGACGAGAACACTTTTTTAACAGTAGGAGGATGGTAGGAAAATACTGAGGTCTTAAGGCCATAAAGCAAAAATGTCATCAACAGAGCAAAGACAGAGAGTGAGACGAATATCAATAGAGGGAAGAACGGTTTCGAAGAATTCCTTGTAGAGATTGGCAAGAACATGGAGCAGAGAGGATAACCCATAACGACACCCAAAGTTTGAAAGAAGTATTTTCCATTAAGAGAGGAGTTAAGAGTCAACTCACTAGTTGGATCTTTTGTTGTCCTGTGAGTGTATAACAGATGATACTCATTATCCACAGATAAACATGCCTCAGCAAGAACAATGGCTGGGGTGTTGGATGATGTGTTGTCACCAGAGCACCATCCCCGCTGCTCTGTGTTCTTCATCATAGACGCCGCCTCCTCCGACCCATCAACTATCGCTGTAAGCCTGGCCAGCAAGTAACAATAAACTTGCCTGATATTTAATATATAATGTTTTTGAAAATTTTGGGCACCAATGTGACAATTTCAACAGAACGTTCATTATTTATGTTAATTAATTTCTTGCAGTTAATGAAGGTGTTACGGGTCCCGGGAGGTGTGGGCGTCTTTACGGCAGCAGCGGACGTCTTGGATGGTAATGTTACACTCCAGCAGCTTCCTCAGGTGCTTTCTCTGGCTCGCAAGGTTGGTGGCTTTCACGACACTTTATGTCACACTTCACTACTGACAGAGGTCGGTCACTTGCTTTCCGTCACTCTAGTATATTAATGAACTCTACTTAATGCTGATCCTCTCTCATAACGCCTTGAATCACTAACAGGTGACAGTACACGATGGAGAATTTATTCTTGTGTCTCTGAAATGTACATAAGGTAATAACGATACTATATATGATGTGGGGTATTTTCCTAGCAAGCATTTATTTGTTTTTTTCTTGATTACTAGAATTACTTTAATATCTTTAATTATCTTATTACTTTAATAGTGGACTGTATTTATAAGTTTATCCTGCTAGGTGTTTACTTGTACACATAGTTGGGGGTTATATTTACTTATTTTTAGCTTATACCACAATTGGTGGTTATAAATAAACTATAAATGTCTACTATCTAATTTATGTTAGTAAAGGTTATAATTATGTTAGTTTAAATATTGTATGGGTCTCAGCCGTGTTAGTTGGGTGAGAGCTGGTCCTCCTGTACATCAGACTTTGTTTTGTCACATGTGGACCGTCTGGTCCTGTTAATGGTGGCTGTTGGGGCAGCCAGAGCATGTAAGGCGTCTGTACATTATCTAGCGGGTGTAACAGTTCTCAGGGATGTCTCATGGATCACAATTTACCTGCCAACAAGTTATATAATAAAAACTGACAATAACATATAAAGTGCAGGTGTGACACATGAAATTTGTATTGTTATAATAATGAGACTGGGCTTACTTTTCTTGGGTGATGCCCCGCTGTTTAACGCCTAACTTATCTTAATAGTTTACTAGTAATAGTAATAATAACCGCCTAACTTTATCTTAATAGGTTATATCTACTTTGAAAGCTGACTCATTCTGGTTTATCTTCTTACATCTGGTCAGTTCGCTTGGTGTTAGGCTTACCATTGCAGTCTTATATAGTCATAATGTAATCTGGGGCTTCCCACTGTGAATGAGTGAAGATATTTTCTCAAAATAGAACATTTATATTTTGTATATATTTTTTTTTTAAATTCTACTCCTTTTATATTAAAATACAATTTTATAAGATTTAAAAATTTGAAGAAAAAGCTCCGTATATATCTTGACTATGCAGAATTTCATATTAACTAAATTTGGATTATGTCATATCGAGTTGTAAAATTTAGATACAAGTGTTTTCCTATAATGTTTTTCTTTTGTATTTATACAATATATTTTTTTTAGATTTTAAATAAAAACTATATTATTTCAACTACTTTATGGAAAACGTTTTCAGCAATGATGTCATTTGATTGCAATTTGTTTTAATTAATGACTTTTACATAATAAGATTTATCTTTTTATTGGGTAGTGACACCCATAGGCATGTCAAATCTCTTTATATGGATTTTTTAACAAAACCCAATTTTCATGAGTTTCTATAATGAAAACGTCAGTTGATAGAAGCTGCATTGACTGCAGAAACCCCATTGAACATAAATTTACCTTTACCATCGTATAAAGGTTAAGAGAGTGGAGTAAATTTATCGAAGTTCAATAGAATTTGTCTATAATGTAGCATATATTGCTCCAAGTACACAACGCACATAAATGATATCCAAAACAAATACATTAGAAGGAAACTAATTAGTATGTGAGGCCATAAATAATAAAAAGATAATGCAAGCTTCCTTACATTATATCATTACTTCAGTTGGGTAAATCCTTCATCTTTAGCTCAGAGTTGAAAGTGGTTCCACAGCAAAACAACCTGTCTACCTGGAGACAGTCTTATGTTACCACCTCCAGCAGGTAATCAGGCTCATGCCTGATAAAGGAATAATTATTACCCAGGTCTATCACTCCTCACTATATCAAGGGTATGATCCAAAATCCCTGTGATGAAATATTTACTGGCACCATTTGGTTAATAGGGGAGGGACACAAGCAACACATAAAAAATACAACATAATATATTCTTATATATATGACACAAAGTATTTCCAATAGGCTCAATGATCATAGTGTAATATATAAAATAATAAGATGGCTAAATCAATGATATCTTGTACTTACAAATAGAACATCTGACCTAAGGTACAAACAAAAGAATTCTTAACTAAGAGCTGTTCTCAGAACCAGACACCACCAACTACTGTCTTGGTGGGCTAGCATCAAGCACTCCCTGGCAACTCTCCAGTCTCCACAAAGCAGATAAATTCTCTAATCAAACACACTACATAAAAAAGTAACCACTTCCAAACAGACACAAGCATGTTAATATAATATGTCATATATTCTAATAATATAACTAAAACCATAAGCATTCTTAAATAATTGAAATAACAGATTTACTTCTAAAAGGAGACGATATCTGGCAACACAACACCCGATCAATATTCCCCACGCACACAAGTGTATTTCGTGAACCGAACCTGTCCTCTTGAAGGCAAGCTATGACACCCTTAATCACCATACAGTACACATTATACATACACCAACAAACATCACTATCATACATTCTAATGTCACAAAATGCATAATTTATATCATCACTACCAATGTATATATACTTCCCTCTCATACACATTCTACCATCTGAGATGGGCGTATGGAATATGTTACCTGTGAGAGCCAGGTAATCATAAACATTACCTGGGTCATAACACCTTATAATACAATTAAATAAATATATTAACATAAGTACAGTATCTTCAACACCAACTAGGAAGAAAACATATTCACTAAATGAAATTATTTAGAACTTCCTTTTAACACTAAATGAGTTTACCCATCTACAAACCCTCTAGACATTTAAATAATCAAATTACTTCAAACACCATTCATACAATCGCTAAGTATGATGCTACTCACTCGGTCAACCAAAAAATACATTGTAATGGCTCACCAAGGTAAAATTTAATTAATAGTTTTTTAGTTAAATGATGCTGAAGACTTCGCCACATATTCTCCCGGATATGTTCCTGACACCTTAATTATTTCATTTTCTCTTTCTCTCTTTCCTTACTACTAGCACTAAATTGCTTACAATCAAACTGCAGCGAGCTTGTCTCTGAAGCAAGACATAGATATATATTCATTCTTAATAAGTGGGTTAAAGTCAAAATGTTGCAGATTCTCTCTCACAGTGGACTGCAAGAACATGATGTTGATGCCCTTGTTAAGCTGTAGTAAATAATGACTGTTGAAAATAATCTCAAATAATTATTTTCAATTTTTTAATTAACACATTTAGGAACATTTGCATTTGCGCAGCTACCCTAGACGATATGAAGGGGAGTACAGCGTGTCAAAAAAAAACTAGTTACATGATGCTAAAAATCCCCATCATACAGGATGGTTAGTCAAACAAAGGCATGTGAAAAGCAGTTTGCACTGGCAAACTCTAGGTGCATTATGAGGGTATCATCATGAACACAACAGTGAATAACATAGCAGAGAGAACCCTTAAAAGTGTCAATAGACAAATCTCTGAACAATTTAGAGAAACCAGAATAGTGCAAACAGGAACTAGCAGATCCACTGTTCATTATCAATGAAATTTGTGAAACAAAATATTTGAATAGGGAAAGTAACAATAACAGCAGAGTAATAATCGTTGTTAAAGCTTGAATACTACTTGGCTTCAGGTATCTCTGGCAGTTCGCCTTAAATTGGGATTTGCATGAAGAAAAGTGACAGGGATACGCATTAGAAAATTACATCTTAAACTGAAAAAACTTAATCATTTAGAGATAAATGGGTAACGATAGTATAGTTTGGTTCATTCTCTACACACAATTAAGAATTCTGGTTTCGAATCCAGTACAGGACAAATGGTTGGGCATATTTCCTTTCACCTAATGAACCTGTTCACCTAGCAGTAAGTAGGTACTCAGGAGTTAGTCAGCTTGTTTTGGAGTTGCCATGTTGTCGTCCACAGCTGCGGCAGGTGTCGTGGAGCGTGACGGTGGTGGTGGGTCACTGTCACATAACGTGTACCGTGTTGTCGTCCACAGCTGCGGCAGGTGTCGTGGTGCGTGACGGTGGTGGTGGGTCACTGTCACATAACGTGTACCGTGTTGTCGTCCACAGCTGCGGCAGGTGTCGTGGTGCGTGACGATGGTGGTGGGTCACTGTCACATAACGTGTACCGTGTTGTCGTCCACAGCTGCGGCAGGTGTCGTGGTGCGTGACGGTGGTGGTGGGTCACTGTCACATAACGTGTACCGTGTTGTCGTCCACAGCTGCGGCAGGTGTCGTGGTGCGTGACGGTGGTGGTGGGTCACTGTCACATAACGTGTACCGTGTTGTCGTCCACAGCTGCGGCAGGTGTCGTGGTGCGTGACGGTGGTGGTGGGTCACTGTCACATAACGTGTACCGTGTTGTCGTCCACAGCTGCGGCAGGTGTCGTGGTGCGTGACGGTGGTGGTGGTGAGCGACGACCTCACCTTCCTCGCCACCTTCGCCCAGTGGTCCCTCAAGGGCCGCCTCCTGGTGTGGTCGACGAGGCTCCTGGTCGTCACCCGCCTCCCCCTCCACCACCTGCACCACCTCCACACGCTCCTCTCCAACACCAACTCCATGTTGATCATATATGAAGAATCACTAGACAGCATCAGGTACTCTTACTTGCTATATAGTAAATAAATTAATGTATTGGAAAACGTAATGACAAAGTTTAAAATTTGTATTAGCACAGTTCATACTGATAATTGTTAAAATGCAGTGCAAAATGGGTTAAAGAATGCAACTAAACTCCATGTTGATCATATATGTAGACTCGATTATCAGCCTTAGGTACCATTACTTGCTATGCAACACAGAATATAATGTTTTAGAAATTTCTATCAGGACAATCAGTCAGTATAGATTGCAGATACTAAATATTTTATTAAAAAGTAACAGATAGATTTATAGATACTTGCGGGGTTATTTTCTACCTAACTACAATTAATATACAATTAAAAGGTCTAACTACTAACAAGGACTGATAACAGCGAACTTAGCTATCTAAAGTGATAGTAGTCATCCAGTGGCCTCAAGGGAAACAGATGTCTTCATTGTGTAGTGTCTCAGTGTTCCCGATGTGGCTCACTGTCTGGGAGATCCAGTAGGAATAGTACTGCTTTCAATGTACTAGCTGCTGGATGAAAAATAATCTCATTATCTCTTGGTAAAACTAAAAAAATATGTAAAATGCAGCTATCACTGATAATGGATATTAATTATTTTAGCCTATCCTTTTAATTCTGACATCTTGCCATATATAAATTATACCAGTATTATAAACAATGACAAGATGGATTAATTAATTATTTATTGATGTGAATTTATCCATTGCAAAATGTATACTTAAAATTATCTTTAATCAATTACAATAAATCAAATATTTATTTCTTAAATATAAGTTAACTAAGTTCCTTATGTGGGGAAATCTAGCTCTAGTATATAATAATATTAAATGTTTCGAAGGAACATAATTTATCTTAAAGAATTAGAGAACCAGTGACTTATGGATCTCCTTTACTAAATGCGAAATGAAATCAAATAAATATTAATAAATGGACTGTAAATTTATATTAATTTTAGTGCTATTTCCTTACAGTCTGTTTTTTTTTTTGGGGGGGGAGGGTGTTGGGATAAATTTATGAAGTTAGCATCATATATTGTTAAATCATTAGAGTCATGAAATATTATATCAATAGAATAATTAAAGGTTCTAACTACAATAATAATACTGAAACAGCTTAGCTGTTAGAGATGATAAAAGAATGTATCCAGCAACTACGTCACGGCAAACTTGTTGGAGTAGGCTACCACTAAGGACACTTGTGGTCGCCGCTCTGCTACCGGAGGGCGCTGACGTTCGGCCCGGGCTGTCAGTGTTGACCTGTAACTGCTGCGTGGTGGTCGTCTTGTTGCCGGTGTGGTGCGGCCATTGGCCGGGGCCTGGCGGGTGTTATGGCGTCGACTAGTGGTGGCCGTGTTCGCCGGGTCGACACCGCCCGGCTTGATTTCTCGGCCCCCGTTGACTGGCCCTTGGTGGAGGTTGCCCTTATGGACGTCATGCGTGTGGAGTACCAAGATCTCTACGGTGTTGAGAAACTTTCCCCTACCCGGGTGGCGGTGACGTTCTCCTCGGCGCAGGTGTATCAGCTGTTTGTGCGTCGATGGGGTACACGGACGCATGTACTTCCAGGTTCTGCTGTGACGGTGGAGGTCTCCGATCCGTGGGGCCCCCTGACGTATGTGAGCGTTCATGGTGCGCCGGTGCAGTTTCCTGAGGATGAGCTGTCCGCCGCGTTCCGTCGGTATGGTGAGGTGGTGGGGCAGCGTCATGCCTGTCTGCTTAGTGGGCGCCTGAAGGGGCTCTGTATGGGTGCCCGTACTTTGCGCATGCGGCTCTCTGGGGCTATTCCCTCTCGGGTGGCTGTGTGTGGGTTTTATGTGCGTGTGTTCTACCAGGGGCAGACTCGCTCCTGTTTCCGGTGTGGTGAGGTAGGCCATTTCGCTGCAGCTTGCCGTGCCCCTCGCCCGGAGGACCCATCGGTTTTCCATGTGGATGATTTTCCACTTCTGCCGGAGGCTGGGGCGCCCCCAGTGGGCCCGGGCTCTGTGGGTGTGCCTCTGGAGGCGTCGTCCCCAGCTGTCCCTACCTCTCCGTCTGCTGCTGGGTCCTCTGCTCTGTTTGTTGACTCTGATGCTCTCGCGGCTCCTGCTTCGGGTGCGCCTCTGCTGGTGGCGGCGGAGGTACATCGCGACCCGAGTGTCTCCTTGGAATCCGACGTGTGTGGTGTGGTGCCGGCGGGCGACCCGTGTGCAGTGGCCAGTGTGCTTCCCGGGGCCAGGGGCGGTGTTGTTACTGTGTCTCCTGACGGCCAGCCTAGTGGTGTTCCTGATGCTGGTGCCGTGGCGCAGCCGCCTGCTGTCGCTTGTGCTGTGCCTCCTGTGGTTGCATTGGGCTCTTCTGTTCCTCGACGAAAGCGCGCTCCGAGGGATCGGTCGCAAAGCAGGGGGCCCCCCTGGGAAGAGGATCGAGGCTTCGGGTGGTGTGCCTTTGGCTGGTGCTCCTCCCTTCCGCTTCTCCAGTGGTTCCTCCTCCCCCTTCGGAAGCGGGATCTGGGGATGAGCGGGGCATTGAGCGTGGTGTCGGGCTCGGGGTGGCGGAGGCAGTGGAGACACTGTGGATGGTGTCCTCGACGCCTGGGGCGCCCTCTTCGCATGGTGTGTCTCCTGTGATTTTTGAAGGCGGTTCCTGGCCGGTCGTCTTCCAGGGTGCGGCAGGGGGTTGAGCCTGGTGGTGTGGATGTGGCTCTCGCTGCGGGTGCGGTTGTGTCCCCTGGGGGACGCGTTGGGTTGGGGGTGTCCTGAGGTTCTCCCGATGGCGCCCTCTGTTGTCTGTGCGTGTTTGCATGTTCGTGGTTTAAATGATCTTGGGGTCCAGTTGGGCCTGTTGGATGGTGTGTGTGTGTGTGTGTGGTTGTTTTGTTTCTGTTGTGGTTGCTCCTGTGGGTGTGTGTTCGTTTGGGTGTGCTTGTGTGTGGGTGTGGTTTTTATGTTTTCCCTGGCTCCTGCGTGGGCCTTTTTGTTTGCCTTGTATGGGTTTTATGGTTTGTGCATTTTTGTTCTTTATGGTATGTATGCTTATATGCTCCTCTGTCTTTGGAGCGTGCCTCTTCTGTATTTTGTGATTTTCTGTGTGGGGGGGGGGGGTGCCCGGGTTATTGTTTTGTCCTCCCCCCCCCCCCTTTCATGTACTACTGTTCCTGTGTTATGGGTGTTCTTTTTGCCATTACTGATTGGTTATTCTCTTTTTATGTGCCATGTACTTTGCCTTGGGCTATTTATGTATTATTTATTTGTTCTTTCTTGATTTGTGTTTTGTGTTCTGCCTTTGTATTATGTCTTTTTAATTATGCATGAGGACACGGAGTAAGACACAAGAGATGTAATCAGTTATTTCTGTTTGACTTTCCATGTTCTGTATTTCCATGTTTTTTGTTTAATGTAGTTTTGTAATTTTGCCTCTTAGGGGTTTCGGAGGCCTGTTGTTCTGTACTTTATGCACCTGTGTTTGGGTTGTTGGCTGGGCTTGTATGTGCGTTATCCTTTTGTATTTCTGTACTTAAGGTTGTGTGGAAGTGCCTATGTTTTATGTTATTTCTATTGTGAGCTATTTATGTCATGTTCTGTTTTTTGTGGTAAATACTGTCCCCGTTTCTGGGTTCTCTTTTTTTTGTGCCTTGTGTCATGTGTTTTCTTTCTTGGTTTTTGTTGGGTATGTTTAGTGTATCCGTGTTTACTTCCTTTGTTATATTGTCCTGTGTATGTTCTTAACTTGTTCTTTCGGCGGGTGTCTGTTTTGTACATTGTGTATTCTTTTATAAAAATAAAAAAAACTAAGGACACTTGATCGTGCTGGTGGATTATCGTCTCTCTTGCCAGTAAATCCTTGCTGAAAGGCGAATTATATATAATTTCTACTCCAATTCATCAATTCATACCATAAATCATGATTATTAACGAGACTGAAGAGTAGAAAGTCCACTCACGTGGGTTATGTTGTTGTTGCAATACGTAACGACAGCACACCTAACAGATCTCATGAAAATTGGCCAATTAAACAAGTCTTAAGTACTTAATCCTGCCGAACGTGGTGTTCGTAAATGGTGGATGCTATGGTATCGATCTGAAGCTCCTTAGTAGTCGGATGCTATACAATTTGATCGATGATTAACTCTCAGCTCCAGAACACCTGATATGCAGCTGATAATGGCGGCTGATCTCTCCCAAGTCTTCCCTGGCAGACTGCAACCCGTTCTCGTAAATTAAATAAGTCAATATTGACTTATTAAATATGTGCATAGGTGACATACTGGCACATGCGCACTGGCTCTCAATGTTGGAAGTCTGGAAATAATCCTTATATTTTATCCAACGTTCCGAGAGGATGGAGACAAGGTTGATGTTAAATTATGTCATATTAACTTGTTTTATATGACAACAGATTATTTCTCGCTTTGCAAATAATTGAAATGGAATGGCGATAAATGGGCGAGTATATTTAGAGTGGAAATTCAGTTCTTCATTTATTTACTGGAACAGCTGATTGTAATTGTATAAATATTTCTAGTAAACGATGATATATATATTAAGTAAAGATAATTCTATTATCAGCCAATAATTCTTAATAAAGAATGCTAAAGCAGAGTGAATTTAATTCGATTCACATATATCTAAAAATTATCCCTCTGACCAGTAGCTGACGCAACCGCGGCCACAATTTTTAGGGAAGATGAGACGTTTCTATGCCTTAATTAAATTAACTCAATATCACTGCACTACTGGTTAGTAGTGTTAGTAAATTACGATGCCTAGTACAAGAATTATCTCTTAACATACTAGGTGTTAGTATTTAAGTGTTGGAAATTTCCAACACGTTTTATTTAATTAAGTGGTAAGTAATTTACTTACTGAGGTGCCTGCATCTGCAATATAATGGGGGTTTGTGGCACAACGATTTTAGATCGAAATCTTTAAAAAACCACCACCCTCCATATTTGTTATTGTCATATGCAGGTATGGAGCTCTCATTCTTGTTTTGCTAAGACTTAGCCCTCTTGTTGGGCCAGAGCATGTTCACTACCAAATAGTGGCAAAAGGTGTGCTGTGGCGTGTGGCTCCTTCAGATGATGGTGTCGGGTGTAGCCACTAACTGTTGGTGGAGCCTCACACTCCTCTCACAGTTTAGGGCATGACACATTTAAATCACTTTGTACCGTGTCTTAATGTTTATACACTTTTATGTGTAGTTTACGCCGCCATACAAAGGTCCACGGATCTAGAAAACGGCTGAAAATCAGCGTGTATGACCATGGTGAGTTTTCTTGAGGTGGTGACGTGTTGTTTACTGTTGTGAGGGAGGCTTGCTCCTTGCTGTTGTGGTGTCACACTCCTCTTGCATTTTATACTGTTATTCTATATATATCACACACCTATCATTATGAAACTGTGTGAGAAAAATTTAATCGGCTTTATGGTTAGTTTACACCATTGTACAAAAGTCCAAGAATATAAAACGGCTGAAATTAATCAGCTTGTACGTCCACGGTGGTTGTTGTTGTTGTGGATTTATGGCGACGACAATCGTGAGATTGGATGCGTCCCAGCGTACCCATGAAAGGTTAATCGGGAAGCCTAATGGCGAAATGAATGTCGCTTATCAGTGGAAACTAATGTGCTTCCGGGGAAGTAAACACACAGATGGGCAGATAATTACGGAGCCCCGGGAGTCCCTCAGGGTGACAAGCACCGGCCCCACCCCACACATGATCTCCTAGGTCTCCCTGAGATGAAATTAATCTCCCATTGGGTATTGATTCGTTTCTCTCATTGTTGGCTATAATGCAAAAACTATGAGGAGGATTAAGACACAGGAAGATAGTATGAGGCTTCAAGATGACCTAGACAAACTGAATGAATGGTCCAACAAATGGCTACTAAAGTTCAACCCGAGTAAATGTAAGGTAATGAAACTAGATGGTGGACACAGGAGATCAGGCTGGCTAACATCAGAACAGCCTTCAAGAACCTGTGTAAGGAATCATTCAGAACCTTGAATACCACATATGTAAGACCAATCCTGGAGTATGCAGTCTCAGCATGGAGCACGTATCTTGTCAAACACAAGACGAAGCTGGAAAAAGTTCAGAGATATGCCACTAGGCTAGTCCCAGAACTGAGAGGCATGAGTTAAGAGGAAAGGTTGGATGAAATGCACCTCATGTCGCTGGAAGATAGGAGAGATCAAGGAGATATGATCACGAACTACAAAATTCTAAGAGGAATCGACATGATAGATAAAGATAAATTGTTTAACATGGGTGGTATGCATGTAAGTAATTATCAAAAGAAGGCACCAAATTGGGAAGGGCTATGCGGCGCCATCAAAGGTGCCGAATAATAATAGAGCACTAAATATCACTAATGATGCCAATATGAGAACACAAAACAATAAGGCAAACGATATCAAAAGTATCCAATTCGCCAAGAATTCTATCGAGGGACAAGTAGCCACAAGGGATGATCGGAAAGCAAGACACACACTCGTCCTAGAAGTAAGGACAGTCAACAAGGATATGCACGACTGTAAGAGGGACAAGACAGTTTGGGCACTAAGGAACACGGTGGTGCTCCATTAAATGTCTGTGAGTTAAGCGTGTATGGCTAATATTCAACCTTGCCAGAGCTGTTTCCCACCATTGGTTACGGTGGAAGGAGAAAGGCCACAGGGACACACTACTCTAAGGAGTACGAAGTTTATTACCAGAAACAAAATACCAACAACCATGCCAACGAGCAAAGATGGAGGAATGAATAACTGCCGGAATAAGGAATACCTTTACAGGAGATGGGACAGGTGCAGATAGCTACCTTAGCGGCAGCGTCCGCATGCTCATTTAAAGAGACACCAATATTGCTAGGAACCAAGCAAAACTCCACTTATATACTAAACATAATAGATACCCTTAAAAAGATTCATAGAAAACACCAACCTTACCTAACCTTGTTAGTATCTTAAGATAAGCATCTTATTGCTTCGTAATTACAATTATTACTTAACCTATACCTATTATAGGTTAGGTAATAATTGTAATTACGAAGCAATAAGATGCTTATCTTAAGATACTAACAAGGTTAGGTAAGGTCGGTGTTTTCTATGAATCTTTTTACGGGTATCTATTATGTTAAGTATGTCACCTATGCACATATTTAATAAGTCAATATTGACTTATTAAATTTGCGAGAACGGGTTGCAAGTTTTTAGTGTATACACGCGTGGTAGAAGGAAAGGAGGGCCTCACTGCAACTGAGGCAGCGAGCCTGGGGAGAAGAGCACTCCGTTTTAGAGTGGCCTTCGTCCCCACTTATGGGGCATAGAGAGACAGTACGTGTGCGTTTCAAGGCACCACACCCTAACTCCCAGCACTTACTACAAAGTCTAGGAGAGGGAACTTACTCCTGAACGGAGCATCTGGCACAAGCAAGAAATATAGAGAGCAGAATGATCCTACTATCAAAGGTAATTTTCACAACTCGAAGGGGCTGATGGCGACGACCACGAGGGGGTTCGAGTGAACGTGCCCACCTGGAGGACAGAATAGCCTTGGACTTCGAGGATATGTTTGATATCCTCGTGGCAGTCTTTTAGGTTCCTAACACCAGTTGAAACATAGTGCGGTAGGAGAACAGCGCCAACACTGGCGTTTAACTGAGCGTTTTTGGAGACCCAAACAGAGTCTCTCCAATAGAGGACAATGCGGCTAAGCAGATAGCTACACCCTGAGAAGGAGCAGCGATGACACGTGTACCGAGATGGGTGGGGTTAAAAGTAATAGAGGCATCTACCGAATCAACAAGGTGTTTATGGAGGGAGAAATCGTCAGGAGGTGTAGAATCCAGATGGTTGAGATCAAAGTATTTAGCCCACGTAGCGGGCCAAACAAGGTGTTGTATGTATTAGTAAGGGAAGGGGTCGTGCGAGTGCAGTCGTGGCGGGGACGGTGTTGAGAACCCCCAGAAAGAGAGGAGTTAAAAGGCGCAGTATTCACAATGAGAGACGGAGCCGTGCCAGGGGACAAGGAGGTCACCACTGAGCGCTCGACCCTACCACAGAGGAGGGAGGGAGAGCGGGGGGAAGTAGTCTTTCTGGAGCCCAATGTAACGGAGGCTACAGAGCCCGGTCTACTAACACTGTCCTGGGACTTGGTCACACACCCCAAGAGCCTGAGAAGTTATAAGAGGATCATTATTCAGGGACATAGAAACGAGGAGGTAATACTTTCATTAATTAATGAGTCCCGACACCCACCATGAGCCACAATTAGAGGATAGGACACCCAACAAGAGACTAGCTGGGCCCCCCCCCCCCCAAGGGGTGAGTCATGAGTATACGCCCCACAATCACTACCTTAAGAACCGTCAGTCCATCGAGATTGGGTTCTGTAACGAAAGGAGGATTGACAATAAAAGCGTCCCCCTCGCTCATGGCATTGGACACCACAGTTCTACGTTGGAAGAGAGTGTGCCTCCCCAAACACCTGGGCGTCAAAACAGAAGATGTCTGAAAGAATAATCAAGACTGGCAAAAGGTTGGCGGGAAATGACAAGTAAAAAAGGAGAAGAGAGCGGGAGAAAAATGAAATATAAGGAAAAGGAAAAGACTTCTAGCATAATTTGTGAAGCCAGCAGCAGGAGCATTAGGCTTCAAAAGGACAAAGGACTGTCCCATGGAACATCACACTACAGCAGCCGCCCACAAAGCCCCCTCACGACGAAAACGGGTTGTGAAAGGGAAGAGGGGCAGTTATGTAAACAAGGGGATACAAGTGGAAACTGAGTACCCAAATGAGCCACATGGATGTTAGAAAGAACTTTTTCAGTGTCAGAGTAGTAAACAGATAGAATGCATTAGACAGTGATGTAGTGGAGGCAGACTCCATACGCAGTTTCAAATGTAGGACGCAGGGGTAGGTACAGCCCAGTAGGTTCAAGAATCTGTACACCAGTTGATTGACAGTTGAGAGGCGGGACCAAAAAGTCAGAGCTTAACCCCCGCAAGCACAACTAGGTGAGTACACAGAGAACACCGGATAGCAAAACCAAAAACCTTGTCCACAACTAAATGCAAAAGTCATCCAGTGCCCTCCGGCAGAGCAGAAGCCAGCCTCCAATAACGTCTGAGGGAGCACCAGGAGCCCACCAAGACGAGCCCCCCAATGTGCTGAACCTCTTGGCCAAGCCTGCACTGGAAACCGTCACCTTGCCTGAATAACCTGCCAGAAAACGCTCAAAATCTATCACTATCCTATGACCCAAAACGATATGTATGCCATGCTTCATAACAATCCGGACCGTTGAATGGGAATGCCAAACGACAGAATCAAAATGCAAAATCGTGAAACAGAACGTGATCCGGCGGTTCCCAGGCAGAGCCGGTGTCCAGACATCCGCTCGTCGTCAAAGTTGAACCAGGAGTCACGTCCACGACTGTTGTTGTTATAGTTGTTGATTTAGGGGCGACGACAATCGTGGGATTGGATGTGCCGGCTTACCCGGTTAGGGTTAATCACGAAGCCGGAAAGGTGAAACGCCAAGCTAAATCATGAAATGAGTGACGGCAATCACTGGAAACTAATATAACTCGCGGCAAAGAAATGCAGACAGGCAGATGATTGGGTAGCCCCAGGAGTCCCTCAGGAGTGACAAGTACCGGCCCCGCCCCACACAAAGAACACTGGTTAGCAAAATAAAAAACTCGGTCCCCTTCTATAACCAAAATTCATCCAGTGCCCTCTGGCAGAGCAGAAGCCAGCTGCCATTACGGCTGAGGGCACACCAAGAGCCCACCAATTCCTGGCACCTCTCGGCCAAACCAGCGCCAGACACCGTCATCCTGCGGGGAGAAGCAGCCAGAACACGTAAAAAAAAAAAACTACCAACAATCACGTGACCTAAGGCGATATGTGTGCCAGGAGACGTAAAACTGGACCATTGAATTGGAGATTGCCAAACGGCTGTATCAAATTCAAATAGCAAAATCAGAACGTGATCCATGGCTCCCAGGCTGAGGAGGTGTCCGGACGTCTGCTCGTCATCAAGGTTGAACCAGGAGTCCCGTCCACGCTGTTGTTGTTGTTGTTGATTTAGGGGCGACGACGATCGGGGGATCAGATGCGCCCCGGCGTACCCATGATGGGTTAATCGCGAAGCCAGGAAAGGTGAAACGCCAATCTTAATCGCGAAGCCAGGAAAGGTGAAACACCAAGCTAAATTGTGAAGCGAGTGACGCCAATCACTTGAAACTAATATGTCATGTGGCGAAAAAACGCAAACGGGCAAATGATTGGGGAGCCCCAGGAATCCCTCAGGGGTGACAAGCACCGGCCCAGCCCCATATAGAGAACACAAGGTAGCAAAACCAAAACTCGGCCCCCAACTAAATTGCAAAAGTCATCCAGTGTCCTCCGGCAAAGCAAAAGCCGGCCGCCCACCACGACTGAGGGCACACCAGGAGCCACCAAGACCCACCAACACCCGGCACCTCTCAGCCAAGCCGGCCCCCGAACACCGTCACCTTGCCGGGAGAACCAACCAGAAAACGTAAAAAAAAGTCTATCAACAATCCCGTGATCAAAGGCAATATGAGCGCCAGGTGTCTTACAACCGGACCGTTGAATAGGGATGCCAAACGGCAGTAGCAAAGCCAAAACGCGTAAACAGAACGTGATCAGGCAGCCCCTAGGCGGAGGAGGCGTCCAGACGTCCGCTCATCGTCAAGGTTGAACCAGGAGTCCTGTCCACGGCTGTATCTTCCATTAGGTGGTGGAGTGTTTACTCGCGTGGCAGTGTCTAGTCACTAGTGTAATCCACTCCAAGGCAGGCATAGTTACCCAGCCTGTTTCAAGGATAGATTTTACAATCGTTAACCAAATGTATCTGGTTAAACAAATATTTATGGAACCATTGTTTTTATTTCAGAGTATTAACGTGATATACTTATAGCCATTGGATTTAATTACATATCCTGGCATGGAACCAATTACAGTTGGAACGCCTCCTGGGACGGAGTGTTCTCAAAATGGTCGAAATATGCTGATCTGACACTCTCTCTGTCTTGCAAGAGCTTGGCTTGGGTCTAGAAATTGTCATTGTGGAAATTTTCCAAAATACTTGATGAATACTTCTAATTTTATAATTTGCTGAATAGTGTGGTACTAAATTTGCACTAAACAATTTGAAGAACTTTTGTCACTGTACAGGTGCGGGGTGTACCTGCAGGTGCCTTACAGTCCCCAGGGTGCCCAGGCGCTGAAGGTGGCCTCCTGGACGCCCCAGCGAGGCCTCGCTCTCACCTCCAGCCTCCCGCTCTTCCCAGACAAGTTCTCAAGGTAAGTACATGTAAGATTTTACCATAAGTCTATGTATATATATTACATTACATTATATATATATATATATATATATATATATATATATATATATATATATATATATATATATATATATATATATATATATATATATATATATATATATATATATATATATATATATATATATATATACCGTACCTAGTAGCCAGAACGCACTTCTCAGCCTACTATGCAAGGCCCGATTTGCCTAATAAGCCAAGTTTTCATGAATTAATATATTTTCTCTAATTTTTTTCTTATGAAATGATAAAGCTACCCATTTTATTATGTATGAGGTAATTTTTTTTTATTGGAGTTAAAATTAACGTAGATATATGACCGAACCTAACCAACCCTACCTAACCTAACCTACCCTATCTTTATAGGTTAGGTTAGGTAGCCGAAAAAGTTATGTTAGGTTAGGTTAGGTAGGTTAGGTAGCCGAAAAACAATTAATTCATGAAAACTTGGCTTATTAGGCAAATCGGGCCTTGCATAGTAGGCCGAGAAGTGCGTTCTGGCTACTAGGTACGACATATATATATATATATATATATATATATATATATATATATATATATATATATATATATATATATATATATATATATATATATATATATATATATATATATATATATATATATATGCACAGACTTGCCTAAAACAAGCTGAAGTTTATAACTTTTTAACACTCAACCCACCAGGAGACTCGAACCCTGGCCCACAGAGTGGCAGGTACACACTGTATCCACTGCACCATACTTCAAAGCCATAAGAGAGGTAGGAATTCTGGGGTATTTACCCAACAGAATTCCATCCCTCTCCCAGGCAATGCGATGATGAGGGACCCTTGGTGTTCTTTAATCGAGCCCTGTTATGTGGGAAAACTCGGTGTAAATGCTCAATGCACAGACTTGCCTAAAACCGCAAGCTGAAGTTTGTAACTTTTTAACACTCAACCCACCAGGAGACTCGAACCCTGGCCCACAGAGTGGTAGGTACACAATGTATCCACTGCAACATACTTGACTGAAGATATTATCCGTCGAATACGCAAGGAAAATTTAAACATGACCATGGATTTTACAGCAAAAATCTACAACGAAGCATTGTAGATTTTGGAGATAAATAATTGCAAGATTTGCGTGGTAACATCAGACCATTTGGGAACGCAACAATATTGCTTACAGGAGATTTCAGGCAAACATTAACTGTAATTCCTCGATTGACACCAGCGGACGAAATAAATGCTTGCCTGAAATACTCTGTGGCGCCACGTAAAGACGTTAAAATTAACTCCAAATATGCGTGTCTAACTACAAAACGATCCATCAGCTGAGATATTCGCACATCAGTTTCTGGAAATTAGGAACGGAAACGTGCCGGTTGATCTGACATCTGACCTCAGAACGAATTTCATTGCCTCATAACTTTTGCAATTTAGTGACGTCAAAAGAATAGTTTGAAAAAATATATCCCAATATTCAAACCAACTATAAGAATCACGATTGGCTGAGAGAACGAGCTATTCTTGCGGCTAGGAACAAAGACGTCTACAACCTTAACAATATTATTCAGTCTAACATACAAAGCGAGGCAGTCACATACAAGTCCGTCGACACTGTTGAGGAAGCAAATGATGCGGTTAATTATCCAACAGAATTTTTGAATTTACTCGATCTGCCAGGGATACCATCACACGAACGGCAATTGAAAATCAGCTTGCCAATTATCATGTTGCAAAATATCAACCAGCCAAAACTTTGCAACGCCACGCGCCTTGCAGTAAAAAGATTAATCAGTGACGTCGTTAATCAACAATCTTGACAGGACCTTTCAAAGGTGAAGATATAATTCCTTGCATTTCTATGATTCCAACAGAAATGCCATTTCAATTTAAGATATCGTAATTTTCAATTCGATTTGCGCTTGCAATCACCTTCAACAAAGCTCTGGACCAATCTTTAGAATTGTGCAGTTTATATCTATACACGGATTGCTTCTTAAGTGGACAATTATATGTTGCGTGTTCTAGAATCGGCAAACCAGACAATCTCTATATCTCCACAGAAATGGAACAACAAAAAGTATTGTATACCCCACAAGCATTGTGAAATTAGAAATGTGCACTCACTCTTTTCTTTCTTTGCCATTTAACTTAAATGGCAAAGAAATATTGTAACTAATATTGTAAAATAAAAATGGATCACGTTTATACATACCAGTACTAACATTGATAACATTTGGACACTGATTAAGACAGACTCGATCAAATTCTGTTCCACGAAACCACCACAATTAGTAATGCTTTTCGCTCCATCCCACTTAATAGTGTGATCACACAAACTCGTGTGTATATACAATGCACTAGACGTTTGGGCAGTTCTAATACTATAAGCATGTTAGGACAACCGTAATTGTAAGGACTTTCCTGTTTGTCGAAGGTACTCAGAATCACAATCATTGCAGGGAATCGAATACACACAACCTGCTGTACCAGGGGAATTTTTTATTAAATTGGACTTGATCGTACTATTAGTGAACACCATATTGATATTAAGATTCTTAAAAACCGGGGAAATTTGTTCAAGTCCACTCGCATAAGGTACCACCAATGAGTTTCTAATTTCTGGTTTCGCTTTGGAGACATTATTATAAAACGTACGCTTAGCTTGTCCGAACGAGCAAAACAAAAACATTTTAGGGTATTGTAAACTCTTCCCAATTTCATATATTTTTGCAATCTCTTCATCAAAAAACTCTGGGCTGCATACCCTCAAAGCTCGAAGAAACATTCTTGAAAATACTGGCTCTTTAACTTTACTATGATGATTCGAATAATAATGAACATACGACCCCACGTTGGTAGGTTTCCTATACACATTAAATTTGAATATTCTATTGATTCTATGAATCATAATGTCCAAAAACGGAAGAGTACCATTCTCCTCTTTCTCACATGTGACTTTTATTGAAGGTACCAAAGAACTAAGTTCATTAAGAAAAACATTTTGGTCTTGGTCACATGGCCATAAGCACAAAATATCATCAACATACCTAAACCAAATTACATTAGCAGGGATAATCCCGGATAAGATTTTTGTTTTAAAGAACTCCATATAAAATTGCTCAAAACTGGGGAAAGGGATTGCCCATCGCCATTCTAAATGTATGTTTGAAAAATTGCCCATTAAAACTAAAATAATTGTCTTTTATACGCAATTTGATAAGTTCCAACACTTTATTGGTCTGCAAGCTCAAATTATATTTGGGCTGAGTTGCGCTTTGGCAGCCGTGGAGTGAGGACGTCTTGCCGACCCTTCCTGGTTGTTGGGGTTGTTTGTCGCTTTGGTCTCCAGGTGGTGTGGGTCGCTCTGCCATCCCAGCTGTTGCTGCCTGGCTGCGAGTTGACGTGGCAAGATTGACATGGGTGGCCATCTTCCTCCTGTTGTGTGTGAACTCTGTGGGCCTGGAGTTCACTTGTCGTGCTGGATATCCAGAAATCGAGATGGTTATGTATGACATGCTTCGTATCCCGGTGGTGGCTATCTATGGTGTAGAGCTTGTAACAGCCCACCGGGTTGTTCTCAAGTTCGTGAGGGAGGAGGAGTACCGTGACTTCCCCCGTTGTTACGAGGGGCGTACGTTGCCGTAGCCGGGTGGTGCCGGCTCTGTGGCAATTTCGGACCGTAGTGGTCAATGACTTATGTCAGTGTCCATGAGGCGCCCCTGGAGTTTCCTGAAGACCTCCTCCGGCTTTACTTCGGGGAGTTTGGTGCTGCTGTAAGCGTGCGGGGTGAACACGCTCTCCTCGGGGAGGTATGCAGGAAGGCGAACGAGCGTTCGTACTGTGGGAATGCGCCTGCGGTCGGATGTACCATCTTCTGTTCGGCTTATGGGATACTATGCCAGGGTGTATTATGCCCGGCAACCCCGTACCTGTTTCCGGTGTGGCCTGTTGGGACATCAGGCTGCCGGATGCTCTGCGGCCCCGGTGGCTCTGGTCAACTTGTTCCGGGAAGAGGATTTCCCGCCGCTCCCTCTGGAGGAGGTCTGTGTGACTCCGCCCACGCCCACTGCCTCGTTGCCTCTGGTAGTTTTCTCGTTGACGCATACCTCTTCTTCTCTGCTGGTTCCGTCGCCCTCGCTGGATGGCTCATGTGTGCTGGAGTCTACCCTTCCGCCTGCTGTGTCTCTTCCTTCTCCGAATCCGGTCTCCTTGGATGGTAGTGTTTTTTTGCCCCACATCGTTGAGGCTGCTGTTCTGCGTGGTCGTGCTGCCCTGGCTTTGGGGCCGCCTGCCGATGTTTCTTCTGGGGCACTGCTTGTAGGAGGTGACAGTTCCGACGATCAACGGCCTATTACTAAGCGACGTCGTTCGGCTCGGGTTGCATCACCTCGCCGAACGTGAGCGAGGAGCGTGATGCCATGGATGATGATGCTGTGGGCGTCGATGTGCTGCCTCCTGTGGTGCCTTCTGTGTTGGACACTGTGCCCCCTGCTGGTGGCTCTCCTCAGTGGGCGGTTGCCCTTGGTGACCACGACCTCGTCGTAGTGTTGTCGAAGGATGTGCGACGGGGGGACTCTGCTCCTGTTCCTGTTGGCGGGGGGTCCTGAGGCGCCTGCGGTGCCACCCTCCGCTGGGCTCGGTGCGATGCCCAGGGTAGAGCGAAGTGCGCGCCCTCTTGTGGAGCCCGATGAGCGGCCTCTGCCCGCTGTTCCGGTATCTCCTGCTTCCTTGGCGGTGATGCCCCTGCCTTCCGTGTCGGTTCGGTGGCGTCCGCTTCCATCGGATGTGGAGATCCCCAAATATATGGAGCACCCGCAGGTTCGTGAGGGCCGTTCCCGTACGAACCCGCGGTTCGTAAGGGCACGGTTGGAGTATTTGATGTGGGAGGCTTATAAGTGGAGGTATCCGCAGTATATGTACCCTGAGAAATATGCTCCTGTTTGACTTTTGTGTGTTTTGCATGATTGGCTGTGTGGTTGGGTTTGGGTCTATACTTGTAGCTTTATGTGTCATTTATGTGGCTGGTTGTGCTATTGTGCTGCTGTAGTGGTGTGATTCGTGTGGTTATCGTTTATTTTATGTACTTGTGTCCTTACGGCCTATTGGTCATTTGCATGTTTTTGTGCTTTTTGTTTTTCTGTATTTTCAGTTCACTGTGTGGTTCTGTTTTTTGTTATATATATATCTTGTGTTTCTTGCCTTGGGTATGTGTCATGTATTGCTTTTGGCTTTGTCTATAGTTTATATTATGTACTTGTGTCCTTACTGCCTTTTGGTCGTTGGCTTGGTTTTTGTGCTTTTTGTTTTCCTGTGTTTTCAAGTTCCCTGTGTGGTTCTGTTTTTTGTTATTATTGCCTTGTGTTTCTTGCCTTAGGTGTGTGTGTGTGTGTGTGTGTGATTATTTTTTTGTCCTTGAAATTGCTCTATTCTTTGTACATATTTTATGCTATTTATGTTCTTATGTGTAGTTTTTGGATTTCTTATTCATTAGTTGTACCTTTTGTGTATTTTTTCTTGTACATTTTTGTTATTGTATTTATGTCATTTATTTGTTGTGTATTGTATGCGTATTATGTCCCATGCTGTTAGTGGGTTTCTTGGCTTGTGTCCTGCGTGCTTTCCTGTGACCTCTTGTTTGCATTTTATGTCTGTTTTTCTGGTGTTTGCTTTATTTCATGTATTAGCGCGATTGTTTGTATTTATCTGTTATTTTGTACTTGTTTCCTGTTTTTGTTCTTTAGCTTTTTACATATGAATATAAAAAAAATAATAGGATTTTTGCAAGTAGTTGTTACGTTGTTCTTGCCTGTCTTTCTTTATATGTTGATGTATTACTTATGTTATCTTTTGGGTTGATATTTGCCCTAATGTACTGTATTTTGTATCTTGTGTTTGTTTAATGGCTTGTTTGTTATACGTTTTTATGTTTAGTTGTCGGCCCTTCAGGCTGGTATTTATGTGCATTATTTGTTACGTTGTCTTTGTTTTCTTGTACCTTATTAGCATGCTTTGCATGTAAATATAAAAATAAAAATGAATAAAAATTATATTTGGGCAGTTCCTCCCGTAGGAATTCTAACAAATCATCAAAAGGTACTTTAGTGAATAAAGCAGTCACGTTAAAACTTAATAGTTTAAAATCCAAATTTAAATTCAGTGTGGATAGTTTATTAACTAAGTCAACATTGTTTGTTAAATGTGAGTTGGAAATAATACAACTATAGGAGACAAAACTTTGACTAACCACTTGGAGAGTTTATAAGCCGCCAAAAAAACTGAACGGTCCTGCCGGATTATGGGTTTTATATCCCATTATTTATCTATATCTCATATTTATGGGTTTTATTTATCATATCTCGTTTATGGGTTTTAATAAGACCATACATGTAAGAGAGAGAGAGAGATCGACTTGTTAGCATAGAAATCAGCTCTTTACCGCCTTTTCATACAGTTTTGAGAGTTTTGTTAAAATGTTCAATCACTTTTTCAGTAGGATCTCTGTTTATCAATAGATAAGTATCTCTGTCCTCCAGGAATAACTCCGTTTTCCGGACATAGTCATTCATATTCACAATAACTACTGCATTTGACTTATCAGCCTTGGTAATATATAATGAGTTATCATTTTTTAAGTGTTTGAACGCATGAGTAAATCGACTTGGACAATTAAGAACAGAATTGTTAAGTAAAACACTATACATCATACCCTTGCACACATTAATATCTTCAACTGAGACATCACTATTCTTTTCGAGATTGCTGAAACCTTTGGCAATATCTCCAAAATTTACTGTTCCGTTAGACGTAGCAAAGCTCAGGCCATATCCTAATGCAGTAATCGTGTTGTTATCACGTAATCTATCCGAGAGGACGATAACAAAATTCCGGTTGGAGTGTTTATTCCAGTTACTTGAATAAGTCTCTTCAATTTGAAATCAAGTTTAGTACTCACCTTTCTGAAGGCAGAACTCAAACTAATATAACAATAATCCATCAAACAACGGTTTCATTCAGGTGGAATGGCTTGGAGAAAATCATACTTTCAGTTATCCACCACTTTAAAACATTCACGAACTTCTAATTTCTCCGAACTTCAAAACTTCTAATTTTTTGTTGGATCTATGATGAGTACTGGGGCTGCACAAGCATCCCACTGATTTGAAAATTCAATGAAAACTGGATCGTATATTCCAGCTAAATCACTCAGGGGTTCTGGAAGGACATCTCGAACGAGGTCGTGCGATGCATGGGAGGAGGAGAGGAAGGCTGGTAGAGCAATCTGGATGGCTGTGCGTACAAGACCGCCGAGTCTTACAGGGATGGTTGCTTGCTCCCATTGAGAGTTGTATAATGGAAGGTTCAGGACTTTCACCTGCATGGACTTCCAAAAGGTGTCATACACATTTAAAAGGGGGCATTAGATCCCAATTTGACCCAAATATGCAATAAATGAAAACTCGTTCGATTTCAATCAAACTTTTTTCACAAGTTGTATATGAAAAGGGTTTCATCTGGTCCAAGTCTCAGCATTATAGCACAAATAGGAAGGGATAATAAAAATAGGTGAATTGTCAAAATTATTCCAAAATGGTCAAAAACGATTATCAAACACAAGTGTCAACTGAAATCATATCTATGACTCTTAGCTATCACAATAACATTTATTAAAAAAAATTATAATTAGTTTGATTAGAAAAAAATTAAGCTAAAAAAATTAGTTTTTTTTTTCATTTTTTTATCGGACGATTTGCATGAAACTTATTCACCAGACTGCACATAAGTCTATCTGTAAGGGTGCCAATTTTGGAAAAAACTGGTTGATGTCAACCTCAGCCACAGATGGCAGCACCTTAGACTTTATTATTTTCTTATTTATTTTCAAGTAACATAAACGTTCAAATAAATTTTTCATTTCTTATTCAATTTACATGAAACTTACACCGAATATGAAGAGTGCATGTCTCTAAAATTGGTAGTAAGTTTTTTTCTAAGTTCATTTATTGATTTTATAATACCAATAAACATGACATATTAGCATAATTTTTTGGGGGAACTTTGACTATTTGTATTAGGAAAACTAAAGATGTTTTGGAAAATATATTAATACCGATCCTTTATTATATACTAATGTGTCAAAGAAGTGTCATAGAATGATTATATCTGAAAGGTGTGTTTATTTATTTACACTTGAATATGTGTAAAATTCGTGAAAAAAAATCTCCCTTTCTATTTATGCTGCAGTACTTAAACTTGGAAGAATTGCAGCGCTTCCTGTAGACATATATTATTAAATATGACCGAAAAAGTAAGATTAATAATTCTAACACAAATTTTCTCGATCTTTCTTATGTTTCTTTTCACTGTTGATGGTAATTGAAAAAACAATTCTCCAAAATTCATTTTTATTTCTAGTCTGATGCGACACTTGAACGCGTTTCGTAATAACTTATTACATTTTCAAAGACTTTTAGTTTACACACACACAACTATTACCTGCAAACACTAAACAGAGTTCTTACTTATGCTATGATTTAAACAGCTTTCATTTTTTATTTTATACCTGCATTTTGGGTGAGGTGATATGTTACAACAGTTTTGGATTAGGTGAACAAAACTTTCAACACAGGATAGAACGCGAAACAATGGGTATTGAAGGTCAGAATAAAAGTAATTGCAGAGGGCCTATTGGCCCATATTTCTTGATGCTTCTATATTGGGGCGGAGTCTTGAAGTGGGTAGAATATAGTTGTGCATTAATTGGCTGTTGATTCAATTCGGCTGTAGTGTCCTACAGACACTACAGCCGAATTGAAAGCAAAGGTCAACAAATTGATCGAAACTGTGAACGCCAGGAAATCCGGACTCCACCTGCCAAAGATTATTGGGGAATATAAACCTGGATACGCGTATGGAAATGTCAAGACACATAAGCCTGGAAAACCATTTCGGCCAATCATCTGCCAGATACCCACACCCACGTACAGACTGGCGAAATGACTCAATGGCTTGCTGACTCCTTATGTCCCTTGCTCCTTCAGCCTGAAGTCTCTCCAGACACAAAGCAGAACGCTTTAAAAAGAGACCAACATCGTCTATGCCTTCAAATGCCCTCTTGGGGACTGTAAGCCTCAAAAAACTCAGTATATAAACAAGACAACAACATCTCTTTCCAGGCGATTAACGATGCATAAGCAACAGGGCTCCATTAAGGAACATATAATCTCTTCCCACAACCAAACCATCACCAGAGAAATCTTAGCAAACAACACAGAAATCATCGATAGATACAGCGATAGCAGGCGGCTTGACATCTGCGAGGCACTTCACATCAAGAAGTCAACACCAGCAATCAACAGCCAATTAATGCACAACTATATTCTACCCACTTCAAGACTCCACTCCAATATAGAAGCATCAAGAAATATGGGCCAATAGGCCCTCTGCAATTACTTCCATTCTGACCTTCAATTTCCCATTGTTTCGTGTTCTATCCTGTGTTGAATGTTTTGTTCACCTCATCCAAAACTGTTCTAACATATCACCTCACCCAAAATGCAGGTATAAAATGAAAAATGAAAGCTGTTTAAATCATAGCGTAAGTAAGAACTCTGTTTAGTGTTTGCAGGTAATAGTTGTGTGTGTGTGTAAATTAAAAGTCTTTGAAAATGAAATAAGTTATTACGAAACGCGTTCAAGTGTCGCGTCAGACTAGAAATAAAAATGAATTTTGGAGAACTGATTTTTCAATTACCATCAACAGTGAAAAGAAACATACGAAAGATCGAGAAAATTCGTGTTAGAATTATTAATCTTACTTTTTCGGTCATATTTAATAATATATGTCTACAGGAAGCGCTGCAACTCTTCCAAGTTTAAGTACTGCAGCATAAATAGAAAGGGAGATTTTTTTTCACGAATTTTACACATATTCAAGTGTAAATAAATAAACACACCTTTCAGATATAATCATTCTATGACACTTCTTTGACACATTAGTATATAATAAAGGATCGGTAGTAATATATTTTCCAAAACATCTTTAGTTTTCCTAATACAAATAGTCAAAGTTCCCCCCCAAAATTATGCAAATATGACATGTTTATTGGTATTATAAAATCAATAAATGAACTTAGAAAAAACTTACTACCAATTTTAGAGACATGCACTCTACATATACGGTGTAAGTTTCATGTAAATTGAATAAGAAATTAAAAAGTTATTTGAACGTTTATGTTACTTGAAAATAAATAGGAAAATAATAAAGTCTAAGGTGCTGCCATCTGTGGCTGAGGTTGACATCAACCAGTTTTTTCCAAAATTGGCACCCTTACAGATAGACTTATGTGCAGTCTGGTGAATAAGTTTCATGAAAATCGTCTGATAAAAAAATGAAAAAAATAAACTAATTTTTTTAGCCTAATTTTTTTTCTAATCAAATTAATTATAATTTTTTTTAATTAATGTTATTGTGATAGCTAAGAGTCATAGATATGATTTCAGTTGACACTTGTGTTTGATAATCGTTTTTGACCATTTTGGAATAATTTTGACAATTCACCTATTTTTATTATCCCTTCCTATTTGTGCTATAATGCTGAGACTTGGACCAGATGAAACCCTTTTCATATACAACTTGTGAAAAAAGTTTGATTGAAATCGAACGAGTTTTCATTTATTGCATATTTGGGTCAAATTGGGATCTAATGCCCCCTTTTAAATGTGTATGACACCTTTTGGAAGTCCATGCAGGTGAAAGTCCTGAACCTTCCATTATACGACTTTCAATGGGAGCAAGCAACCCTCCCCGTAAGACTCAGCGGTCTTGTACGCACACCCATCCAGATTGCTCTACCAGCCTTCCTCTCCTCCTCCCATGCATTGCACGACCTCGTTCGAGATGTCCTTCCAGAACCCCTGAGTGATTTAGCTGGAATATACGATCCAGTTTTCATTGAATTTTCAAATCAGTGGGATGCTTGTGCAGCCCCAGTACCCATCATAGATCCAACAAAAAATTTGAAGTTTAGAAGTTCGGAGAAATTAGAACTTCGTGAATGTTTTAAAGTGGTGGATAACTGTAAGTATGCTTTTCTCCAAGCCATTCCACCTGAATGAAACCGTTGTTTGATGGATTATTGTTATATTAGTTTGAGTTCTGCCTTCAGAAAGGTGAGTACTAAACTTGATTTCAAATTGAAGAGACTTATTCAAGTAACTGGAATAAACACCCCAACCGGAATTTTGTTATCGTCCTCTCGGATAGACAACGTGATAACAACACGATTACTGCATTAGGATATGGCCTGAGCTTTGCTACGTCTAACGGAAAAGTAATATTTGTAGATATTGCCAAACGTTTCAGCAATCTCGAAAAGAATAGTGATGTCTCAGTTGAAGATATTAATGTGTGCAAGGGTATGATGTATAGCGTTTTACTTAACAATTCTGTTCTTAATTGTCCAAGTCGATTTACTCATGCGCTCAAACATTTAAAAAATGATAACTCATTACACATTACCAAGGCTGATAAGTCAAATGCAGTAGTTATACTGCCAGGAGCAATGCAACTGGTATGTACAGGACACCTTAATCTGCTTGACCATTACGACCGGACATAAGGAAGTGATAGCCGAAGCTATTTGAACCACTTCCTCGCCTGCACTCGGATGGTAATCTTGGGCATAGCATTTTATCAAATCACCTCATTCTTTGGGGCACATGTGAGGAACACAAATGCGAACAAGCCTGAATGATCCCCAGGACTATATGCAACTGGAAACTCACAACCCAGAAGTGACTCGAACCCATACTACCAGGAGCAACACAACTGGTATGTACAGGACACCTAATCCACTTGACCATCACGACCGGACATAAGGAAGTGATAGTCGAAGCTATTTGAACCACTTCCCCAACGGCACTTGGATGGTAATCTTGGGCATAGCATTTTATCAAACTACTTCATTTTTTGGGGGCACATGTGAGGAACACAAATGTGAACAAGCCTGAATGGTCCTCAGGACTATATGCAACTGAAAACTCACACCCCAGAAGTGACTCGAACCCATACTGCCAGGAGCAATGCAACTTGTATGTACAGGACGCCTTAATCCGCTTGACCATTGCGATCGGACATAAGGAAGTGATTGCCGAAGCTATTTGAACCACTTCCCCGCCGGCACTCAAATAGTAATATTGGGCATAGCATTTTATCAAATCACATCATTCTTTAGGACATACGTGAGGAACACAAATGTGAATGAGCCTGAATGGTCCCCAGGACTATATGCAACTGAAAACTCACCCCAGAGGTTACTCAAAACCATACTGCCAGGAGAAACGCAACTGGTATGTACAGGACGCCATAATCCGCTTGACATCACGACTAGACATAAGGAAGTGATAGCCGAAGCTATTTGAACCACTTCCCCACCGGCACTCGGATGGTAATCTTGGGCATAGCATTTTATCAAATCACCTCATTCTTTGGGGCACACTTGAGGAACACAAACGCGAACAAGCCTGAATGGTCCCCGGGACTATATGCAACTGAAAACTCACAAGCCAGAAGTGACTCGAACCCATACTGCCAGGAGCAACGCAACTGGTATGTACAGGACGCTTTAATCTGATGTGCCCCAAAGAATGAGGTGATTTGATAAAATGCTATGCCCAATATTACCATCCGAGTGCCGATGGGGAAGTGGTTCAAATAGCTTCGTCTATCACTTCCTTATGTCCGGTCATGATGGTCAAGCGGATTAAGGCATCCTGTACATAGCAGTTGCATTGCTCCTGGCAGTATGGGTTCGAGTCACTTCTGGGGTGTGAGTTTTCAGTTGCATATAGTCCTGGGGACCATTCAGGCTTATTCACATATATATATATATATATATATATATATATATATATATATATATATATATATATATGTGTATATCACGAAAATAAACACGTGATTAAGAATGTGACAATGTCAGACCACGGAGGAAAAATGAAACAGGAAATTTCCTTAAGTACTTTCGTATATTAAATACATCTTCAGAAGGTCCTTCTGAAGATGTATTTAATATACGAAAGTACTTAAGGAAATTTCCTGTTTCATTTTTCCTCCGTGGTCTGACATTGTCATATATATATATATATATATATATATATATATATATATATATATATATATATATATATATATATATATATATATATATATATATATATATAGGGTATTAATTTCATCAACACAAGACAGAACACGAAACAATGGGTATTGAATGGAAGTTATTGTAGAAAGCCTATTGGTCCATATTTATTGATGCTTCTATATTGGAGCGGAGTCTTGAGGTGGGTAGAATATAGTTGTGCATTAATTGGCTGTTGATTGCTGGTGTTGACTTTTTAATGTGTAGTGCCTCGCAAACGTCAAGCCACCTGCTATCGCTGTATCTATCGATGATTTCTGTGTTGTTTACTAGGATTTCTCTGGCGATGGTTTGGTTGTGGGAAGAGATTATATGTTCCTTAATGGAGCCCTCTTGCTTTTGCATCGTTAAACGCCTAGAAAGAGATGTTGTTGTCTTGCCTATATACTGGGTTTTTTGGAGCTTACGGTCCCCAAGAGGGCATTTGAAGGCATAGACGACGTTGGTCTCCTTTAAAGCGTTCTGCTTTGTGTCTGGAGAGTTTCTCATGAGTAGGCTGGTCGTTTTTCTGGTTTTATAGTAAATCGTCAGTTGTATCCTCTGATTTTTGTCTGTAGGGATAACGTTTCTATTAACAATATCTTTCAGGACCCTTTCCTCCGTTTTATGAGCTGTGGAAAAGAAGTTCCTGTAAAATAGTCTAATAGGGGGTATAGGTGTTGTGTTAGTTGTTTCTTCAGAGGTTGCATGGCGTTTCACTTTCCTTCTTATGAGGTCTTCGACGAAACCATTGAAGAAGCCATTGTTGACTAGGACCTGCCTTAACCTACAGAGTTGTTCGTCGACTTGCTTCCATTCTGAGCTGTGGCTGAGAGCACGGTCGACATATGCTTTAACAACACTCCTTTTGTACCTGTCTGGGCAGTCGCTGTTGGCATTTAGGCACATTCCTATGTTCGTTTCCTTAGTGTAGACTGCAGTATGGAAACCTCCGCTCTTTTCCATGACTGTTACATCTAGAAAGGGCAGCTTCCCATCCTTTTCCATCTCGTAAGTGAATCGCAGCACGGAACTCTGCTCAAACGCCTCCTTCAGCTCCTGCAGATGTCTGACATCAGGTACCTGTGTAAAAATGTCGTCAACATACCTGCAGTATATTGCCGGTTTCAAGTTCATGTCGACTAGGACTTTTTGCTCGATGGTACCCATGTAGAAGTTTGCAAACAGGACACCTAGGGGAGAACCCATGGCAACCCCATCTACTTGCTTATACATGTGCCCATCCGGGCTCAAGAAGGGTGCCTCTTTAGTACAAGCTTGGAGTAGTTTCCTTAGAATATTTTCTGGTATGTCAAGAGGAGTACAGGCTGGATCACGATACACTCTGTCGGCTATCATCCCGATTGTCTCGTCCACAGGTATGTTGGTGAACAGTGATTCTACGTCCAACGAGGCTCTTATCCCTGTGGCCCGTGCGCCCCGCAGTAAGTCAACAAATTCCTTTGGAGACTTCAGGCTGAAGGCGCAAGGGACATAAGGAGCCAGCAGGCCGTTGAGTCGCTTCGCCAGTCTGTACGTGGGTGTGGGTATCTGGCTAATGATTGGCCGAAGTGGGTTTCCAGGCTTGTGTGTCTTGACATTTCCATATGCATATCCAGGTTTATATTCCCCAATAATCTTTGGCAGGTGGAATCCGGATTTCTTGGCGTTCACAGTTTCGATCAGTTTGTTGACCTTTGCTTTTAATTCGGCTGTAGTGTCCTTCGTTACCCTTTGGAATTTAGTTTGGTCAGAGAGTATGAGGTTCATTTTCGCCAGATATTCGTCTTTTTTAAGAATGACGTATATTGGCGACTTGTCGCCTCTCCTGACAACTATCTCCTTGTTCTCACGAAGGCTTTTAGCTGCCGCTTTGAGCTCGGGGGACAGTATGGTGCTTCTGTAATTGCCTCGATTCTTTCCTCCTTCCGCAATAAGTTCTGCTTGCAAGGTGTCTTTGGTAGTGACCTTCTTTTGTGTCTCGAGGTCGAATATGTCGTCCAACAGGATTTCCAACTCCACTCCACACACAGAAATCATCGATAGATACAGCGATAGCAGGCGGCTCGACGTCTGTAAGGCACTACACATCAAGAAGTCAACACCAGCAATCAACAGCCAATTAATGCACAACTATATTCTACCCACCTCAAGACTCCGCTCCAATATAGAAACATTAAGAAATATGGACCAATAGGCTTTCTACAATTACTTCCATTCAATACCCGTTGTTTCGTATTCTGTCTTGTGTTTGAATTTAATACCTATTCAATACCCATTGTTGAAAGTTTGTTTTCACCTCATCCACCTCACCCAAATGTAGATATAAAATCGAAGATGTGTAAGCTCTATTCAGTTTCAGATGTCGAAGATGTGTAAGCAATATATATATATATATATATATATATATATATATATATATATATATATATATATATATATATATATATATATATATATATATATATATATATATATATGTATATATATATATATATGTCGTACCTAATAGCCAGAACGCACTTCTCAGCCTACTATTCAAGGCCCGATTTGCCTAATAAGCCAAGTTTTCATGAATTAATGTTTTTTCGTCTACCTAACCTACCTAACCTAACCTAACCTAGCTTTTTTTGGCTACCTAACCTAACCTTACCTATAAATATAGATTAGGTTAGGTTAGGTAGGGTTGGTTAGGTTCGGTCATATATCTACGTTAATTTTAACTCCAATAAAAAAAAATTGACCTCATACATAGAGAAAAGGGTTGCTTTATCATTTCATAAGAAAAAAATTATAGTAAATATATTAATTCAGGAAAACTTGGCTTATTAGGCAAATCGGGCCTTGAATAGTAGGCTGAAAAGTGAGTTCTGGCTACTAGGTACGACATATATATATATATATATATATATATATATGTCGTACCTAGTAGCCAGAACTCACTTCTCAGCCTACTATGCAAGGCCCGATTTGCCTAATAAGCCAAGTTTTCCTGAAATAATATATTTTCTCTATTTTTTTTCTTATGAAATGATAAAGCTACCCATTTCATTATGTATGAGGTCAATTATTTTTTATTGGAGTTAAAATTAACGTAGATATATGACCGAACCTAACCAACCCTACCTAACCTAACCTAACCTATCTAAATATGTTAGGTTAGGTTAGGTAGCCGAAAAAGTTAGGTTAGGTTAGGTTAGGTAGGTTAGGTAGTCGAAAAACAATTAATTCATGAAAACTTGGCTTATTAGGCAAATCGGGCCTTGCATAGTAGGCTGAAAAGTGCGTTCTGGCTACTAGGTACGACATATATATATATATATATATATATATATGTCGTACCTAGTAGCCAGAACGCACTTCTCAGCCTACTATACAAGGCCCGATTTGCCTAATAAGCCAAGTTTTCATGAATTAATTGTTTTTCGACTACCTAACCTACCTAACCTAACCTAACCTAACTTTTTCTGCTACCTAACCTAACCTAACCTATAAAGATAGGTTAGGTTAGGTTAGGTAGGGTTGGTTAGGTTTGGTCATATATCTACGTTAATTTTAACTCCAATAAAAAAAATTGACCTCATATATAATGAAATGGGTAGCTTTATCATTTCATAAGAAAAAAATTAGAGAAAATATATTAATTCAGGAAAACTTGGCTTATTAGGCAAATCGGGCCTTGCATAGTAGGCTGAGAAGTGCGTTCTGGCTACTAGGTACGACATATATATATATATATATATATATATATATATATATATGTCGTACCTAGTAGCCAGAACGCACTTCTCAGCCTACTATGCAAGGCCCGATTTGCCTAATAAGCCAAGTTTTCATGAATTAATTGTTTTTCGACTACCTAACCTACCTAACCTAACCTAACCTAACTTTTTCGGCTACCTAACCAAACCTAACGTATAAAGATAGGTTAGGTTAGGTTAGGTAGGGTTGGTTAGGTTCGGTCATATATCTACGTTAATTTTAACTCCAATAAAAAAAATTGACCTTATACATAATGAAATGGGTAGCTTTATCATTTCATAAGAAAAAAATTAGAAAAAATATATTAATTCAGGAAAACTTGGCTTATTAGGCAAATCGGGCCTTGAATAGTAGGCCAAAAAGTGAGTTCTGGCTACTAGGTACGACATATATATATATATATATATATATATATATATATATATATATATATATATATATATATATATATATATATATATATATATATATATATGTCGTACCTAGTAGCCAGAACGCACTTCTCAGCCAACTATGCAAGGCCCGATTTGCCTAATAAGCCAAGTTTTCATGAATTAATTGTGTTTCGACTACCTAACCTACCTAACCTAACCTAACCTAACTTTTTCGGCTACCTAACCTAACCTAACCTATAAAGATAGGTTAGGTTAGGTTAGGTAGGGTTGGTTAGGTTCGGTCATATATCTAAGTTAATTTTAACTTCAATAAAAAAAAATTGACCGCATACATAATGAAATCGGTAGCTTTATCATTTCCTAAGAAAAAAAATAAAGAAAATATATTAATTCAGGAAAACTTGGCTTATTAGGCAAATCGGGTCTTGCATAGTAGGCTGAGAAGTGCGTTCTGGCTACTAGGTACGACATATATATATATATATATATATATATATATATATATATATATATATATATATATATATATATATATATATATATATATATGTATATATATATATATATATATATATATATATATGTATATATATATATATGTATATATATATATATATATATATATATATATATATATATATATATATATATGTATATATATATATATATATATATATGTATATATATATATATATATATATATATATATGTATATATATATATATATGTATATATATATATATATATATATATATATATATATATATATATATATATATATATATATATATATATATATATATATATAGCCTCCTAGCGGTAACAGCACCCCACGCCGGGGATTTTTTATTTGCTGTGCCCAATGCAGCCCTGGGAACTCGCCTCAGTCATGACGCTCTCCGCATTGGAGTTGCCCTTCGCCTTGCCGCCCCCATCCTCACCGAACATAGGTGCATCTGCGGAACTGCGATAGCAGACCAATATGGTCGTCATGGTCTGGTATGTCGTAAATCACAGGGTAAAATTGCAAGACATGAAGAAGTCAACGACATCATCAAGAGGAGCCTCGCCACAGCCCGCTGCCCGGCACAAAGAGAACCACACTTATCCAGACCTAACGACCCTCAGAAGCCACCTTGAAGATGGGGTCACTTTGCTACCTTGGAAGGATGGTAAGCAAGTGGTATGGGACTACACGTGCACTGCCACACTGGCCAGTACCTACCTCCTCTACAGCACACGTGAAAGCGGTGGTGCTGCTTCTTTCAGGGAATCGCAGAAAATGATTAAATACAGAGGTCTAGCACACTGCTACAGCTTTGTTCCGATCGGCTCGGAGACCCTCGGTTCGTGGGGAAAATGTGCATTGAAGTTCCTGAAGGAATTGGGGGACAAATTGATCAGCGCTACAAAAGACCAGAGAGCAAAAAGTTTCTTGTTCCAGCGCCTCAGTGTTGCGATTCAGAGGGGAAATGCCTGTTGCGACTTGGGCACTAGTCCAACTTCAGAGGAATTCGAGGAAGTGTTTGACTTGCAACAATGATCGAACCCGTCTGTGACATTCATCAATGTTTCCCATTGTTGTGTTTTTCAAGAGATCCATAACCTTTAATCACCTTTTTGCATTATTATTTTTGTATCAACCCATGTATATCTTGTAACCATCAAATGCTATATATATATATATATATATATATATATATATATATATATATATATATATATATATATATATATATATATATATATATATATATATATATGTATATATTTATATATATATGTCGTATCTAGTAGCCAAAACTCACTTCTCGGCCTACTATGCAAGGCCTGATTTGCCTAATAGACCGAGTGATTTTCTTTATTATCAATATATTGTTTCCAATTAGTTTATTTAATTATTTATAATTATATTATATTAAGACCATATATTATTGATTGATTTATTTATTATTTATTTATTTATTTATCTATTTATTTATTTACAAGAAGGTACATTGGGTTTGTGAGAATACATAGCATGGTACAGCAATTGCACTCTTGTAAAGCAACTAGTACGCGCTGCGTTTCGGGCAGGTCCTTAATCTAAAAGATAATTTTAAGTAGGTAAATTGTATCAGAATTAATAAAATGATAACAAATACATTGCAAGAAAAAAAAATGAGATAAGAGAGATTAGTAAGTATATTAAAGCACATTGGAATATTAAAGCTCTGATTGATTACATTGACAGCTTGATTGGTAATTTAAACAAGATTAATAGACACCATACATAAGAAGACAGCAATGATCGCAATGATAAAGATGTTCAGATTGGGTACATAAAGATTGGGAGATTGGGTAGCAATAGATACAGTGCAGTTTTAAAGCAAAAGGTAAAAAACTATGATGATGAAATTAGGTACTTTTTAGTATTGTTTTTGAATGATGCAAAAGTTGGACAGCTTTTCAATTCATTAGGGAGTGAGTTCCATTGACTGGGTCCCTTTATTTGCATAGAGTGTTTACACAAATTAAGTTTGACTCTGGGGATATCAGAGAGATATTTATATCTGGTGTGGTGATAATGGGTCCTATTACATCTGTCCAGGGAGAGTTTCAGAGCAGGATTTGCATTTAAGAACAGGGTTTTGTAAATGTAGTTGACACAGGAGAATTTGTGGAGTGAGATTATGTTTAGCATGTTTAGGGAGTTAAACAAGGGGGCTGAGTGTTGTCTGAAAGCAGAATTTGTTATTATTCTGATAGCAGATTTTTGCTGGGTAATGATGGACTTGAGGTGGTTTGCAGTGGTTGAACCCCATGCACAGATACCATAATTAAGATAGGGATAGATTAGTGCATAATATTGAGAGATGAGAGCAGAGTTAGGTACATAATATCTGATTTTGGAGAGTATACCAACTGTTTTAGAGACTTTCTTAGTTATGTGTTGTATGTGGGTACTGAAGTTGAATCTCTTGTCTAGGAATAGGCCAAGAAACTTTCCATCATTTTTATTGCTAATGTTTACATTGTCTATCTGAAGCTGAATTGCATTTGTAGGTTTACTACCAAATAAGATGTAGTAGGTCTTTTCTATGTTAAGTGTTAGTTTGTTGGTTGACATCCATAAGTGGACTTTTTTTAGTTCATTATTAACAACATTGTTTAGTGTATGTGGGTTGGGGTTAGAGTAGATGAGGGTAGTATCATCAGCAAACAAAATAGGTTTCAGAATGTTAGAGACGTTAGGCAGATCATTGATGTAAATAAGAAATAAGAGAGGTCCCAAAATGCTGCCCTGTGGCACTCCAACGGTTATTGGTAGAGTGGGAGAGGTTATATTATTGATGGCTACACATTGGTGTCTATCACTAAGATAGGATTGGATATAGTCCAGTGTATGGCCTCGAATTCCATAATGATGGAGTTTACGTAAGAGGTAATTGTGATTAACAGTATCAAAGGCCTTTCTCAGGTCAATGAAGAGTCCAATCGGAAACTCATTTTTGTCAAGGGCTGAATAAATTATATTAAGGAGACTAATAATTGCATCGTTGGTACTCTTTTGGGAGCGGAAGCCAAACTGACAGGGGCTAAGAATGTCAAATTTTACGAGGTAGGAGTAAAGCTGTTTGTAGATAATTTTTTCAAATATTTTTGATAGTATGGGTAGGTTTGATATTGGTCTATAATTGTTTATGTCTGCCGGATTACCTCCTTTATGAACTGGTGTTACTCTTGCTTTTTTAAGGATATCAGGGAAGGTATGACACTCAAGGGATTTGTTGAACAGCAGAACTATAGGTGGGGCAAGGGCGTGGGAGGCGCTCTAGTATATAATGGATGGTATTTCACTGATGTTCCCAGCTTTGGTTTTTAGTGAGTGTATGATGGACACAACATCTGTCGGGCTGACTGGTGAGAGGAGAAGAGAGTTTGGATAGCAGCCTGAGAGATATGTGTTGATATGTGTCTGAGTCTGTGGGATTTTACTGGCAAGGTTAGCACCAACCGATGAAAAGAAGCTATTAAATTCATTCGCCATTTCTAAATCAGATGGCGGTGTAAGGCCATCCTTAGAGAGTGTTATCTGGTTGTGGGAGTGTTGTTTAGTTCCTAGGATATTAGAGATGGCTTTCCATGTGCTTTTCATGTTGCCTTTTGCTTCTTTGAATCTAGTCTCATAATATCCGTGACAGTGACAGTCTCCGTGGTGTAGTGGTAAGACACTCGCCTGGCGTTCCGCGAGCGCTATGTCATGGGTTCGTATCCTGGCCGGGGAGGATTTACTGGGCGCAATTCCTTAACTGTAGCCTCTGTTTAACGCAACAGTAAAATGTGTACTTGGATGAAAAAACGATTCTTCGCGGCAGGGGATCGTATTCCAGTTACCTGCCCGAAACGCTACGCGTACTGGTGGCTGTACAAGAATGTAACAACTCTTGTATATATCTCAAAAAAAAAAATATGAAAGTTTAGCTTTTCTTATGATACTGGTAAGCACTGATGAGTACCTCTTAACTACTTCCTTTGTAACTAGGCCAAACCTAAATTTCTTTTCATATTCGTGTTTTTTGTTGATTGATTTGATTATGGCACTTGTGAGCCACGGGTTATTTTTTCTTTTATCAGTTACTTGCTTAGTAAGGAGGGGACAGTGAGTGTTGTAGAGGCTTAGAGTTTTGGAGAGAAAGAGGTTAGTTAATGAGTTTATATCCTGTGTATTATTAAATTCGGATTCCCAGTTAATATTGTGAAGTGCATAATATTGCATAATATTGTGAGGAGCGGGGAGCATCCGCTTCCCCTCCTCACTCCCCCCCCCTTCAACTCAACTCGAATCTCAAGCTTTAGAATTCATTCAATCTATGGCTCCCTGTCTAAACTTCAAACCTCTCAAGAGTAACCCATGGCTGCAGAAACTGCACAACCTTGTGCTAATGCAATCTGAAGCTATTTCGGCTCTCCATGCCACAGTCACCCGACAACAACAAACCATAGACCGCCTCCTTGAATCGTCGACGAACAACAACCAAGAAATTCTCAACTTTCAAACTGTTGCAAATGACGCAAGGGATCAAATACAAAAGATTCAAGCCAAGGAAACCCTCTCAGCTCAAAGTGACCTCGTTCAAAAGCTGGAAAAACAAATAAACCTACTTCAGATTCACCAGGCGGCTTCCGAAGATGACCAAGAGCAGCAACAACTTAATGACTCCCTGATAATTACCTTTACTGATGTACCTGATGAACAACAAGGTGATAATTGTTGTAACATAGCCCACACCCTAATTAATTCAAAGATCAGAGTCAATGTTGATATCAAATCAGCTATCAGAATAGATAAAAACAGTTCCCGTAGCAGTAGGAGAATGCTCATCAAACTTGCAAATCCCTCTGCTAAGTTTGACCTCATACAATCAGCTGCTAAGCAAAAAACCAACCTCTATAGAAATGAGTGCCTTACAAAGCAGCGCGGATTCCTCCTCTTCAGGCTGCATACAATTCGCAAACAAAACCCTGGTCTTATCAAGCAGTGCTTCACTAGGAATGAAACGATCATTGCAAAGAAGGAAAGTGCAGGAAAAAGATTTGAAATAAAGTGTGACCAACAACTACTGGCCTTCTTTAGTGATTGTGGTATATCTGAAAACTTGAACCCGACCAATGCCAATACTTAAAATATCTCTTTGAGTGCCTTAGTCTAACCTAACTTAATCTAACTTTGTCCAAGGTGTTGTCTCTGCCTTACCATTTACCTAATGTTCTCTCATTCATATAATTTCCTCAGTAATCAGTCAAGTCTCCATGCACTTATGCAAGCATCTACCTCAGTATCATTGTAAAATCTTACTCTTAAATCTAATTTTACCCTATTCTGTTTTAAATTTTAAATTTAATTGTTCTGATTTATGTCATTTATTGAAATTAATTACTGATCTCATTTTGTTCCCTTAATTAAGTTCATACTAATTATAGGTTAAAGACCTAAGCTAAATATAATTAATTATCTAAGATTATTTTACTTTACAATCATCATTTGTCAATTTTGTATATATTCATATTGAGAGTCTACTGTTTTTTTTTTTTGTTCTCTCCACCAAACTTGTGTATCCTTCATGGCTATCTAGTGATCTTTATTCTACTTCTAATTGTTTCAGTTCTTTTGTTTACTTGCATTTATTATTGTGTTTTGCTATAATTATTCTCTAATTATAGCAGACTTTGTATTTATCTAAGAATTTACCTCAGTGTCTCAGTGTTATTTTTGTTTTTGCTTATAATTTTTAATTTAATTGTAATTTGATTTATACACCATTTATTGTAATTATTTACTTAGCTCATTTTTTTTTCTTAAGTTCATACTAATTATAGGTTCACAACTAAGCTATTTTAAATAATTGATTTTTAAGATTATCTTTACATTACGATTATTATTTGTCTCTTTATTTTTTGCTATATATTATTCTTGTCAGTCTACTGTTTTTTTCTTCTCTCTTAACCTAACTACTGTATCCTTCCTGGCTATCTATGGGAATCTTTGCTCTACTTCTAATTATTTCTAAAGCTCCCTGCTTTATTTGTGTTAGTTTTGGTTAGGTTAAGATAGGTTAGGTTACGTTAGGTATGGTTGGTTAGGTTCGGTCATATATCTACATTAGTTTTAACCTAAATTTTAAAAAACTAACTCATACACAATAAAATGGATAACTTTATCATTTCATAAGAAAAAATGTGAAAAATATATAAAAATCCGGAAAAATTGGCTTTTTCTGCAAATCTGGCCTTGCATATTAGGCCGAGTACTGTGTTCTGGCTAGTAGGTACGACATATATATATATATATATACACATGTTGTACCTAATAGTCAGAACGCTGTTCTTGGCCTACTATGCAAGGCCCGATTTGCCTAATAAGCCAAGTTTTCCTGAATTTCTATATTTTTCAATTTTTTTCTGAAATGAAAGGATAAAGCTACCCATTTCATTATGTATGAGTTAATTTTGTTAAATTTGAGTTACAACTAACGTAGATATATGACCGAACCTAACGTACCCTACTTAACCTAACCTAACCTAACCTATCTTAACCTAACCTAAACTAACTTAGCTAAATCAATAATTTATTTTCTTAATATCAATATAATAATTATATTTAAAATAAACCAATTGGAAACAATTTATTGAAAATAAAGAAAATCACTCGGCCTAATTAGTGAATTAATATATTTTCTCTAATTTTTTTCTTATGAAATGATAAAGCTACCCATTTCATTATGTATGAGGTAAATTTTTTTTTATTGGAGTTAAAATTAACGTAGATATATGACCGAACCTAACCAACCCTACCTAACCTAACCTAACCTATCTTTATAAGTTAGGTTAGGTTAGATTAGGTAAGTTAGGTAGTCGAAAAAACATTAATTCATGAAAACTTGGCTTATTAGGCAAATCGGGCCTTGCATAGTGGGCTGAGAAGTGCGTTCTGGCTACTAAGTACGACATATATATATATATATATATATATATATATATATATATATATATATATATATATATATATATATATATATATATATATATAATATATATATATATATATATGTTTCATTGAATATGACCGCATATTCTGTATTTATTATTTTCTGGTTTAGGGCTTCTATCTCTCTAACTATTTTCTTAGCATCAGGGCTTAATTGAAATAGGAGTTCTCCAAAACTCATTTTCGTACTTTTAAGGTGAAGAAAAGAAGTGATTTACTATAGAGTGTATTACACTTATTTATATAATTTGCACAACGTTTCGAACCTCCATGGTTCATTCTCAAGTGAACAGATCTTACAATACTAGTTGATTTTATACCCGCACTGGGTCAGGTGATAATACAATAAAGGTGAAAACATGGGGGGATACATAAGGGATAAATGTGAGGTGAAACATAGAGGCTGCAGAAGGCTTATTGGCCCATACGAGGCAGCTCCTATCTTGTTTAGATATGAGCTGCCTCGTATGGGCCAATAAGCCTTCTGCAGCCTCTATGTTTCACCTCACATTTATCCCTTATGTATCCCCCATGTTTTCACCTTTATTGTATTATCACCTGACCCAGTGCGGGTATAAAATCAACTAGTATTGTAAGATCTGTTCACTTGAGAATGAACCATGGAGGTTCGAAACGTTGTGCAAATTATATAAATAAGTGTCATACACTCTATAGTAAATCACTTCTTTTCTTCACCTTAAAAGTACGAAAATGAGTTTTGGAGAACTCCTATTTCAATTAAGACCTGATGCTAAGAAAATAGTTAGAGGGATAGAAGCCCTAAACCAGAAAATAATAAATACAGAATATGCGGTCATATTCAATGAAACATGTTTGAAAGAAAACCTGCATACACAGGTTATATATACACCAATATATATATATATATATATATATATATATATATATATATATATATATATATATATATATATATATATATTTATATATATATATATATATATATATATATATATATATATATATATATATATATATTTATATATATATATATATATATATATATATATATATATATATATATATATATATATATATATATATATATATATTAGTATATGTTGTATGACAACATATGTAATCATATGTTGTTGAATATGACCGAAAGGGTAAGATTAATGATCCTAACATGAATCTTCTCAATATTTCTTACGTTTCTCTTCACTTTTGGGTGATAATTTGTAAAATTACCTCTCCAAAGTTAATTTTCTCAATTTTATTTATGTTCTGATGCCTAGAAGCGTTTCACAAGGAGCCTCACATTCTCAAAGTCAGGTTTTTACACACATCATTTCATGCTTATATTCATTTTTGGGTGAGGTGATATGACAGAAATGTTTTTGGTTGAGGTGACAAGACAAAACACTAAACAATGGGTATATTACATATTTGCTTCTTCTATGTTGGGTTGGGGTCTTGAAGTGGGTAGAGAATAGTTATGTGTTAATTGGCTGTTGATCAGTGGTTTTTACTTTTTGATGTATAGGTCCTCGCTGATGTCGAGTCTCCTGCTATCGCTGTATCTATCAACAATTTCTGTGCTGCTTTTTAAGATTTCTCTGGTGATGGTCTGGTTATGAGAGGGGATTATATGCTTCTAGATGGAGCCCCTGTTGATTGTGTATTGTTAATCGCCTGGAAAGAGACGTTGTTGGCTTGCCTATATATTGAGATCTTTGAGGCTGACAATCCCCAAGTGGGCATGTGAAATCGTAGATGACGTTGGTTTTATTCAAGGCATTATGTTTGGTGTCTGGAGAGTTCTTCGTGAGTTGGGTGGCCGTTTTCTTCCTAAGTTCCTGTAGAACAGTCTAATAGGGGGTACAACTAACACAACACTTGTACCCCACAGTACCGTGACCAGCGCACCAATGATCCTGGATGGCATGGGCTCGATTCCTGGCAGAGGCAATTATAGTTCTCAGTGATCTATAGCTTGTGTGTTTCTGCAGCTTTCTCACAATTGTAAAACTCAGCACGGCCCGTGCATGGGCCAGAATTTGATGAAAAACTGTACCCAAATGGATCCATGAGTGTCGTTGCGGGCCTGAAATAATCGAGACACTTGCATAAAGGCACAAGTTATATGTAATCAAAGAACTCTTCTCTGTGAAGGATTCGAACCGTATATATCAGGCTCGAGTTCTCTTCAGTAGTGACTGATTTTATGAAAATGAACAAGTGATCTCTTGTCTTGACTGGTGTTGTTAGGGGGTTGGAAATAATCCTCCTGGCTTCCAACCCTTTTTACAATCTGTCATGTTCAAGTGGTTACTGTACGGGTTATGTTAGTGTGTGATGCACCTGGATTTCTAACGTTCAAATCCTTCACAGAGAAGAGTTCTTTGGTTACATATAACTTATGCATTTAGGCAAATGTGTGGTTATTTCAGTCTCGCGTTTCTCCGGTAGAGATTGATTTGATGAAAACGAAAAGGTGATCTCTTGCCTTGACTGGTGTTGTTGGGGGTTGGGGATAAGCCTCCCAGCTTCCAACCCTTTTAACAATCTATCATGGTCAAGCGGTTACAGTAGTGATATGTAAGATTAATGATTCTAACACTAGTCTTTTCAATATTTCTTATGTTTTCTTCTCGCTACTCTTTTGAGCTGGTGTGACAGAACTTTCTTATTACTCCATGTGTTGTTAGCTTCCCCCTGCGGCCGACTCTGAAACTGGCGGCGGAGGTAAACCCACTGAACAGTTTGGTTATGGATGGGACCCGTGAAGGAGCCGAAACCCGTGAGCAAGGGACGGTACAGTTCGCAGGACCGGCGGCCCTCTTAGTGTCGTACCTCGCCACGGCTCTCAACTTCTCGTAAGTCACACACGACTATCAGTAAAGACCATAGGAAATACCTTTAATTCATTTGTGCTCATAGCTACCTTCATCAGATTGTTTTGACGGAGAGGATAATTTCTGGAATGATATGTTAAATTTTAGTACTTTTTGTCTCGTTATAAACACCAAACAGATGTAATGCCTCATTCACTATATAATGGTCATCGCAAATAATATTTTGAGGCTTCATTTTGATTTCATATGAATATATCTTTATAGAATGTTCTGTGGGATATATAATACTACCTAATATTCGGTTTTATGAAATGCTTCTGATCTGTGGAATGTAGTATTACAGCGACAAATGTGTAGTACATCGCACAGCACACACAGGATTTTATCAACTTAAGTATTTGTGTCATTTTGATAACATTAACAATTTGAAAACATTATACATGTTGGACCTAAGTGCACTAAGAATAACACATCTATAAGAATAACATATACATAAGAGTAACATGTCTATAAGAGTAACACATCTATAAGAATAACACGTTTATAAAATCTGTCGCCACGAAGCACTACAAGAGCATTACGCAGAATAAAACAACACGTTGAGGCCCCACTTGATAAATTACATAATAACATAAAGAACAGTACACTGCCGAAGGTCAGTTGCAGTATATAAGGAAACTCCTGTTAAATTCACACAAACCAACTCGTATAAATTAACTTTCGACTGAAACAATCCAGCAACCAGTTATGTTGTCATCCAACCCGCTCCATTATTTAACAAACTTGTTTTTCAAAGTTCATTTCGAAATGTAAATTTAATGAATTATTATGCCTTGTTTTATATTCTATTTGGAATGAAATAAAATATAATGGAAAGTGTAATGGAAAATAAAATATAATACAATATTTCTATTTCCTTTGCTATGTTACATTCACCTGGGCTCTAGGGGACCCAAACCGTGCACCCCCCGCCTGTGAGGTCCGAGCTCTATCGGGCAATTGAGTAGTCATAAAAAGGAAAGTGACCAGAAGCAGCATCCTGCTGCCAAACTGGAATTTTATTTCCTGTGCTATAGCCTTGCATCCATTCATTTGTTCAATCATCATCACACCAAATGTTCATCTCTCCTAAAGAGTGCTAATTAAACTTTGTTAGTCTCTCGTCTAATGCGGGGCTCCTAATTCTTGGAGCTTTTCCATTCTTCTCTGGACACGTTCAAGATTTTATATGCCCAAAAAATGAACTGAATAATATAAATTACTGCATAATCAATATTACAGTCACTTCTGCATTTGAATCCCATTATCCATTTTATTTTAGGCAGATCTATAATGGAATGACACTTTATTACACACAGAAATCACAATAACGTGATGCATCAAATGAACAAATCCACAAGGGTTTGTTCATGACACTTTATGTTATGATCTATAGTTATCACGATTATTAGATGTTTCTCGCCTAATTTGGCAAGTTCAACGTTCCTCGTTACTTCTTATAATTTCGCATGGTTTCAAATTTTAAATTTGCATTAAAATGTGTCTACCAATGATTTATCCATTCATAAAATCTACGCAAGTCACCTGTAGCAATCTTGAGTCCTCAGCTGCAATAGTGTCTGAACCTATTTCGATGTCATTGGCAAATTTGTTAATATTGATGTTCAGCATTTTGTCTAATTCTTAAAATGTTTAGGAAATCAACAGAGTTCACAGGACAGACACCCTTAACATTACATTTACAACAGGTTCTGGACAGGATCAGGTTCTACTTATTTTAACACTCTGTTGCCCTCGAAATAACCATGAAGTAATTCAGCATTAAATATTCACCTCAATACCATGTGTCATCATCACCTTCGTGGGGTGCAGAATCAAATGCCACACAGCAGTAAAATAATAAAATGCCATATTTCTTTGAATTTGATTGCTGAGTTTATGACATGAGCGACCTATGGTAAATCCATGTTGTCAATCATGTATTATTTAATATTTTCAAATATATATAAAGAAACGCAATATGCGATTATGTTTTCAAGTAGTTCCCAAATTTTAAATTGTAAAAATATTGGCCGATAGTTTCAAGCGAGTTACTTATCCACTTAAAAATCCCCATTGAGCATCCATAACCCTTACTGACTTCTTCGGTCTTCTGGAATATAATTTTTTTTGGTAAAATAAAGAAGGGAGTAACACCTCTGGCTGGAAGAATGGGACCCCTAGCCTCGGAGGAAACCACACATAACGCATTATAGGGAATGTTTGGGTCCCCTCCAACACAGTTTCTGTGTGCTTTACTCCTACCAGCCACATCCTTTTCAGTTTTTTTTTTTTTTTTGCTTTATTATGTATTTGAAGGTTACAAGACAAGGTTACATTGGCTGATACAAAAAACGCCTAAAGGTTATGGATCTCATGAAACTCCTCCGCTTCTGGACAGGAACCAAGGATGCAGCAAGCATTCCCTCTCTGGATCGCCACACTGAGGCGCTGAAACAAAAAACTGGAAGCCCTTGGGTCTCTGGTGACATCAATGAGCTTGGAGCCCAATTCCTTGAGAAATTCCAAGGCACTCTTACCCCAGGGGCCATGCGTCTCAAGCACTATGGGAACAAAGGTGTATTGACCTTCCAGTCGCCAGTACTTGAGTGATTTTGCTGTTTCCCTGTGGTTGGCCGCCCCACCTGCTTGATCAGCACCGAAGTGAATGTATGTATGTGTCAGCCAGGGAGGATTCACATGTGTAGTCCCACACCAAGAGTTTTCTCCTTTTCCAAGGGTATATTTTGATACCATCAGGGCAAAGTGCGAGGTCATTCGGGTGTTGGGCCCCTAGGATGCGAGATTCTCTGTCTGCTGGGCACCTAGCTGAGACGAGGCTTCTCCTGATGACTTCATTAAACTCGTTGTGTCTTGCATGCCAGCCCTTTGTGCTTTCACAATGCATCCCATGCAGTCCATATTGGTCTACTTCCACCCTGTTGCAAATACACTTTTATTCAGTGTGAATTGGGGCATCAAGGCGAAGGGCCATTGCTACATGAAGGGATTCTGGATCTAGGCGCGTTCCCATTGCCAACATGGGTACTGCCAGGAGGAAGTCTCCTGCGTGGGGGGCACGCACTGCTCTGTGGCGGGCTTTCTCCTTGTTTGATGTTGAAGCACTGAGCATTGCTATCAGCTACTTTTTCCACAAGTGGGTGGTCCCAGTGTAATAAACTAGTTGTTGTAGGAAGGACCCAGAATGTTCTAGAAACCACGGGTAGGGACCTGACCCCAAGCACATGGTCGAATCCCTGGGGGGGAGGATTGGCGGTGAAAATAACTGCCGCCTTTGTTCACAATTTCATATAATAAATTATTCCACATCATTCAGTAATGTAGAGAAATTAGTCTTCATTCAAACTGTATAATATTCCTGTTTATAGTATCAAGAGTATCCTGATTGTTAGAATAAGGATTTAAGTCACATTCAGTGACGTCACTAGTGGGACTAGTCTTGGGCGCGGAACAATTTGTCAGACCTGAGGTCACAGGTCATCAGAGGTCAAATAGCCAGTTTGTAATCGGAGATAGCCCTTCCCTAAGATGCTTGTGTAATTAACTTCAGTTAAAAGAATTCAACCAATCTGGGTCAGTCAGTGCAACAGAGATGAGTTGTTCAACTTAAGCGTTGCTAGCAACTTAGTAAACTTGGCGGAAGAATAACCTGCTCTGGCTTCTGGGTAGAGGAGCATGTGGGAAGTACAGTGTGGTTCCAGGAGCGGCCCGGGGAGGTGGCCTCAATGATTGGCCCAAGACCTAGCACAAACATCTAGCTGGTCGCCTCAAGGTAAAGTGCTATAAGAGTTTTGTATAGGGCAGTAGTTCAACTCATTGTCGAGTCATGTAGGAAGTGTTAAGCCAGGGAGTGTTCTGATTTAGATTTTGTTTTTGAATAAACATTTAGTTTTTTAATTGTCTTTTTTATTAATTTCCATTTTATGTAATTTATGTGTGTCGTCCCGTACCGCATGGGTAACCTAAGAGGCAGAGTTGAGTTGGGCGCCGATTCTAACACCGAATCAGAATTCATTATCCCTTTGATTTAAATTATTTCCACACTTAACGTAAATCCAATTTCATATATTACTAATGGGGATCAAGCCCCAAGGTTTATTGATTAGCATGATCGATCCAGACCTCGGTCATTGCTCAGTGGTAATGGTCTGTTGGTGGCAGTGCAAGGTGATTCTAGAGTTTTGCTAGAAGTCTGTTTCACATCACAAGGTTGTAGAATCTTAAGTCGGTCAACGGCTTATGACCACGTGGCGTGGGGTCGGTTCAAGTATAGCTCTGGGGGTCCCTTGGTTTGAGAAGCGAATAAAGATTAAGGACCGGGTTCAGGTAAAAGTAGATTAAAAAGGTAAAGAACGAGACCCGGGTTACGATAGAATACACCCGTGTTACAATGGTGCACAGCGGTGGTTTCAACAATTTTGCTTGGGAATTGATGAAAGGCTCGCGTCTAGCCATTCGAACACGTGCGTAGATGCTAGGGAGGACAGCCACAGGCCGCGGCCCAGGATTAGCAGTGCGCCACACAACAGTGCGGTTGAGTGGGGGCTGGCGAATCTTGGGGTCGTGCGGGCTGATATGATTAAGGATTAGTTAGTAAGTTAGGCTATTAAGATTTATTGAGTAGGAGACTGCTCCGAATTGATTGGACTGGGTATTTTACTCGACCCATTGCAATTGATTCAGAGGTGTTGGGAGCCACCATACTCTCAACAGCAGTTCCTTGTGGGCTGTCTTGGCTGATTTATCTGTGGGACGCCAGGGATTTATCCGAGGGCGTTGTTAGACGACCCAAAACGCTAGGGAAAACGTAAATCCGTGAAAGGCGTTGCAGCCTCCGAAGGACGGACTAGTAAACAACCTAGCAGCGATTCAGCGACTAAGTGATCTCACACTTAGTGGAGGTTGAGTCGTGTCTAGTCTTAATTGTTGCTGAAAGCTGCGTGTCGATCTGTTAGAACCTAGATGGTCGAGACCCCTAGGCTAGGCCCGGTACGGCGAGCCGGTAGAAGCGATTATAGGATTAAATCGAGTGTATCTTCGAACTAAGTATAATTGCATTTATATGAAGTAATTCCTTTTATTTGCATTTTCTAGAGATTAAAAAATATTTTTTCCTAAATTCAATCCCCGGTTAAAATTTTTCCCAAGTGTTCAGTATTTTCTTGTGCATTAGGCTTAGTCCGTACATTAAGTTTTGCTATTCCTTATTATATTAGTCTAAGTCAGAGGCGTGGTTTTCTAGGCGTGGTTTTCTTTTACTTCTGGTATTAACCCCCCATTTTGAGAAGGACGGAAAGTTTATTCTCGAACATTAATTTATTATACAGTCCATTAAGGTTTAATGAATAACTCTTAATAGTTCATTATCCATAGGCACTGGTATTTCAGTCCTTATCCATTATTTTGTTATCAGTTCCCCCTTTCAGTAAAAATAGGGTGGTCCTTCAATTAATTTAATTTAATCTATTAATTAAACATCAGTCAATAAATAGAGAGTAAGCTTTCTTCCCATCAGTGCCTGCCTCTCCTGCCGACGATCGTCTGCTTCCCAGGGATGCCAGGGTTGTGGTAAGTGAGCCCTCTCCCCCGCCCCCTGCCCCTGTGGAGCCACCCTCCGCGGGACTCGGTGCGGTGTCTGGCATCGACCGGGGTGTGCGCCCTAGTGGTCGGGCCGGTGTGCGGCCTGCCGTGCAGTCCGGTGTGCGACCCTGTGATAAGCTTCCTAGGGGAAAACCCTTTGCCCGTTTTACGATGGTAAACAAGCAATGGAGATGAATTAAAGTCTCTCCAGGGCATTCACGCGTGACGTTAAATTTATTACCAGATAACAGTTATAACTATAAACGCTTTATTTGGCATTAGTTGGGGATCAGTTTATCTGCAATTAATTATCACACAGAACACCGTTGTTTTATAGAGAATCAAATTCAATTCTCAGACACACTGGATATAGTTGTGTTTATTATAATGGAATCTGACGCAATACTGGCGTCTGGTGACGTAAGAATTCTAGCCTTATTGTACAGATGTAATTATTAGTACATGTGAACTCTACGTTTGGTTAATTTTAATTACTACAATGATTAGTAGATTTAGTAATAATTAATAATAATACAACAGTGTTGTATTTAGTGTTGGAAATTTCCAACATAACTCCGGGGGGAGAGTTTTAGGGTCGCAGTGTAATATGGAGTACTGACACACCTATCCCGAAGTTGGTATTAATATTAGTATGTTAGTACACACATAATGAATGTCCCGTATTTGTCAAGGACATACAAGAAACTTAAGTCTTGCTGATTTCATGTTAAATGGAACATGTTATTATGAATTACCTAAAGTTGATAACTAAGAATTTACACTAGACTCTGTGACTGGTGTCGCTATGACATGTAATGTGTATGTTACAAATCTCTAAGTCTGCAAACTCTCAGGTACTCTAGATAAATAATGCTATTTCTAGCCTATTCAACAATTAAAGATTTAAATCACACAATTCAAACAACAGAATCTATGGTGATGAGAATGTCCTGGGTCATAGTGACTTGTAATGGTTTGTTACTTGACATCACACCACAGTATCATCATAGTTATCTAAATTGGATGTAAAAGGAATTACTCTTCGTCAGAGCTGTAATAGGCTTGCAGTTTCCGCTTACATTGTTGAGCAGCAGCTCTAGTGGGGCGGTTGCTCGGAGGATCAGAATTACTGTCCTCGGAAACTACTGGGTAAGCTAGCTTGGGTTGATACTCTCGTTCAGCCAATTCGAGAGGAACGAGCTTCTCTAAAGTTTTTAGAGTAGTGTTGCCTCGGCATAAAACTTTCACTACTCTCAGGACACCTTGATGATCTGGATGAATGGCAACAATTTTGCCTATGGGCCGCTCTGACCTTGGTCCATCACTGTCGACTAGTACTAGGTCCTCTGGTTTTAGTTGCACTTTATTATAAGGACTCGAAGCTCCGTAGTGGTACTCTCGTAGAGCTGTGAGGTACTCTCGAGTCCACACCTCATTCCACCTGTTAATAACCCTTGAGAGATGCTGGTAGCTTTCCACTAAGTCACCTCTGGTCACATGTGACGGGTCTACGGGGTCCTCTTCGGCTAAAGGGATGAGAGGGCTCAGTAGACCTCCATGTATCAAGTGTGAGGGACTCAGAGGTTCTCTCTGTGAGAAATCATCAGACAGGTATGTTAATGGGCGGTTATTGACTCGCGCCTCGATTTCCACAACAATGGTTTGGAGTTCGGAGTAACTGACCTTTTGTCTGTGTAAGGTTTTTCTTAAACACTTCTTGACTGTGCCTATCATTCGCTCATAGAACCCACCTTGCCAAGGGGCTCTTGGTGCTATAAATTTCCAGTGACATTGTCGTCTCTGCAGGACTGATTGTACTTCTGGGTGACTCCAGACTTCTCGTAGACAAGCTTCTCCTGCCACAAAATTGGAACCATTGTCCGATATCATTAATTTGGGACAAGATCTGCGAGCAGCAAATCTGTGGAATGCCTGGAGGAAGGCTTCAGCACTCATATCTGAAGTCACTTCTAAATGTACGCCTCTGGTTGTAGCACACGTAAAGAGACAAATGTATGCTTTCACTGGTATCTTGTCTGGGTTGCCAGTGAGAAGTAAGGCTCCTGTGTAATCAACACCAGTGGTTTCAAAGGGACGAAGATGAACCACTCTTTCCTCAGGGAGTGGTGGAGGTCCTGGGTAAGGACATACTCTAGCATCGTATCTTTTACAGATTACACAGAATTTAATTATTGACTTAACTGTCTGACGACCTTGTGGAAGCCAGTACTTTTGTCTAAGGTCGGTGAGAGTATCTAATACTCCACCATGTAATGTACCATATTGATGGTGATGTAAAACAAGAAGTTTAGTGATGACGTGGTGACGAGGTAAAAGAATTGGATTCTTTGTGTCCAAATCAATTTTTGCATGAAGCAAACGTCCTCCACATCTTAGTATATTATGAGTGTTGGCATCATACCAGATACCTAGAGACTTAGTTAATTTATCTGGAAGATTTTCATATTCGCTTTCATATGTCTCTTGTTGTGCACGTTTGATCCAGTAGAGGATAGGATTGGGAAACTTATGTCGAATTCCTATCTTAGCAAGAAAGTCAAACACATGTGCAGTCACTCTTAATAACTTACTTAAGTTAGAATAATTGTGAGGATCAATGGCTAAGATTCGTTGAGGTTCTGGTTCTTTCATGGGAGTGGTGATATTGGTCACTATGACTTGTGGCTTTTGTTTGGGCCACTGACCACCAACAAGCCATGAAGGTCCATTGAACCACAGCGAAGACTTGATAAGTTGTTTTATCGTTAACCCTCGAGATAAATAATCTGCAGGATTGTCCTTAGCAGGAACATGTCTGAATTTATATCCAGCAGATAACTCATGATTTTCCCTAACACGATTACTGACGTAGGGAGTCTTGTTGTTGTTGTTTCTTACCCATTGTAAGACTGCCTCGTTGTCTGACCACACGACAATCTCACCAAAGTGGATATTATTGAGTGTCTTTGTCAGGCAATGAGCCAATCTCACTCCCACCAGCAATGCAGTCAACTCCATTTGAGGTAAAGATCTTTTCTTAATGGGAGCAACTCTTGCTTTAGATGTGAGCAAAATTGATTGTGCACTATTAACTAAGTAGGCTACAGCGCCATATGCTTTGCCAGAGGCATCGCAGAAAACGTGCAAATTGGTGGGTAAGTTTGGTCCTGAAGCATTACGAGGAAATTTCAAAACACCTAACTGATTAAAATCCGTTGAGAGTATCTGCCATTTAGCTTGTAACTCACTTGGTAACGGATCATCCCATCCCATATGTTTCTGCCAGCACTCCTGCATTAGGAGTTTGCCCCTTATTAAGATAGGACTAAGTAAGCCTAAAGGGTCAAATGGTTGACTGACAAACGAGAGCAGTGTTCTCATGGTAAGGGTTGAGTTATCAGTTTGTACTGACTTGACATTCATCTCGTCAGTACTGGTGTTCCATTCCACGCCTAGAACCTTTAATTGATTGGGTACCTGATAACCTGGAAATTCTTTCTCGATTACCTGGTTGAGTAATTCATTATTTGAGGCCCATGACTGTAGTGGCATATTGGCTCCTAATAGTTCACGGTTAGCCTCATGGTAGATTTCTACCAGATCAGTTTGATCATTAGTTGTCCCCTGGAAATTGTCGACATACAAGTTGTCGCTAATGTCTGCCTTATAAGGGCTATTTGATTTCCTCAAATGTGTGTCTAATGTTGCTTGCAAAAGAAACGGTGAGGACGTAGCTCCGAATAATACTGAGGCAAAACGATATGTGATGACTTCACTGTTAGGATCCAGTGGGTCCTTAATCCAGAGAAATTTTGTGTAGTTACGATCTTCCTCTTGCAAACCTACTCGGAGGAAAGCTTTGCTGATATCAGCAGTATAGGCGAAAATACCAGTGCGAAATCGTAACAGCACATCATGTAGCCTTTGTGTTAGGCTAGGTCCCGTTTGGAGACATTCATTTAAAGACACACTGCTTGGCTTTACTTTAGCACTACAGTTAAAGACAATACGAATAGGTGTTGTCAATGAGTCTTTCACCACAGCGTAATGAGGTAAATAATGACCTATTTTTCGGTCATCGTTATCAACAACTTCAATAAATTTACTGTTAAGTTGTTGTTGGATGAGTTGATGATACATGTCCAGTTTGTCTGGCTGCTTCTGTAGTCGTGCTAATTGAGACTGCAATTGTGAGGCTGCAATAAAATAATTAACTGGAAGTTGTGGATGATTCAACTTCCATGGGAGTCTTACCCAGTATTGTTTGTTTTTATAGACAACTGTATCCAGATATTGCTGGTAAGTCCACATATCATCAGGGCTTGGTTGTTCAGGGATAATACCTAAAGTGTCTAAATCCCACAAACGATGTACAGGTGGATCAGACTCAATATCTTCAGATATCTCTCTGAAACGTAGGGGTGACTGTTCCAAGCCTAGTCACGCTACTATTATGTTATTAGATTGTTGGTTTGTTGATGCTGGATTTTGTCAGAAAAGCACCGGTCCCGTAAGCAATTTGCCTCCAGCAGACGACAACAAATTCATTCCGTGTTGTCTGGTGCATCCAGTTATAAATTTGTAATAATGATCCGCGCCTATAAGTATTCCAACATCAGTGAGGCAGTCAGAATATATTTTATAATCTGCTTGCCTCATGCGGTTTCGTTTAAGATGTCTCGCAGTGCGAGCTAACCCTGTGACCTGTAGGTCTGTAGGAAGTTTATCTACTACTACCGCTTGTATTGGACTAGTGGAAGATCCGAGTCTCACTAATACCTTAACTACTTGGTATTCACGAGGTCCACTATTGGTCAAGAAACCAGAAATATTTAACTTCACACTTTTGGCAGGTTTTAAATTTAATTGCTCTACTAACTGTTGTGTAATGAAGGTTTTCTGTGATCCTTGATCAAAAAGACCTCTAGTGTTAACTCTAGATCTCCGGTTTATTAGCCTAAGTTGAGCTGTAGGCAGAGTGGTATTATTGCCTGACTCAGTAGCAAGTACATTTATTTCTTGATGCACTTTGCAATATTGCACTGTGGTAGAATTCGTGGAATTCTCCCCAGTGGTCATGGTTGGTGTAGAAGATTTTCTACATAAGGCGTAGTGATGTACACCCTGGTTGCATCTGTTGCAGGAACGTAGCTGCACTACACATTTTTTGGGATCATGAGAGCCCATGCACCTGGTGCACTTGTGTATTTCTTGCAACCTTTTAATCCTAGTGTTATAAGTAGTATAAACAGAGCATTGGTAGGTGGCATGTCCTTGATTACAAAACAGACACCTTCTCTGGTTAATTGACTTGGTCTCTTTAGTGGACAAGTCATTGGTTATCTCAGAAGGAGACACCGAATAAGTACCTACATTTCCACTTCTTTTCCCAGTGGATGGAGTAGTCTTGGATTTATATTTATTAGACTTATTCAAAGTCGGTTTGGATTTGACAGAAGTGTCAGTATTAGTTGGTTTAGACTCAGGTTCAATTTTATCATGAGTCTTCAACCTGTTAACCGTTATTCTCAATCCCTCGAATATTTGATCAAGAGTGAGAAACTCGGTATTATAGTGTGAGCAGAGCTCTGTTAAGACATTTCGAGGTAATTTCCTCTGCAAAAGTAACTTGATTGACCATTCTGAAGCTGGTATATCAACTTTAGTACCTAAGGCCTTTACTAGAGACTCTACTTCTAGTCTGAAGCTTTGAAGTGACTCTGGTCTACTATTTGGTGCATTCAGATCTAGCAATTGGTAATAGAGGGTAGCTATACTTAACTCTTTGTTGCAATAGTTCAACTTCAAAAGTTTTATAGCTTCCTCATAATTACTCTCATCGAGAGTTAGGTTATGTATGACCTTTTTAGCCTCTCCTTTGAGAAGACTAAGCAGGTATGATAATTTAGAAACCTTGTCAAGAGACTGTTTCTTGTGTATATGAACTTCAAATGAAGTCCAAAAATTATCCCAATTTTCTGTATCTAATCCTGAAAATGTAGGCAAGTCTAAAGTAGGTAAACGAATCTCTGGTAGTTGGGTATTGAATTGAGACCCTGTGTTACTGGTATTGGATCTAGATTGTTTTGCTAATTTAGATAGCATGTAAAGTTTATCTTGAGTCTCATCTTCATACTGGGAGATACCGTCTACAATTTGACTTACTTCATCAGGATCAGTCTCTGTGGTATTCAGTAGAGTAAGATAAGACTGACTTGTAGACTTAACTTGATCAAATTTCAGATCAGCTACTCGTACTGATGTCTCTAAGTGATAAGAGTCAATGGGAGTATCTTTAGATAAGCCCTCAGCCTTGTTAATTAGTAGGGTCAAATGACCTTTAAGGCTAATATAGGTTCTCCTTAATTGCTCAGGAGTAGCCATGTTGGGCTTGGGTCCAAACTTCATGGGCTTAGTATATGTATTACTAATGAAGCTTGGGTACTTGTTCATTAGTAGACAAGTAACATTAAATGTAGCTTAATTAAAGGTGGCTAATTTATACTCTACCTCACTTGAGGTTAAATGTACCTACCTAACAACAAGTAGCTAGATATTTTGTGCATTGTCTGAACTTCGCCATTAGTTCTCGTTCGGTTAGCTCATCTATATCACCATTAGAGGTAATGGGGATCATTCAGCAATACACACAATAGATACATACAAAATAATGAGTACAAGATAAATATTATGGAGACACTCCAATCGGAGTTTATCTCAAAATTTAATCCCACCCTGGATAGGGTCAGCACAAATAGTATAATACATACACTACTGACTAGCTTAAGTCTAGTCGTGATAATTCCTAACTAAGAACTATAAATTTATTTAGTCTGGGCTTGTACCAAATTCAGCACAATCTCAGCCTAAATTCTACCTAATAAGATTGGTAAAGATTATTGTGGTGCAGTAAGGTGAATATAATTGTGCTGTATTTTTGGGTTTTTTGTTTTTATAAGAGTGCACTTGCACACACAAGTGAAAACATATAAAGGTTATGAGCTGATGCTCCTGGTGACCTAAAGATTCTTACTTCAGTATGAAGTGTAGGCCTAAGTGTTGTGGGTAATTGACTGTGTCCCACTAGTGCTACCTTATACATGAGGTGAAAGTAGCAATGAATTGGTGTGACTTAGACTAACTGATGTGTTACGCTGTTGGCTGACACAATTAATTAAATGGTTAGTCTAGATTACATCACACAACGATTAGTTATTAATAATTAGTATTTATAATTATAATTTATGTTTATCCGGTTCGATAAGGACCATACTGTGGGACATTTGGGGCTTGACTCTATTTATTTAAATGTTAATGTAATGAAATTCTATTACGAAGGACCACCCGCTTTTATAGTAAAGAGGGAAGCTAATAAAATATGATCATTAGAAAATTCCTAGATACAGCAGTAACTATGGATAAAATACTAGAGAATATGATCACTTATAAAATTAATGGGCTGTATAATTTAACTGAATCAAAGCCTCAAACATCTACATTGGGGGGTTATTACTGGAACTTCATATATGTCCAGGAACTAGTGTGGTTCGTGCACCAGTTCATTATGCAATAATCTAATCCTATGACCAATTATAGAATCATTATATTTATCACCAATAAGAACATAGATTATAACATGAGAAATTAATAATTATAATACACACATGTCAATCCAATGAAACAGTGCTCTGCATGAATAATACTACAGATAATGGAATTTAAGGAATACGGAAAGGGTCTTAGCTTGAAGACGATTTCCAAGAAGTCGGTTACGACTCATCCTCGGAATCTCCTGGACTCATCATGGAACACTGGGAGATGATTAACACGGGAAATGACAGCTCGGGGAATTCTTCACACACGCTGTAAATCAAATTATATTCAGTAGCAACAGATTAAGCTGCTAGACATCTATGTTCAAGAAAATTAAATTAAATAATGGAGGTAAATAATAACCTGTGGTTTTTTATAGTCGCTCTGCGTAACGACAAGCTACCCAGCTATAACCCCCTCCTAAATGATGCATCAAATGGGAATAAAGGTACTTAGCTAATAGGGCACTGTGTAAGTTAAGGCTTGCCGAAGTTCGCGTCTAGCCTAGATGTTGACGCGCTTATCTGGCCGGTCACGTTGTGCTACACGGAACAAATTTAACAGGTTCCTGGCTGAATGTCAAATTAAATCTCTTTACAATTCAACACGATGTGTAAAGTGACACTGACACCAGCTAAGTTGTTGTCTGCAAAGGTTCTTCACACCTCACAGTGGCGACTTTCATCTGGAGCTCTTGGTGGCGTCTACCCTGGTGGCTTGGGTAATGGCGTCTCTCTCTGAGCGCGTCGTCTCGTGTACTCGCGTCTCCCCTGCCCCGCTCCGCGTCTGATACACAAATTATTTACTACGAATATTATCATTTCTCGCAGTTGTGATTGAAATGATCGGATAAGGACGGGTTTATTATTCAGAGGAGTTAAATATTATTATTTGCCTGTTTTACGATGGTAAACAAGCAATGGAGATGAATTAAAGTCTCTCCAGGGCATTCCCGCGTGACGTTAAATTTATTACCAGATAACAGTTATAACTATAAACGCTTTATTTGGCATTAGTTGGGGATCAGTTTATCTGCAATTAATTATCACACAGAACACCGTTGTTTTATAGAGAATCAAATTCAATTCTCAGATACACTGGATATAGTTGTGTTTATTATAATGGAATCTGACGCAATACTGGCGTCTAGTGACGTAAGAATTCTAGCCTTATTGTACAGATGTAATTATTAGTACATGTGAACTCTACGTTTGGTTAATTTTAATTACTACAATGATTAGTAGATTTAGTAATAATTAATAATAATACAACAGTGTTGTATTTAGTGTTGGAAATTTCCAACAGGCTGCGAGTGATTGCAATTTATGATTATAGTATATATCTCGCAGGAAGGCTGTGAGTAATATTGATTGAAAGTTTGCGTCATCAGTGAGCACACCTCTGTTCAGTTAGTATCATTGTTCAGCCCTGCGATTACGGATAGGATTCCTTGGTTATACTAGGCTGCTGAATTAGCTGTATCTATCGTGCCACTGGAAGAGAGTAAAGTAACGTAAATTCGTGTTGTAGTAGTTCTCGTCTTTTGGTGAATAAACTGTTATTGTTACATGAGAATTGTCTTTACGTTGCACCCACAATAATATTGTTCCACTTACCAATGGAAATCATACTTGTGAACCTTTATGAAGGCCTGCTCTTGGGACTTGAAGTCTGATTCATAGCGCCACACACCAAAATAATTTGGTGAGAGAACCTAGGATCTACCCAAACTTAGTTACACCTGGAATAAGCAGAGATCAACGACCTAGTGGATGGGACGTCATCCACTAAGATGACATTCCGGCGGATTGCTCCTGTGGTCTGTTACTTAAAGTAAAAGCTGCTTGTGCAGACCTTTCTGTTTGAGGTCTGTGTTACGACCCTGGGTTCTCCAGTGGAAACCAGAGGTCAAAACTTGAGCTATTAAACTTTCTGATAGTACAGTTGAGTGCATCTCGAACGGCAATTGTTTGTATCTTCCCTGCCAGACGTAAGACTATTATTGTTTCTCAAAGAGCATTTAAAGACTGAGCTGGGGGTTGATTATTAAATAATAACATAGGCACCAACTTTGCTTACTAATACTTTCTAATCATTCATAGAGTAACAATACGTTGCATAGGGGAAGATCTTTAATGTGCTTAGCTGCACGATCAATTAGGCTCCTTCCGGCACCACGACATGAGGGAGGCCAGCTGGTCGCTAGGAGCTCTCTCTTCTCTGGGTGGCGTTCGTGCGGACGAGACCTACTCTGTGGCTGCACCCTTAATCTCCTCCCTTCTCCTCTTACTTATTTCCCTTACCCTAAGTTCCTGTACCCTTAAGTTAAGTATTATATGGTGTTAAGTGTGCCTACTCTGGTAGTAAATATTGGTGAGACCTGGGGATAGTATTTGCCAGTGTTTTGGGTACCCCTAAGTGTTGTGTTTTGTATTAGGGTACCACATGGTCTCACTACCCTAAGCTGCATCCAGCTTCAGTGCTTATCCAGTAGTACTTTACCCTAGCTTGTTATTAGTGTAAACCTTGTATCCTGCCTAGGTGGACCAAGGCTTTTAACGTAAGATAGTGTGGTAAAGTTATTATTATTGTTATTGGTGTGAGTGTATATGGGGGTTGTTAAGGGGTTAATAAATAAGTACATGAATTACAGAGTATCCCTTCTTCCAGTGTGGGAGTGCGTTGATCAACCCTTAGACTAACATATATGGTCTAGTAGCAAGTTATTACTACTGTGGATAGTTTATTTTGGGGGCCGGGCCTTTTAGCTCTCCCATATTTGATACTCTTGTCTTCTAACTACCCTTACCCCTTAATAGTACCAGTACCCCATAGAAGCCCCAACACATATATATTTATAACAGTCTGCCTCCCTAGAGAGGTAGTTACATTCACGTAGCATAGAGAAAAATCTTACACTTTTCAACCTCTAATTCGTTTATAACGAGTTTTCTTTTTTTTAGTAAGGTTCTTTAGTTCAATAATCATGACCACTATGGGTCATTATTATTCGGCCTAATTGATTTCCACTCAGAATATCATGAATATTATTTGTTGTAATTTTAATAATATTAAAACTCATTTTTAAAATGAGTTTAATATTATTCTCCATTTTAATCAAATGTCAGGCTACTTGATGTAGAAGTCATGTTTTAAACCTAGAATAGTCCCCTAAGTGTGTTCAGGTGTTCTAATATATATCCTTTCCACGTAATTCAAAGATCAAGTATAATCAGGCACGCTGTCAGATTTCTCACTCATGCAATTTTTCTTTACGATGTTATATTCAATTTCATTATATTCACTGTTCCCTTAGACATTGCATATCCAACCCGTTCTCACAAGTTCGTAAAGTCAATATTGACTTATTAACTACGTGCATAGGTGATATACTAAACATAATAGATACCCTTAAAAAGATTCATAGAAAACACCGACCTTACCTAACCTTGTTAGTATCTTAAGATAAGCATCTTATTGCTTCGTAATTACAATTATTACTTAACCTATACCTATTATAGGTTAGGTAATAATTGTAATTACGAAGCAATAAGATGCTTATCTTAAGATACTAACAAGGTTAGGTAAGGTCGGTGTTTTCTATGAATCTTTTTAAGGGTATCTATTATGTTAAGTATGTCACCTATGCACATATTTAATAAGTCAATATTGACTTATTAAATTTGCGAGAACGGGTTGGCATATCATATAGTTAATTACTAGTGTATTGTTTTAAGCAAAATTAAGTACAATAACTTGATTTTTTTTAATGACATCATAATCATGGCTAAAACTGTAGTCATCAACCAGTTCTTATAATTCCTATGCCTCGTTTTAACCAATCTTATTTTTTAAAGTTATTTTATTATAAAATGTATTACATATTATATTATATATTATACAAATATATTATATATTAATTTGAATGTTATGTATATATTATATATAATATGTATATTATTCACATGATATACATATTATTACACCTTGATGCCAAAGTTTTATTCCAATTTTTTTTTTAATTTGTCAATGATGGATGGACCATATAATATTTCAATTAAAAGGTGTTAATTATCTTTAAAAGTTAAGTCTGAACTGTTTTTGTATTTAGTTCTCTTTGGATTAACTTTTTGACACATTATTTAAAATGTTCTCCAACATACATTGCTAATCCATCATGTTGTCTGGTTTGTACATCTGTGTGAATAAATTTATTTTATAAAAAAAAGTAGTCTGCAAATGGTTTCCTGTTTTCTATACCCGTGCATGTTATTGTGATTGTAAAATATAACAAATGTATTCAGTGCTCACATGTGTTGCTCTTTTTTGTGCTTGTGTTAATTTTTGTTAACACGGTTATCTCGAGAACATGTAATAAAATTATCAAAAGTTTGCCTATTTATCCCAAAACATTTTTTCAACCATTTTGGCATTCAGAGCTAAGCAGAAATCACACTGCGTCATCATCTATCTCAAACCATCACAACTCTTTTAATTAGACAGCTTGGTTTTCATGCTTGCAATTGTTCTCCTGCTATACTTCTCATGCATCCAGAACACAATATTTTGTCAGTTTAAATCCATCTACTGGATCAACTATGGATATCATACCTGTTCTTGGCAGATTTAAACAATCCTATGCATATTTGCAATGTTTGCTTTTGAAATTTTTCAAGTTGTCAATAAAAGATGCTGGCTTTGAAAAATTTGTCCAGCAACAATTAATACAATCTGCCCTGGCCTTCTGTTCATTTCTAAATCCTCAGGGGTAAAATTGCCATAGATTATTAGAAAAGTGGTCAATATATAAATATTGTCCATCTTTTCTAATAAATCACACATCCCAGCCCCAGAGGTAGACGCAAACGTCGTATTGTTTCGCTACTTGCACCGAAATGCTCGATTTATATACAAAACCATTACCGAACATGTTTTTCTTAAGTATTGTTTCCATGTCTGTCTTACCTTGGGCTCTGATAATCCGATCAATGCATCGCTCGTCTTGAGGCAGCGAAGGATTCCTCGCTCTCAACTACTCTATATTCTCATCAATTTGCTTTGCCTTACTCTCCATGTTTATCCTAATGATATCGGCTGAGTTTTGGCTCCCCTTATTCTTATGCATATAATGTTGTACTTATCTTATACATACTTCTTATGAAGTTATACTTAAGTCTTTACAGAATCAGATTCTGTCATAAACTCGTAACAAAGTTTATCGTAGTTTACTGAGTGAGATATTGTAAGACACAGGCTTAAAATATGCTGCCAACACAGTACTCACCCCAGATGACATCATTAAACCTTTGCGTCACATATATTATTTTTCTTGTATATGCAGCTAACCTGTGTGTTTATGAATAGTTTAATGAGAGTTAGCAGGTAATCGAACACAAGAAACGGCATCTTCTATCAGATCTGCTCTTAAATTGGCATTATCAGCAAATTGATTGCAATTTTCTAAGGTAATAATGAATGTAGTGTTGCGAACATAAACTAATTATGCTAGAAGCGTTGGAGATATTATGTGTATACAGTACACTGGCTGTATCCTTCATGGCAGGTATGTGTACACGAGACCTCCTGATGGGGCTGCTGGAAGTAAGCGCACCGATGGAACCTGGTCAGGCATGCTGGGAATGGTCAGCAGGCAGGTACGGTCATTCCTCTTGAGGAGAATGCAACTCAAAGAAAAGTATCGGAAGGATCCATACAATTCCAAATCAAATTTTCAAAGTAACAATCAGATGAAGACAAAACAATTATTCACTCATATTTCCGAATGCTTAAAGACAAGGATATACAGTACTCAAGGATGTACAGCCCCGAATAGTTCCTGGGTTGTGGTAGACTCCCATCACTAGGTTGTGATCGGAGTCTATAAATTCTTGTTCTGGAATTATACCCAACCACTTTATTAATTTTTTTTTATTTAAAGGAAGTGGATATAGCAGTCGGCCCCTTCGGTATTAGTAGACTCCGGGCTGAGATAGTCGACTTCACAGCGCCAATGTTTATAGACAACTTGAGAATCTTGGGAGCTCGAGGCCGGCCGGAAGTGAACCCGTGGGGCTTCCTGTTCCCTCTGGAGCCGCTGGTGTGGGCGGCCATCCTGGGAGCACTGCTGGTGCTGCCCCTGACGACCCTCCTCATGGCCTCGTGCTTCTCACTCAACACCCACGGACACAACTACAGCTTACCGCCTACTTCCGCCTACCTCCGCATTTTGTTGAATCAGAGTAAGGCCAGATTATTTAATTATCATCATCGTAACATTTGCGCAATGGCTTTGTACTGAAATATATTTGCCCCGACAGATCCACTAAATCTTTCCCTAACCGGAGTGGTTCCGCCCCCATTATCGCATTTACACTTACTACTACCAGGGCAGCTGTACTCTCCGTCTTGGAGAGTGCAGCTGGCTGGGTGCCACCCTCGCCTCGTGGGTCCCAAGGAAACAAAATACAATTTGGGTCCTCCGGACACCAATCCGTGGTGGGACTACCTTTGCACTAACGTCGTATTACACTGGTCATTGCATGCACAACTAAATGAGCCTGAAGCCAATGGTACTACATCATCTACCGCCTCGTGGAAGGTGGACCAATTCTTGTGGGCCCTCATACTGTAGTTAGAGCCTCTAGATGGCAACTCTTTCACATATGTGTCTCACATTAGTGTGTTTCTTACCTCTTCTGCGATGTATTTGCAAGTCGTTCTGGCTGAATTTCTCCAGCCAGCGGGCAAGTAGTTCTTAAGGATTCTTGAACAGCGTTTACCAGACCAGGCTACTTATGATCTCTGCAAACCATAAATGGTCGCTGCACAAGAGTGTCTAACGAGCCTTATGAAACAGTCAAATGCAAGTAATTCCTTCCTGACGGTACAATACCTTCTCTGCTCCAGGGTCAAAGTGTAGACGATCACAATTTCTTGTCCATCTTTAATGTGCAGCAGCTCTGCGGCTATTGCCCAGTTCGACGCGTTTGTGGTTAGTATATGTGGGTCTTACCTGTTTGGTAGTGCCGACAGGGGCTGTAATTAATGCCACTCAAAGGCCTTGTGCTCGTGTACCCATTCAAAGTGGTTCTCTCCTGTTAATGTGCCCAGAGCGGTTGCTAGTCCGTAAATTGTTTTATAAATGGTTGTAGTTGGAATCCTAAAGAATCTCTCCACATATTTTCACGAGCGCGGAATCGGCCATCCCACAAATGCCTCTGCCGTCTCCTGTCGCAGTTCGAGCCCTGCTTTGCTTACTGTTCTTCTCAAGAATTAAACTTGTGTTTTTTTATAGGCCACACTTTATTAGTTTTAGTCTTAAGCCATAGGTTCGAAATTTATGAACACTTGGGCAAGGTTAGAAAATCAGCTTTCAAATAAATTACGTAAAACTAAGATATCATCCAAGAAAGCTAACACCACCTTCCAATTCAATGCTTTCATCATCAAATCCATTACTCGGGCACATGTGACCGGAGCGTTACAGAGGCCAAAAGCCATTTTCCTAAATTCAAATAATCTATTTTTGGCTATTAAAGGCATCTTTCTGCGATCTTCCTCAGCTATGTCTATCTGATTGTAAACTGAGTTCCCATCCAGTTCAACTAAACCATTCATTCCCGGCGAATGTATCCAAACATTCTTCTGTTAGTGGCAGCAGGAACACATCCTTTATAGTGCATGCGATAAGGTCCCTATAGTCTATGCACGATCAAACAGTCGCGTTTCTTCTCCTTATCAACAACTTGCTGATGCCCACTCGGACACTAAAAGCTGGATAATACCTGCACCAGCATATATTAAAGATGTCCTCTCTCCTCTTGGACAAAGCCTGCAGGTGTACACCATATTTTATATTTAACTGATCTGGGATTCCCTGTGTCGATATGATGGGACACCTCATTGAAAGATCCGAAATCGAACTCACTCAAGGCCTAGATGTCCTGGAAGGTCCATGAAAGCTGGGTTATCTGGGACATTTCTTGCTGAGACTTCCACAGTGCCAGGTAAAGTCACCATAATCTGTGGTGGCTCGATTTCAGCTCCTTTATTTTCATCCTCGATTGTCTTCTCTGGCTTCCTCACTAATATAACTGCTACCTTTGGAATGGCTCATGGTACAATTTATCATGTAATTCCCACATTATTCTTGTGTTAGTCTCTTGAGCGTGATAATATATAACGGATTACTGGCTCACCATAGCCCGTGCTGACCGGGGAATATACTCCCGAATAACTGAATCTAGAACAACAACAACAATTGATGGTCATATTTAATATACATTCCTTTAGTGTGTATCCATTCTGGTGTAATGTCTGGACCAACAGCAAATGTTCGTCTCTGATGAGTTCTATCACTCATTGGGGAATAACCCTGTCCAGCTCACACTTTACCCTGGCAATAGAATATGGTGGAATAAAACATAATGTGACAGTACCACCCTTAGGTTAGACCTAAGGTCATATGTTCCTTCTGTCCCAAACTGCATTGGCGCACTCGTCCTTGTAGTAGCATATGAGTACTGTTTTGTTACAGTCCGTCACCTTGGTTTTTTAAAGAAATCTAATTTCAATAACATATAATGATCAATTGGTGCCACACATACCTTTACTTTATACTCCTCTTTATCAATTATTATTTTAATTGGACCTACTATTGTTTCAGGGATAAGCGTACATTTTCCACCTGAATTTAAGGTTATTTGTTGTATTACTGGTTGGGGTGGTTGCAGCTCCTGGTGAGTTTCAGGAGAGATAATTGTGACCTCCGCTGCTGTATTAACTACTGCTTTTATCTCTATGTCCTCTATTGGCACTGGGATCCGAAACATGGATCCAGACCTCAATTGTCTGATGTGAATCTGGTCCATATATCAGGTTCCTCTGTTTCCGAACCCGTTCTAAAATCTTTCACCTCGCTTTCCCTTGAAGAGGTATTATTTATCTGGGTCTTTTGTTTTATCTTGGACTGAATGATTAATTTGCTTGTGCTTTTGTGGTCTAATTGTGTCTTTTTCTTGCTCCAAATGTTCCTCGTGTTTGTGCTCTCAAGGGTATACATAAATAACCAGATTTATTGGGTGTGAAGTGTATGTTTACTGCTCTTGTAGAGAGCCCACGTAAATTCTGAAGGAAATGAGTGCACTTAGGTTGTTTTCCGTGTAGGGACTCCCGTGCTGTCTTAAGGGGGCAAGGGCTTGATTATTAAAAGTTGTTCTAGTGCAATCAAAATTAATTGACGTTTTACATGTAAAAAAGGCTGCACCTGGTCCAAGTTTCAACATCGCAGCCTAAATAGAGAGGGAGGAAAAACAAACATATTTTACACAATTTTTTAACATTTTTAACGTTGAATAACAAACAAGAGTCAACCGAAATCATTTCTATGATACTCAGCTATCACATTACTATATAATAAAGGTTTGGGAGTTATATTTCTATCCCAAATGTATTTAGTACAATAATACAAATTTTCAAAGTTCACCCAAAAAATTATGCAACAAAATGATGTTTATAAATATTTATAAAATCAATAAATCACCTTATGAAAAAAACAAAACTCAGGTTTTTAGAGGTATAAACTCTACATATAATGTCCAAGTTTCATGTAAATTGAATAATAAATGAAAAAGTTATTCAACTATGTAGTTGCTAATTACTTACCTGTAGAAAATAAAGGTCAAAGTTCAGCCACCTGTGGCTGAGGTTGATGTCGACCAATTTCATTAAAATTGGGACCCTTGTAGATAGGCATGCCTTCAGTAAGGTGTGCAAGTTCCATGAAGATCGCCAGATAACAGAAAAAAGAATTAAAAAACAAAATATTAAAAAAATATTTATATGTCCAGCAGTTTTAAATTTACAATTATTTATGATGTAATATCAAAATATAACACTTAAACATACTAACCTAATATAATTGGTCTGAAATATGGGTCCTCAAGGTGGCACTGCATTGGCACTAGTAGGCCCCTGCCCCATAGCCAGGGTCAGCTTCCTCAGGAACCTTTCTTGGCTTGGTGGTGCGTCTCGTTGGTTTCTGCATCATCTTGTCCTTCATGTTGAAGTACCAGTACCATCAAGAGCGAGAACGTCTGTGGCTGGGTGGCAGTGTGAGGTAGTGAGGCGGGCAGCGAGGCCACCTCTATCTTCACTCAGCAGAATGCGGTTTTGCATCAATCTGGCTTTCTGCTCCTTCTTTACTTGCCTAGCATATAAAGCTCGTGCATTCGCCTTCTTCGACAATAAACCCATTGTGCAGTCAATACTGCAAAAAGCGATTCAAAGGAAGATTTGTGTGAGCGCGTCAACTATAGAACCACCCACACAGGGACACAGGGTGTGACTGACTCAAGTAGTCACCTCAACCTCCCTACTCCTACATGAGACTGTTGCCAATGAGTGAGTTTAGAATCTGTATATGCATAACAAGTTATTTTCCACTCTATTACGAAATATTAGATATTTACAACGTATGACGCATCACCCTACGACGTACCCGAGCCTCGAGTACCGGTATTGGGACAATTGCGGCTGGAAAATTTACTCTAATTACGTTATTTATCATCATAACATAAAACGGTTTGCACCACGGTGTTGCCAGAACCTTGTAGTATTTTTCGAATTTTTTCAGAAATATTCGATTTTGGTCGAATTTTTCAAGCCCTTGGGAACATGAACCAGCCCGTCCTCCAAACAAAGACCTAAAAGTGATTCCATGCACCCGCCAAACCCCCTGTTTATGAATGAAAAGCGGTTTACACACGACTCACAACTGCTGACGTTCGAAAACTTCTGGAACAAGTGCTTCACTGACGAATTTTGTTCGAATCACAACGCTATAAACAGCCCGTCCTCCAAACAAAGATCCAAAAGTGATTCCATGCACCCGCCAAACCCCCTTTTTATGAATGAAAAACGGTTTACACACGACTCACAACTGCTGACGTTCGAACATATCCGGAACAAGTGCTTCACTGACGAATTTTGTTCGAATCACAACGCTATAAATGCTTCACCCACGTACTACAAATACAAATAATCGCCAACAGAACCTAAACACCTAACCTAACCTAACCTATGCCTATATATAAACAATATGCTAATATATTATAATATTAATTTATACTTGAGAAAATTTCCGTTTTGAATGAACAGCATGTTAAAATTTATGAATGTGTCTGTGGGGTTGACCGCTGGATGTAATGGACTTGAGTCGAGGATGGGTTGCATGAACACACTAAAAAGTTGCATAGGGGCCCCATGTTGTCATTATGGTCATGAGAGCTCTCTTTTCAGATTGGATTATTACTCGCTGGAAAGGCATAGGATTAAAATGCCTTTTCATATTATACTTATAATATTAGCATAATTTGCATAAATATCTGATGGTAAGCCTGACTCGCTGTGCTTGAAGACTAGTGCTGTACAGAGACTGCAGTTCGCTCGAAACTGAAGGCAACGCATGTTCATCAAGGTGCTCAAAAAGTAAAGGAAATACCTAGGCATATTTTGGTTGTGGGAGATTGCCAGGTGAGGTATTTGGATAGAGCTTTTGTGCCAGAGATAGGGGGAACAGGGTAAGGGTTTTCTATCCGGGAGCAGGAAATGATGACATTAAACAACATTAATGATATTATGGTTGGAAATAAGAGCAATTCCATTATTTATATCAGTGCCAGTGGAAATGATGCAGGACGAGTTAGGAGTGAGGCACTGGTACAGAGGTTTAAAACAGCTATAGAAGTTTTTTTTTTTTACATGCAAGCATGCAAGTTAAATACAATAAAGTAACATACAAACAAAATAAGAAACTACCGGCCAGAAGGACCGGCAGCACAGGACAACAATTAGCAAAACTGGAGAAACGCATGAGACCACAGCATACAACAAAACACTATAGAACAATAACAAACAAGTAATCAATGCAAGCAAGAAAACATAAACATAGTAACATATAACACAAATCAAAACAAGCACCCGCCAGAAGGACCGACAACAAAATACATCATAAGTCATAACATGAAATAGAACACAAGAAAAATGTATAGTACACAACAAGCCACAAACAAAAAGAAAATAAAACAAATAAAAATAAAAATAAAAAACATCACAACAATTTAACACAAGAATAAAACACACAGGGCAAAACAAACACACAAAAGCGAAAACACGAATAAGAAACATTCACCCCAAAACACCGGCCACGCGACAAACAAAGGGAGAGAAACGGGCACATAAGACATTAGGGCAAACAAAACGCCAGAAGGGCATATAGCACCACATTTAGCAAAGAAACAAGCAATCAGCGGACATACTTGCCCAGGAACATGACCCGTGGTAACCACACATGAAACGCCTCCCATCGCAACCACTCCCAAGGGTCGTGTACATCCAACGGGGACGTCATTTCATTCGGAATCCCAGCAACAAACACCCGCAAACAGGGGACCCAGATGGTATCACTCCTGAGGCGAGTAACTGCCACTCTCCCCACATCAAGGGAACCGCCCCACCATGACAATTCTCCGGCTGGCTGAGTTAGAGCAACACAGACATTTAAGGAAACATACCCAAGGCTGGCAATCCTGTTGTAACACTGTAGAAGTAGCAACACGTACGCTGTCGGGCAACATAGTGCATTACCACTAAACTGCATTGCATTGTGCACTCTGCATTGGGGTGCAGGTACATTAACCCAGCTGGCGACATTATGATAGTAGAGAAACACAGGTGAGGAAGAGGGACATGTGAGCCCTTTTGTTACGGCGGGCAAGACTCAGAGGAAGTCCTGTTGAAGGTAAATCCGAGTCATCCTTCATTCCTCCCTGGGGCAAGGCTGGAATTGCTGGTAGCAGTTCCCCCGTGGTTGACAGAAGGGCTTCCAGGGCGATAAGTGGCACCCAGGTGATGGGAGCATAGACCTGTGGTGGTGGGTATTACGTGGTCCTCACCTTTTGGGACCGATAGACTTTGATGAGTTACGTGAGTCAGACAGACTGACCTTCTTTTCCCTGAACCTCTAGCAGCCCCCTTAGCCCACCCCCCTGTAACAATACTAACTCTTTATATCCTTTGGAATAGCCATGCCATAATCCAACCTAGTATAGCACCCCCAATATCATGAGCCTCTATCATTTTAATCAGTCTTTCATGTGGCAGTGTATCAGAAGCTTTGCTAAACTCAAGGTACTCACCATCACTAACCTTTCCAGTATCAACTGCCTCAAGTAATAAAATAATAGCAAATTGTTTAAGCATTAACGACAATTTGTAAAACCATGTTGTAAATCATTTATTAATTTATGTTTTTCACGATGAAGACTGTGGGATCCGACCTGTGATATTTATATTTATTTAATTTATATGAATTTATATAGAATTTATATTTACATTAATTTATATTTTCGATAGCAGTTTGTATGATGTTAAGTGGACTGTATTTCTGCAATAATCTCACAAATCGATCCTCTACACATTAGGGGGGTTTATATTGAATTTATATATATGCAGCCAATCAAACTACAGTATTAAACTACATATTAGTATACATTGAGGAGGTTCCTTATCTTATTGTACAGCAGGCCTTAGTCCACCAGGTATAACCAGGATGTAGACACCAAATTTCCTTGTGTGAGGAAGCTTCCATCACCCAGTAACTGATGCACAAAGTTTGCTTCCTCTTCTTGACCTTTTCTTAAGAGGCTGTTTGCATTCTAACCGGTCCGCCCTATCTACTGACATTAATGGCCAAAAATGATTAGATAAATGGGTTTCGGCAGAACACTTTCCTTGTATTTGTTGACAGCGTGTTGATGATGGCAGACCTTTGGTTTCCATAACACTTCGTCCAAGAGAAATTAACAGGAGCCGAATTTACTCCCGTGCGCCTCTCGTCTAATAACAACAATGGCTGACCACTTCCTCACCACTGACGCCTGGCTTACTTTGTCCAGATATCAGTAAGTGATAGAATGGTCACATTTACTTTATTTTAATACTGATAATTAAGTTAATTAAAATAAAATGGTTTTATGACGTAAAAGTCCAAAGGCTAATGTATTTAAGAATAATTCCCAGCAGAATAGCTGGTGAATTAATAATAGTATGTGGCAAGAAATCCCGTTTCCTATAGACGGAAAGTTCCACTACAAGTTACATTTTCTATGGGTAACTTGTGTATACAACGCAGCAATATTATCTGCAATTGCATTGATATTATTAAATGGTGTCGGATTTTCCGACAAAGACAAATGGTATTTACAATTATCGATTCAACTAACTTTCCCACAATAGACGTTAAGCTAACTGACCGATAGTTTTTTTTATTATTTTTATTTTTACATGCAAGCATGCAAGGTAAAGACAATAAATACAATAAAATATCACAGAAAACAAAAACAAATACAGAAGCCACCGGCCAGAAGGACCGACAGCACAGGACAATAATTAGCAAAAGTGGAGGAATGCATGAGAAACACAGCATACATCAAGACATATTAAAAAACAATAACAAACAAGCAAATAATGTCAGTAAATAAACAAAACTTAGGAACAATATAAAACAAAACAAACAAACACCGGCCAGAAGGACCGACAACAAAACACATCATAATGTATAAAACGAAACATAACACAAGACAATGCACACACAAACAAATCATAAATATAAACAAAAGGAAAAATTAAAAAGAAAACACAATATAACATGGTAATACACGGTAATACATAAAGAGAATACACACTGCAAAACACCGGCCCCTCCACAAACAAAGGGAGAGGCACGGGCACAGAAGACAGTAGGGCAAACAAAGCGCAAGAGGAGCACACAACACTACAAATAGGGGAAAAAAATAAAAAAAAACAGGGAATCAGCGGACATACTTGCCTGGGAACAAGACCCGTGGGAATCGCACATTGAACGCCTCCCAACGTAACCACCCCCAAGGGTCTCGTTCACCCACCGGGGACGCCATGTCATCCGGAACCCTAGCAACAAACACCCACAAGCAGGGGACCCAAATGGTATCACTTCTGACGCGAGTAACTGCCACAATCCCCCACATCATGGGAACACCCCCACCATGAAATTCCCCCGGCTCCTCATTCAGCAGTAACTCAGCAATCGCCTACCAGTGACTCGGCGACGTCACCGACGCCGGCAACACGTCCCCCCGGTCCCCAACACGTACCCTCACAGGAGGGGGCCGGACATAGGACACCACCACCGGGGCACCAGCGGCCACGGACACACCACCAGACGACTGCAGGGAACCAGGGCGGCGCATCTTTCCTTAATGTCACAACCAGGCCACGCCTAGCACAAGCAACCACACCATCCCTGGGAGCGGGAGCCACCACCTCCCACTGCAGAGAGTCCCCAGGCGGAGAAGGAACGGAAGGCACCCCCGAGACCCGGGCACCAGCATCAGCAGGCACATGAACCTCTGCCACCACCAACCGTGGAGACAGCGACACATCCGGTTCCACACCGTCAACTCCCAAGGACCCACTGTCACCGAATTCCCCAACATCGGCCCAGGCAGACGACGAACGCCTGGAACGCTTGGGCTCCGGCCGGAGATTGTCAGAGCCGGAAGCGGACCCAGAAACACGGGTCCCACCAGCTGGGCGAACCGACGCCCAACACAGAACGGCAGCAGCATCTACCACAGAGGGAACTGGCCTACACACAGCAGGAGGCTCCGCAGCCACCCCAGCACCCAGCACATCCGGGACCCGAGGCGAGAACACAGGGCCAGGCGCAGCAGCCGAAGACGAGGGAGAAGTCGGGGGCGCATCACAATGATCACCAGGAAGGCCTTCAGGAGCAGCGGAGACAGCGACAGGAGCATGTAAACCTTCCGAAGGCACTGCAAGACCCGGAGGAGAGTCTGCAACAACCGGAGGAACGTCCGGCGATGTATGGGGAGCCACATCCGCTAACTGAATGCTCACCTCTTCATCCCCGGAGACTTCTTCCAGAGGGAGTGGTGGGAAATCCTCTTCCCAGAACAAGTTGACCAGAGCAACCGGATCCGCAGTGCATCCGGCAGTCTGATGCCCCAACATGCCACACCAGAAACAAGTACGGGGTTGCCGGGCATAATACACCCGCACATAGTACACTAAAAGTTGGACAGAGGATGGAATGTCCGACCTCAGGCGCATCCCGAGGGTACGAATGTTCGTCTTCACTCCAGCATATTTTCCAGAAGATAGCTTGAGCATCCTCACACTGACGACGGAGCTAAATCTTTGGAAGAAACGCCGGAGAAGGGACTCAGGGAATTCCATGGGGGCCCCATGGACGCTCACATACGTCACGGCACCACTCCAATCAGAAATGGCCACAGAACCAGTGCTATCCAACAATTTCAAGGTACGGCCCTCGTACTGCCAGAGAAATCCACGGTACGCCTCCTCACCCACAAACTTGATGATCACTCGGCGAGCAGTCACCAGCTCAACCCCGTAGACCTCCTCGACCGGGACATGTAGCACGTCACACATAACCTGCTCAACGAGAGAATAACCTGCACAGCAGGTAAACTCCAACCCCACGGAGTTTACCCTCTCGACAGCGGGAAGATGGCCGCTCATCGCAAAAGCGCCACATCAACACCAGTCAGGGACAGCAGGGAGGGTAGAGACACCCACACCCCCTGCTGGCGAAAACGGCAACCTCCCCAAACTGCCGGAGCAGTCAGACGACACGTCTTCACCCTACGGCAGCTCAGGTGGGACTCAATTGGTACCTAATAAGCATCCTTCCTCAAATCTGGCACAGTTCCTGACTACGGATTTATTACATATGGTAGACAATGGCTCACAAAACTCCTCTTTGCATTCTTAAGCACCCTGGCAAACATTTTGTCCGGCCCTGGGGATTTGTTTGGCTTGAATTTCACTATTTGTTTAATAATATTCTCCCTAGTAACTGCTAAACTAGTAAATCTGTCCTCTTTCCTACCCACATAGACTTGTTTGGCTGAAGGCATAAGGTTCAGTTCCTCTTTAGTAAATACAGAGACAAAATATTTATTAAAAATATTACGCATCTCTTCGTCATCTCTTTCCGACTCGTTAGAAATATAAATGCTCTTGTCTGCACAGAAACAATAGACATTATCGGACTTACTGAAAAATGGATGAATGTAGAAAACAGACAACTATTAGCTGAATATTAATTACACGGATTTAAACTATTTCACACAGATAGATATATTAGATGAGGAGGGGGAGTAGCCATATATGTTAGGGAAAATGTTAATTGTAGTCTAAAAGAGGGAATCAAAATTGAGTCACACACAGAACCTGGAATTAAAGGAGAAGGCTGGAATTAAACGAAAAACCTAGAAATCTTACAATAGGAGTTATATACAGGCTACCAAACTTAGAATGGAAGCAAAGCATCTACGGGGTGAAATATCTAGAGAATCTAGGTCAAACAGTATTTATGTCATGGGTGACTATAATTTTAGTGGAATAAACTGACTTAACGGAACCTGGAATAATGCAGCAGAAGATTTTCTAGAATATTGACAATTGCTCCCTTAAGCAACACGTTCAGGAACCAACTCGTGAAAATAATATTTTAGACTTGTGTTAACTAACAGGGAAACGAAAATTATTGATTTCGAAATAGGGAGTTAGCTAGGGAACAGTGATCACAAAGAAATCAGATTTAGCATAGAATGGAATAGATTTGTTGGAGAAAATTCTGTTAAAGTTCCAAATTTTCGAAAAGCTGATTTTAATAGCCTAAGAATTTTTGGGGGGATAAAATAGATTGGAAAGTCTAGTGCAAGGGGGGGAAAGGGGCGGGTCTTGGAGCAAGATGTGAACCCAGCGATGGGTGATGTAAAAAGCGACTTCGATGTGGATTTAAAATATAACTTATTAAAAAATATTCTAAGCATAGCACAGGAACATAGTATAGTATAAAAGTTTAATAGATCGAATAATTATGACTCGAAATGAATAACAATGGATCTGAAGACCCTTATAGGTATAAAGAGAGCTTGGTACAAAGGATCAGGAATGGGGAAGTCAGTTTAGAACAATTAATCGTCCAACTGGTTAGGAATGTTAGTAAAGAGATAAGAATGGTAAAAAGAGACTGAGAAGTTTGCATAGCATGGCAAGGAAAAACAAATCCTAAAGGATATTTTCAATTATATCGAACAAAGATTAGGGAAAGGCTAGGTCCATTAAAAACTGAGACAGGTCAGATAACTGATAATGACGAACAGATGAGTAGTATTTTTAATAAATATTTTATATCTGCATTTACTAAAGAAGTACTTAACATTATGAGTACAGCCAAACAAGTCTATGTGGGTGGGGAAGAGGACAGGTTGACTAGATTAGCAGTTACCAGGGAGGAGGTAATTAATTAAACAAATAGTAAAACTATTTAAAACATGTAACAAAACATAAAACAAAACTATATAAAACCAAAGAAATCCCCAGGGCCGGATGAAGTGTTTGCCAGGGTGCTTAAACAATGGAAGGAGGAGCTTTGTGAGCCACTGTCTACCATATTTAATAAATCATTAGAGTCAAGCCGAGTGCGAGAGTCGTGGAAGGTTGCTAATGTGGTACCAATTTCTTTGAAAGGAGATAGATCACTTGTGTCAAACTATCGGCCAATAAGCCTAACGTCAATTGTGGGAAAGTTACTTGAATCGATATTTGCAAATACCATTCATCTTCATCTTGAAAAACATAAATTATTAAATGATTCACAACATGGTTTTACAAATGGCCACTCATGTTTAGCAAATTTGTTATAATTTTATTGCAGCATAGTTGAGGCAGTTGATAGTGGTATGGTTTGTGATGTTTTGTTCCTTGACTTTAGTAATGCTTTTGATACAGTACCACATGAAAGACAGATTAAAAAGATAGAGGCTCATGGTATTGGGGGTGCTATATTAAGTTGGATTAGGGCATTACAATACCAAAGGAAACAAAGAGTTAGTATAAATGGGGTTAAATCAGTGTGGGAAAATGTTGAAGGTGGAGTGCTTCAAAGCTGTGTCCTTTGACCTCTGTTATTCATAATATATATAAATGATTTAGATTCAGGCTTAAGCAGCAATATTTTCAAATTTGCCGATGATACAAAAAACAGAGGTAGATAAACACGGAAAAAAGTCTCACTATGACTTCAAGACGATTTAAATGGGGTTTTGAAATGGTCAAAAGATTGATAGATACAGTTTAATGCTGACAAATGTAAAGTTTTGAGGTTAGGTAATGATGATAGATTTACAAGATTCGAGCTAGATGGTGTTGAGATCACGAAAGGCATCTAGGTATTTAATAACCAAAAAATAAATGCATAAATGTTTGTAATAAAGCAAATAGGACACTGGGATTTATTAATTGAAGCTTTAGTAATAAAACACCTGGTGTTGTTCTTCAGCTATATCTTGCTCTGGTTAGGCCCCATTTAGATTATGCAGTTTAGTTTTGGTCGCCGTACTGTAGAATGAATATAAATTCACTGAAACGCATCCAGTGTAGGATTACGAAGTTAATAATGCCTTATTAATATCCCCTTTGTTATGCCTATTCATCCACGTGTACACCTGTATCATGTCACCCTTAATTCTTTGCTTTCTTAGAAAATGTAATTTATGCTGTTTCAAACTTTCTTCATATGACAAGTTTTTAATTGGCGGGATTAACTCCGCCATCCTACGCTGAACACGTTCGATTGAAATTATATCTATTCAATAGTAATTCTCAATTCTCGTGGGGTCCTACTGATTTTCTCATTGATACTTCAAGTTAATGTGACTTTTTTGTGCATTCTATTATTATTGTTATTGACTACCCTGACACTGATGGCTGAACAGCCAGAAATTTACTCGCCTCTCTACGCACCTGGAGGACAGGGAGGCTGAGTTTACTGACAGAATGACAGTGAATAAGGGATAATCTGAGAGGTATCATGATTGTTTCACATGTGAGAATGAATGTCCATCTTATACACACAACTAATTCGTGTGTATATTCATTCATTTCTGATAAATGTGTATGTTGTATGACGATCAGCTTGATAGGTATTCATTATTGCTTGTGATTCTGTATGCCTTTTCCTTGATTACTGAGTATCCGGTAGGAACTCCAGTGCTTTTTCTTTGCAACCGGTAGTATTAGGAAAGCTGCGTTTGAGACTGGTAGTCTGCGAAGTGTTAAAACAGGCTAGAAATGCTTGTCTATGAACTAACCACGTGATCGGTCACTTGAGGCATTCCAGTGTCTCTGATGTGATATTAGCTTTGCGGATACTAATCGTAAACTAATGTGAGCACCCACCATATTTGTACATAAGTCTGCAATTAAACATGGTTTTACGTATGTGTTGATATGAAACCTTCTTGAAATATCGTCTAAAAAATTTGAGTGCCTGCAACATGGATACAATTACGAGCTCCTTATTTACTAAGGCTTTAATCAATATACATTTGATGAGGACCCCTAAGGAGGTCCATTAGAGGGCCTCTCTTGTATTGAAGTGACTCCCACGACCAAACGGATGCAGGATCAGGTGAAGCCTATATGTAAGAATTACCCTCCCCCCCCTACCCCCAGAAGGACCTTTACACACACCCACGTGTTCTCATCTATGCTGAGCCTGGATTGACATTGTTGAACCTGACGGCCAGAACATGTGGACAATTTCACCATATTAATATTTATATTCAATGAAATAAAGGACTTTCTAAATCATTCATCCTAAATCATACATCTAAATCTGCTCCACAGTGGTCACGTCCCCCTATAGGCTTAAATATGTTTACGTGATCATGGTCACTAGCCCTGAATCTTCCACCATCAAGTGCTTAAATGGCAAAAAAATGACTTCCTGCTACGTCATATCAAAATCGTAAAATAAGAATTGATTCATTGTATAAGTAGAACCAATAATCATTAAATCAACTTTATATTGATCTTATAAACACACTTTATTTCAAAATATCCGACTAGACGAGAAATGATTAATCATATATCCAATCATGTATCATGTGTACACACGAGAGAGCCAGCTAGAGGACAGGACTCTAGACACTCTTGTGTCTCACTGCTTTGTTCAACTGAGAACAGTGCACATGTGTGTCGGTGTTCGCGACTTTTAAGAGACTTAACACCATAACACCATTTTGTAATCTAATCTTAGTGATTGCTCCCTAAGATACTCAGGAAGGTGTTTAACTATAAGCATTAAAAACATTTACCAAAATACCTATCTAAAAAGAGTGTAGAGAGCTGCCCACCCGAGCACGTCGGTAGCAGCTCACCACAACAGTTAAGTCCTAATCACAGTGAACGCTACAACTTGAACTCAATTCCCACAGCAGAGTTGTTATCTAAATCCCCAAAATACTGAGCCTGGAAGTGATCAAGGGTCTGGAATGGTTCAGATTCAAGGCTCCGGTTCTCAGTTTGGATAAGTTAATTAAGTGTTTGTAGTATGTTTAATTGGTCAATTTGCATGTGTTTATGATCTTAATCTTTCCAGAAAACTGTTAATCGTTAAATCACGGGGAAACCCCTAAAATAAAGTAAGTATATATAATAATTATTATCTTAATTAATCTGTTAATTATCAATAATCTATATAAATAAAAATGTAAATGTTCGTTTGTTCAAAGTCGCAAATCTCCGTAAGTTTTTCACCGATTGCTTTGAAATTTTCTCACAACGTTCCATTCACATCCGAGTGGGTTTTTATATACATGCTATATAGATGTCACATCTGTAACGGGAATAACATGCTTTTTTTGAAAAACTGTGTTTTTCAAGTGTTTTTCATGTGAGGGAAATCTTCGAAACCTCATTACCGATTGCTTTGCAATTTTGACACAACGTTACATTCGAATAGGCACGTGTTTTTAAATACCTACTATATACATGCCTCACTTGTGACAGAAAAAAACTTTTTTTTTTAAACAACACAATCTGTTGGACGTAAAAGCAACACATGCTGTAATCTCCAAAAATTCTTCACCTATTGCTTTAAAATTTTGACACAACGTTCAATTCGAATACACGCTTGTTTTTATATGACTACTATATAGATGCCACACTTGTAAAAGGTAAAAACATGCTTTTTTGAAAAACAGCGCCATCTGTTGCACGTAAGAGCAACACACGCTATAATAAATATGTTACGGTTCGATCACAATGTTTCCAATTTCATTGATAAAGAGATTTTTTTATTGATTTTAATTTTTTTCATTTTGATTTAATTATTTTGTGTGACATTGCATTGGAATTGAGCTGTGTTGTTTACCATACCGTTCATTTAGTGAGTATAGTTGATTTTTTTTTATTATTTAATTGTTTTTCATTTCGCTTTTTTAACTTTTTTCTTATATTTCAATGATGGGAGCATCAGATCATTTGATGTTTCCAATTTGCTGATGGGAACATCTGATCATTTGGGAATACATTGGACGCAGGAGTGGGGGAATGGTGAGGAGGACGAGGGGATGGGATTGGCGGATGGTGGGGAGGACGTGGGAACAAGGGAGGGGATAGTTGTGGGGAGGACGAGGGGACGGGGGATATGGGGATGGTGGGGACGAGTTGACAAGGGAATGGAGAATGGTGGGGAGGAGAAGGGGACAGGGGAGTGGGGGGATGGTGAGGAGGACGATCGGACAGTGTGGGGGGGGGGGGTGGAATGGTGGGGAGGATGAGAGGATGGGGGAGTGGGAAATGGTTGGGAGGACGAAGGGACGGAGGAGGGGAGGGAATAGAGGAGAGGACTCAGAGACAGGGGAAGGTTGTTGTTGCTCAGCAACGCACATGTGTTGTTGAGTCACAGCAATGCGTGGCCGGGTACTGCTAGTAATAAATATAATCATTATAATCTTAATCTCATCTGAAATAAGTTCACCAATAAATAATCGGTATTCATTATAAATCTTGCATAGTTATTATTCAAGCAAACCTTAATATTAGGTTGATGATGAAGATGTTTAACAAGATCCAGGAGATTTTTTAAACCATTATTCATACAGTCATAGTGCTGTGTTTTTTAACATTTAATCCTTTTGTACTATGTATACCCTTACGGCAAAATAACAACAGCTATATATTGTTTATGCTATCAATACCCTGTTGTATCCTTTCGAAGGATAAGTGAACCTGATCAACTACAGTTTACTTATATCACCCTGGAAATCAAGAGTAATCTTTGGCTGGACTATTGTGGTAGCTAAGGCCTAATTTTTTTGTAGTGCATGATAATAGCAATTTTGCATTTACATAATTTTTCATTTTAAATATTTTAATCAATGCCATGTATTTTATCCCACAGTACAAATTGGAAACGTTGCACGTAATTGCAGTCAGGGCAAAGTAAATATCCACAACACTAATAAAGAGATATGAATATTAAATCAAATCTTTAGTTTGTGTTCCAGAGGAAGTCTTGTGAAATTTTGTAAAAATATACAATAGCATCGACAGAGCAGAAATATTGCCAGAAGTCATGCTTATCAAGTGTTTCCAGTTACACTAAACAATAAATGTAAATTTCTTTATCGAATGAACAAGCATTTTTAAAGAGAGAGAGAGAGATGGTGAAGTATGAACTGCTGATAACGTTCAACAACTCTTCCGCTTATAGATGTATTGGACTCTGGTGCGTACTGGTGGTGGGAGCGAGTGGTGTTGGCAGTGTGGGGGCTGGTGACGGTGGTGTTGACGCAGAGCTACGCCGGCAACCTCATGGCTCTCCTGGCTGTGAGGTACATCCCTCAACCCTACCAGTCTCTCCGAGATGTGCTGGATGACGGGTCGGTCATCACGATATGGGAAAAAGGCTCATCTAATGTACAATTTGTACGAGTATGTAATCATACCCTGATTTTGAATAATATGCATATGCATGCATGCATGCATGTAACACACACACACACACACACACACACACACACACACACACACACACACACACACACACACACACACACACACACACACACACACACACACACACACACACACACACACACACACACACACACACACACACACACACACACACACACACACTGGCCATGGGGGACCAAAATCATGGAGAGATAGATTGGGAAACGAAGAATCCCCATGGCGGGGAGGAGACCTGGGGAGCGAAGCTAGTAGACGTAATTGACAAGAATTTCCTAACACGGCATGTGAAGGAAGACACTAGGGAAAGAGGAGGGGATACGCCCAGCCTATTAGACCTCGTTTTCACCCAGAGTGTAGAAGACATTCAGCATTTAGAACATGAAATACCACTAGGAGCCAGTGACCATTGTGTCCTAGTCTTTGACTACATGATGGGGCATAAACTGTGACCAAAGGACAAGAGGTCCGAGTAAGGAGACTTGATTACGGAAGAGGGGACTACAAAAGAATAAGGGACTACTTGGGAGAAGTGCAGTGGGAGAAAGAAATTAGAGGAAAAACAGTGCAAGATATGATGAACCAAGTCATATGGAAATGCAAGGAGGCTGAAGAGAGATTTATTCCAACAGTAAAGGAAAAAAGCAGGAGGGAATATAATAACCCATTGTTTAATAGACAGTGTCAGGAAGCAAAAGTGAGAAGCAGGAGGGAGTGGAGGAAGTACAGAAGACAAAGGACAGAGGACAACAGGATTAGATGTAACAGAGCTAGGAACGATTACATTAACATAAGACAAGTGTCGGAAAGAAATTATGAGAATGATATTGCAATGAAAGCGTAAAAGCAACCTAAATTACTACATAGCCATATAAGAAGGAAGATGTCGGTAAATGACCAAGTGACAAGACTGAGGAAAACAGAAGGGACAACCCTTCAGAAAGCGACAACCCTGGAAACACAAACCGAAAATGTCTCTATTTTCCACTTGTTACAACTTGTAATAAAGTTGCTACATCTTGGCTTAACGTGTTTATGACGTATCAGAACGTTGTTACAACTTGCTATATTGGTTGTTATAACTGGTTAGGAAGTGTTAAAACTTGTTCGAACGATGTACCAACGTCGTAGTTTCGGTGTGTGTTTGGCGGGAAGGAAATCTGTGAGGTGCTGAATGCAAGTTTCCATGGAGTGTTCACAACCGAGCATGAGCAGCTCCCATTGTTAGAAAAGATTACCTTAGATGAAAGACTATCAGATATAGAGGTGACAGCAGAGGAGGTAATGAAACAGTTGACAACACTGGATGCAACTAAAGCAGTTGGACCAGACAAAGTATCACCGTGGATACTAAAAGAGGCAGTGCAGGCTCTCAGCGTGCCTCTGGCAATGATCTTTAATGAGTCACTTACGTCGGGAGAATTTCCCAGTTGCTGGAAGGAGGCCAATGTCGTACCAATTTTCAAGAAAGGTGATAGGGAGGAGGCACTTAACTACAGACCCATATCACTGACAAGCATCCCCTGCAAAATACTTGAAAGAATAATTAGGCTAAGACTTGTTGAGCACCTGGAGAGCATTGGGTTTGTAAACAAGCACCAACATGGGTTCTGGACAGGGAAATCATGCCTAACAAACCTTTTAGAATTCTATGACAAATTAACAAGGATAAGGCAGGACAGAGAAGGCTGGGCAGACTGCATATTTCTTGACTGACAAAAGGCCTTTGATACAGTACCGCACATAAGACTGCTTTACAAACTTAAGAGGCAGGCAGGAGTAAGTGGAAAGGCCCTAACATGGGTGAGGAACTACCTAACAGGAAGGAGCCAGAGGGTAATGGTAAGGGGCGAGAAGTCGAACTGGCGAACAGTAACGAGTGGAGTACCTCAAGGATCGGTGCTGGGCCCAATCCTCTTTCTAATTTACGTAAATGATATGTTTACAGGAGTGGAATAATACATATCAATGTTTGCGGATGACGCAAAATTAATGAGAAGAGTTGTGACAGATGAGGATTGTAGGATCCTCCAAGAGGACTTAAACAGGTTGCAGAGATGGTCAGGGAAATGGCTACTGGAGTTCAACACCAGTAAATGTAAAGTTATGGAAATGGGATCAGGTGATAGACGACCAAAAGGACAGTACACAATGAAGGGGAACTGCCTAGCTGTAACGATTCGGGAAAGAGACCTGGGAGTGGATGTGACACCTAATCTAACTCCTGAGGCACATATAAATAGGATAACGAAAGCAGCATACTCTACACTTGCAAAAATTAGAACTTCATTCAGAAACCTAAGTGAGGAGGCTTTTAGGGCGCTTTACACTGCATACGTGAGACCAGTCTTGGAGTATGCTGCGCCATCATGGAGCCCCCACCTGAAGAAACACATAAGGAAACTAGAGAATCATCAGAGGTTTGTGACGAGGCTTGTCCCAGAGTTACAAGGGATGGGATATGAAGAATGTCTGAGGGAACTGAACCTTACCACACTAGAGAGAAGAAGGGAGAGAGGAGATATGATAGGAACATATAAAATACTCAGGGGAATTGACAAAGTGGAAATAGATGAAATGTTCACACGTAATAATTACAGAACGAGGGGACATGGGTGGAAACTGGAAACTCAGATGAGTCACAGAGATGTTAGGAAGTTTTCTTTTAGCGTGTGAGTAGTGGAAAAATGGAATGCACTTGGGGAACAGGTTGTGGAAGCAAACTCTATTCATAATTTTAAAATTAGGTATGATAGGGAAATGGGACAGGAGTCATTGCTGTAAACAACCGATGGCTAGAAAGGCGGGATCCAAGAGCCAATGCTCGATCCTGCAAGCACAAATAGGTTACTACAATTAGGTGAGTACACACACACACACGGGGGCCTGATAGCCTGGTGGATAGCGTGCAGGATTCGTAATTCTGTGGCACGGGTTCGATTCCCGCACCAGGCAGAAACAAATGGGCAAAGTTTCTTTCACCCTGAATGCTCCCTTTTAACTAGCAGTAAATAGGTACCTTGGAGTTAGTCAGCTGTCATGGGCTGCTTCCTGGGTGTGTGTGTGTGTGTGTGGTGTGGTGTGGTGTGGAAAAAAAGTAGTTAGTAAACAGTTGATTGACAGTTAAGAGGCGGGCCGAAAGGCAAAGCTCAATCCCCGTCAACTCAACTAGGTGAATACAACTAGGTGAATACACACACACATATATATTCACGCTTGTTCGCATATATATATACGTCTCATTGAATATGACTGCATATTCAGTATTTACTATCTGTAGTGTAAAGTGCGACTACGACCGTGCGCAGCACCCGAGCAGGTGAGCTCATTCAACCCGTTCTCGCAAATTTAATAAGTCAATATTGACTTATTAAATATGTGCATAGGTGACATACTTAACATAATAGATACCCTTAAAAAGATTCATAGAAAACACCGACCTTACCTAACCTACTTAGTATGTTAAGATAAGCATCTTATTGCTTCGTAATTACAATTATTACCTAACCTATAATAGGTATAGGTTAAGTAATAATTCTAATTACGAAGCAATAAGATGCTTATCTTAAGATACTAACAAGGTTAGGTAAGGTTGGTGTTTTCTATGAAACTTTTTAAGGGTATCTATTATGTTTAGTATATCACCTAAGCGCGTAGTTAATAAGTCAATATTGACTTTACGAATTTGCGAGAACGGGTTGGCTCATTAAGACCCCCCCTCCCCCCTGCTGAGGTGGTACACAGGTGTCTAGTCACAAAGGTATGTGGGGGGATTTCTCGGATGTTTTGGCGTGTGCCGGCACGTGGCGGAGGCCAGCGTGACCCTTTGATCATGGGTCATGTTAGGGGGGGGGGTGTTGGAGGGAGACTATGTGGTTGGTATGCGGTCATGTAGGGGAGAAGGAAAAGGAGAAGAAGAGAAGAATGGTGAAGAGGAGAAGAAGAGTAGATGAATATGTTTGGGTAAGCACTGTAGAGTTAATCCTGTGTGTAGATAGTTATGAGTATGTAGGTTATGGCAAGGTATGTTGAGAGTGGGAGAATATGTTGAAGGGGGAGGGGGTCCCCCCCCCTACATGGCTCAGATAAGTTGAGGGGTGAGGAAGGGAGGCTTCCCTGTGGCTTGTGAGGGTAGGGGACCAAGGCAGTTAACACGGCAAAGGGGAGAAGGGGAACAGGTGGGTTTGTGTGACGGTAAATGTATCCTATTTCCGCCCCAGTGCGGATGGCGTCCATCATCCTTAATCGTGTTTTTCAAAGTCTACAGGAGGAGTCTGGGGATGTTCTCACCGTCAGGGTTCCCCCTCGACCCTCTTAAGATTTGAGTGTGGAAGGAGGATATGCGGGCCATACCTACCTACCACATAGCTCTGAGGAGTGACACCACATGACCACATGGTGTTACCTCTTCAAAGGTTGAGGCCTAACTGCTGTGAATGTCATCATCAACCTCTTTCATAGTCAGTCACACTCTCCCCTCCCCCCTCCATCCACATAGCAGGACATACCACATACCAACACCACCACCACATTGCTGGGAATGACAGCAATACGGCGTACCATACTCACTCCTGACACAGCTCACACCGCCACATATGTTGGAAATAACCAACAGTTTTATACATCTTTGTATTTTATGCATCCTTTGTATTAACCACAAGTAGCTACTAAAATCACTAACTTGTAGATTTGATCATTATCATGATTTATTTAGACATATTGCCAGATTCTTCCTAGTCAGAGTGACGACGTGAGGAACGACAGGCAGAAACATGAATTCTCTCCACATTTAATTGGATTTATAACAAGAGTCCAGTTTATCATTTCCTTTACTAAAAATAGTTACTTACTAATAAGTTTATTCTCGTAGTATACTACTACTTACTGGAACTCCCTTATTTAATTAATATTTAACATTCTAGAGGAAATTACTTTAATGTAAATGATTTTACTTTAATTTCCTCAATTGGCTGCACAACTTTAATAAGTCAATTTATGTTACGAGAAATTCTATTTTATCACAGAAGAATTTAATGTGATATTAATACTCATCATTACCTCTTCCTTCCTTAGTCAATTGCGATATATATATATCCATTTACGCTAGAGATGTCTATCGCGAACCGCGCATGCGCAATAAGGAAGAAGAGGAAGACGGGAGAGTGTCACTTGACACGAGAGAGCACGACGTGGACGCCATTGACAGCGTGTAGCAGAGCTACGTTTTGATCCCATTTATTTCGCTCCAACGACCAGTAGAGCGGTGCCACGTTATCTGGCACAATAGCCGTGTCCCCGACTAGCATATGAGCAATTCCAAAGTCAACGCCTTTCAAGCAGCAGCTGGAGGACGAAGAATTGCTCGTCTCCACATCAACGGACACGCGGCTCGGCAGCTAGGTTTACCTTTTTGTTATTATGTGGCCACAATTAACATTTAGGCTAGTTGTCGTTAGGCCGTAGAACAAATAAATAAATCCCGTACGTGTCTTTAGTAATTTTACAATCTGAATAGATGATTATATTTATTATTTATCTATAGAAGAAATTTACAGTGCTTGAATATAAATTGCACAGATATTGGCTGAAATTTCCTACAGTTATCCTCATGATTTAGGATTTATTTGTAGTTACTTATTATGTAGAAGATTTCTACAATGTAATTGCCTTTCAGTATCAAGGCGATGCCAACCGAGGTGTTAGGCTTCCCACCGTTTCGTGCAACAATTTACCCTATGCAACACGTCGTCGGTGGAGCGTAGCAACTGATTACACCTCACTCGATTTACAGCTAAGCTGTCCCTTTTTTATCTGTAGCAATAACTGTAATTACAGTAGTGATTTCTAAAAGAGATCAATTATACTAACCCATTGATTTACTGATACTGTTCAACATTTCAGAGTATATTGAGGACCATTTATCTCCAATTAATATCATATATTCAACCTTATTCACTTTCATATTTTATTTACTCTGGTGAAGAACCAGCACCAGATTAATGCTAGGTATGTATTAATCTTTTAGCATGTAACCCCCCAATTTTGTGTAAGTTAATTTGACTCCATTTATATCAGAAATACAGTTTCACTAAGATCCATAGGACACTAGTTCTTGAGATCAGTTTTTCCATTGCTTTATTTTGTTTTCCACTTTTTCTCAAAAAGTGGTGGTCCTTCATAGCTATCGAAGTATATATTTAATTATTAGTTATTGGAGTCAGGTTTTCCCCCACAAAATTTTGGTCCTTCGAACCTAGATAGCTGAAAATCAAGCTATCCTTAATCATTATTAATTAATCATTTACTAACACCAACTAGTGTGTTAACATTATTAGGCTATTTACCAATATATTTCATTATTTACGGCTGTCAGCAGACTGCCCATATTACATCCTAAAACTTATTGATTATTATCAACATTTCTATTAATACTTATGTATAAAATAGCCTTAGTGGGACATAGCCAATTGCCCACAACCCTTAGACCTATACCTCACACTGAGGTGAGAATTTTTAGGTCACCTGGAGCAACTGCTCACAATTTTTACAACAATCCAATATTAACAGCTGCATTAGAATGACCTCACCATTTAACCATAATTTATCTAGGTGGCAATGATATCCATCCCACTCGCCAACCAGCCGAAATAATTAACCATTTAAAAATTATTATCAATTCCTTTAAACAAGTCAGCAACTCTGTGGTATTCACATTGGTGGAACCTCGCCAACTCAGAAGTGATAACCGTTGGGGAGTGAGTCCCGAATATTATCAGCGTTCGGCGAAATACATAAAACTTTCGGCTGAGTAAAAGAGTGAAGTTGGAAGCCACTTAATTCATTTCACAGCCAGACCATATCAACAGGGCTTGACCACAGACGGTGTCCATCTGTCAGGAGAGGCCAGGACCCATATGATCAACAAATTTGTCAATACTATTAATCATCACAAACGGTTGTGGCAAGCAAGTCAAACTTAGTTTATATATTTATAATTTTACTTGTATTTCTAAGCACAAACCTATATATCAAAACAAAAAATCCCAAAAACATAGCACTATATATCTATATTACTGCACCATTGCATATTTGCCAACCTTTGATGAGATAGGATATTTAGACTGTAATTGTACTAATGTTTGTACAAATGCAGCCTAAACAATTTAGTCATTCCTAGGTAGGAATTATTTAGTGAGTACTGAACTAGACAGTACTGGTGTACATACATATTATTTGTGCTGACCCTGATTTAGGGTGGGATCCTTAAAACCCTTTTTGTGCTTTTAACATATTATTTCGTGTATTTTTTTTTTTTTAGTACTGCCGAATGTTCACTGTTGGATCGAATGGTGATAATTGATGAGCTACCCGGACGAAAATCCAATAGTGGCATTCGAGTACTACTCAAAATATTAGCTATCCATTGTTAGGTAGGTAAATTAACCTCTAAATGAGGTAGAATAGTCTATTCAAATACATTAGGCTATTATATTGATATTGAACTCCATTGAATGAGCCAATATCCCAGTTACATCAGTAACAACTATTTACTATCAGACCAGCCTTTACCCAGCAAGATGGAAGCAGCTGACAAAATGAAAAAGACCCTTATTGGTCTGAAAGGTCATTTGATCCGACAGATTACCAAGTGTCAAAATCTGTCACAACAGTCACCTGTTGACTCCATTGAATTAGAGGACTTGCTTCAAGTTGCTGAAGGTAAATTCGAGCATATTAAGCAACATATGAATCTGTACTTGACAGAACTTTACAAAACTTCAAAAGGTGAAACTGAACTTGAGGACATTGTAAATGATTTAGTCCAGTATGAAGATGATGTACAGGTTAAACTTCAACTCTTTAAAAAGCAAATTGCTAAACAAAAATTAACAACAGCCTCTACTGCACATCCAGATCGTGATGTCAAATTACCTCAGATCAATATACCCATATTCTCTGGTAACGAGAATGAGAGTTGGGATGATTTCTGGAGTAAATTCGTGGATACAGTAGAATCTAAAACTAACATCCCTCAAACAATCAACTTCACTTATTTACAAAGCTTGCTACGAAATGAAGCCTTGAAGGTAATCTCTAACATAACACTGACCAGTGATGGTTACGACCTAGCTGTTCAATTGCTTAAGAACAACTACGACAACAAGGAAAGGACTATTACTATCTTAGTCCAAAAATTGCTGGATTTACCATCTGCTAATAATTCTACAAATTCTCTCCAAACTTTTAGACTAGAGCTAGAATCTTTACTCAAGGCCTTAAGCCTTAAAGTCCAAATTCAGACTGCTGAATGGATGACAAAAGTAGTTGTAAGGCGCAAATTACCAAGAGAAACTTTAGATAAATTGTGTACTATGTACAATAAAACCTCTCTGACCATGAATGAAATTACAAAAGGTTTACATACCCTAGTCGAAAGACAAAGAGCCAACCAAGATGGGAAGAGTGTTTCAAACTTCTCTACTAACTCTCATCATAAACCCCAACGTACTGCATCTACTGTAGTAAAACCAGATTTCAATAAATCATCTCTGAAATGGAAATCTGGAAATGTAGGTACATACACAGTGAACCCTATAAACCCTGATGTGAGCACCACTCCTACGACTTCTCCTACAGTGAAAAGGTGTTTGTTCTGTAATAATGAACATCTTACTTATAAGTGTAGTACTTATCCAGACCATAACACCCAAATTCATCGTTTGCAAGAATTACACACATGCACAAGGTGCACGGGTCCTCATGACCCCAGTAGCTGTACTGCTTCCTTACGTAGGTGCAACAAATGCCACAAGGGTAGATACCATTATTCCTTGTGTGGTAGTGATCAATCAAGATCAACCAATCCTCATAAGAAGACTACAAATTCTACTTCTGTACAGTATTGCAAGGTGCATCAAGACATAAGTGTACTTGCAACAGCGTCCAATAATACAACTACGTTACCAACAGCTCAATTAAAATTAATTACAAAGGGATCTAGAATTTCCACTCGTGGTCTCTTTGACCAAGGTTCGCAGAAAACCTTTATTTCTCAACAGCTAGTTGATCAGTTGAAACTGAAGCCTATTACTCGAGTGAATTTGAATATCTCTGGATTCCTAACCAACTGTGGACCTCGTGACTACCAGGTTGTTAAAGTCTTGGTACGTTTAGGAGGCTGCACCAGCCCAATTCAAGCCATAGTCATTGATAAGATCCCCTCAGATTTACATGATACAGGTCTTGCTCAAACAGTCAAATTTCTTAAACGCAGCGGTATTAGGCTAGCGGATCATAAAATAAATACAGACTGTCTCAACGATGTAGGTATTCTTATTGGAGCTGACTTTTATTATAGATTTATTACTGGATGCACCAGGCAACGAGGTGTAAACTTGTTACTGTCAGCTGGGGGTAAACTACTCACAGGACCGGTGTTGATCCAACAACATTCTAAATCTACTAGTAATCAACCATCTAATTCAATAGTGGCGTGACTAGGCCTAGAGCAGTCACCACCTCTACATGACAGAGACGAAACCGAGGATGATGAGTCCAATCCCCATGTTCACAAATTATGGGATTTGGACACCTTAGGCATAGTCCCTGATCAACCCAGTCCAGATGACACATGGACGTATCAACAATATCTTGATACTGTGATTTTCCAAGATAATCAATATTGGGTGAGACTCCCGTGGAAGCTGAACTACCCACAGCTTCCAGTAAATTATTTCATGGCCTCAACCCAATTAAATTCTCAATTAGCTAGGCTACGGAAGCAACCAGATAAATTGCAACTGTATCATGCTTTAATACAGCAACAACTTGCTAACAAATTTATAGAAGTTGTTGAAGAAGACAACCATAAGACAGGTCATTATTTGCCACATCATGCTGTCCTGAAAGATTCAGTTACAACACCAATCAGGATTGTATTTAATTGTAGTGCCAAATTAAAGGCAGGCAGCATGTCACTAAATGATTGTCTACAAACTGGACCTAGCCTAACCCAAAGACTACCATATGTCTTATTACGATTTTGCTCTGGTGTTTTTGCCTATACGGCCGACATTAGTAAGGCCTTTTTAAGAGTAGGCTTACAAAGGACGGATCGTGATTTTACTAAATTTCTCTGGGTGAAAGATCCACAGGATCCTAATAGCGAAATCATTACTTATAGATTTGCCTCAGTACTGTTTGGAGCGACATCTTCACCATTCTTACTCCAGGCTACTCTGGATACACATCTTAAGAAGTCTAATAGCCCCTACAAGACTGAGATTAGCAACAATTTATATGTTGACAATTTTCAAGGAACCACTAATGATGAGAATAAACTAGTGGAAATCTACCATGAGGCTAATCGTGAACTGTTGGGAGCTAACATGCCCCTACAGTCATGGGCCTCCAATAATAAACAACTCAACCAAATAATCGTTATTCCAATTTAAGCAAATTACTAAGAGTTACAGAAATGGTATTTGATTTCATCAACAAGGTGGGGATCAAGTATCGATTTCCTAGTTCCATCAAATATTGGGTCAAACAAGCTCAACAAGAGACTTATGGGAAGGAATATGAACATCTCCCAGAAAGGTTGAGTAAGTCTCTGGGCATCTGGCTTGACTCAGACAACTATAACATTTTGAGATGCAGCGGACGTCTGCTACACGCAGAAATAAATTTAGATACGAAGAATCCTATACTTCTTCCACGTCACCACATCATTACTAAACTCATAGTTTTACATTACCATGAGCATAATACATTGCATGGTGGAGTATTAGATACTCTTACTGAAATCAGACAACGTTTTTGGCTTCCCCAAGGTCGCCAAACTGTCAAATCTTTAATCAAAGTCTTGTGTAATTTGCAAGAGATATGATGCTCGAGTGTGTCCTTATCCGGGTCCACCGCCTTTACCTAAGGAGCGAGTCGTCCACCTTCGTCCCTTTGAAACCACAGGTGTCGACTATACAGGAGCGTAACTTTAACAGGCACGCCGGACAAGATTCCAGTGAAAGCCTACATTTGCCTTTTCGTGTGTGCTACCACATGCGGAGTACATTTAGAAGTCACTTCTGACATGAGTGCAGAAGCCTTTTTGCAAGCCTTTCGAAGATTTGCTGCACGAAGATCTTGCCCAAAATTAATGATCTCGGATAATGGATCTAACTTCGTGGCAGGAGAAGCTTGCTTACAAGAAATATGGAACCATCCAGAAGTACACTCTGTGCTCAAACAGAGACAATGCTATTGGAAATTTATTCCTCCAAGAGCACCATGGCATGGCGGTTTTTACGAAAGAATGGTGGGAACTGTTAAGAAATGCCTAAGAGAAACCTTACACCGGCAGAAAATTAATCTCACCGAGTTACAGACCCTTGTCGTGGAAATTGAAGCACAAGTCAACAACAGACCTCTAACCTACTTAACAGAAGATTTCTCCCAAAGAGAACCCCTAAGCCCCTCTCATTTGATTCATGGTGGTCTTCTGAGCCCTTTAATATCTCTAGGAGACGAGGATCCTGCTGATCCTTCATGTGTCAAAGCAAGTGACTTGGTGGAGAGTTGTAGACACCTTTCAAGAGTAATAGAGAAATGGAATGAGGTCTGGACACGTGAATGTTTAACTGCTTTAAGAGAATATCACAATGGAGCTGCAAGCCCATACAATAAAGCTCAACTTAAACCAGGTGATCTTGTCCTAGTAGACAGTGATGGACTCGGGTCAGATTGGCCTATAGGTAAAATTGTTGACATCCATCCTGACCGCCAAGGTGTATTACGAATTGTTAAAAGTTCAGTGTCGAGGCACTACTACCTTGAAAACACTAGAAAAATTAGTACCTTTAGAGTTAGCAGAACACGAGTGTTCTACAGATATACCTGTAACCCAAGTTTCAGAGAACAATGATTCTACTCAACCGAGCACAAGACCGTCAAGACTCGCTGCTCAGAACTGCAAACAGAAACTTAAACAATATTTTGATTCTATTCAAGAGTAGATAACTTGTCATTTAAACTTGGTGACCACGCTGATGCAGTGATGAGTTTATGTCCAGTAATTAGTTACGAGTCATAGTGACCCTGGACAGTAGCCTCACTGTGTTGATGAGGTCTCCTTAATCTTAAATGAATCAATTATTCATAATTTATTTTTTGTTAATATCCTTCTGTTTCTTACAAAGAAAATTCAATAATTTTCAATGTTTATTTACGTCCCCATGTTGACTTAGAGTCATCTACCACAGATTCGGGACATTCGTTAGGTGCGTACTAACCTACTAACCCATGAATATAACTTCAGGATAGAGAAACAGGTGTATGTTAGTACTAATACCTGAACTACGACCCGAGTTTTCTCTCCCCGGAGTTATGTTGGAAATAACCAACAGTTTTATACATCTTTGTATTTTATGCATCCTTTGTATTAACCACAAGTAGTTACTAAAATCACTAACTTGTAGATTTGATCATTATCATGATTTATTTAGACATATTGCCAGATTCTTCCTAGTCAGAGTGACGACGTGAGGAACGACAGGCAGTAACTTGAATTCTCTCCACATTTAGTTGGATTTATAACAAGAGTCCAGTTTATCGTTTCCTTTACTAAAAATAGTTACTTACTAATAAGTTTAATCTCATAGTATACTACTACTTACTGGAACTCCCTTATGTAATTAATATTAAACATTTTAGAGGAAATTACTTTAATGTAAATGATTTTACTTTAATTTCCTCAATTGGCTGCACAACTTTAATAAGTCTATTTATGTTACGAGAAATTCTATTTTATCACAGAAGAATTTAATGTGATATTAATACTCGTCATTACCTCTTCCTTCCTTAGTCAATTGCAATATATACATATCCATTTACGCTCGAGATGTCTATCGACAACCGCACATGCGCAATAAGGAAGAAGAGGAAGACGGGAGAGCGTCACTAGACACGAGAGAGCACGACGTGGACGCCATTGACAGCGTGTAGCAGAGCTACGTTTTGATCCCATTTATTTCGCTCCAACGACCAGTAGAGCGGTGCCACGTTATCTGGCACAATTGCCGTGTCCCCGACTAGCATATGAGCAATTCCAAAGTCAACGTTTTTCAAGCAGCAGCTGGAGGACGAAGAATTGCTCAAGTCTCCACATCAATGGACACGCGGCTCGGCAGCTAGGTTTACCTTTTTGTTATTATGTGGCCACAATTAACATTTAGGCTAGTTGTCGTTAGGCCTCAGAACAAATAAATAAATCCCGTACGTGACTTAATAATTTTACAATCTGAATAGATGATTATATTTATTATTTATCTATAGAAGAAATTTACAGTGCTTGAATATAAATTGCACAGATATTGGCTGAAATTTCCTACAGTTATCCTCATGATTTAGGATTTATTTGTAGTTACTTATTATGTAGAAGATTTCTACAATGTAATTGCCTTTCAGTACAAAGGCAATGCCAACCGAGGTGCTAGGCTTCCCACCGTTTCGTGCAACAATTTGCCCTATGCAACACGTCGTCGGTGGAGCGTAGCAACTGATTACACCTCTCTAGATTTACAGCTAAGCTGTCCCTTTTTTATCTGTAGCAATAACTCTGTAATTACAGTAGTGATTTCTGAAAGAGATCAATTATACTAACCCATTGATTTACTGATACTGTTCAACATTTCAGTAGTATATTGAGGAGCATTTATCTCCAATTAATATTATACATTCAACCTTATTTACTTTCATATTTTATTTTCTCTGGTGAAGAACCAGCACCAGAATAATGCTAGGGATGTATTAATCTTTTAGCATGTAACCCCCCAATTTTGTGTAAGTTAATTTGACTCCATTTGTATCAGAAATACAGTTTCACTAAGATCCATAGGACACTAGTTCTTGGGATCAGTTTTTCCATATCTTTATTTTGTTTTCCACTTTTTCTCAAAAAGTGGTGGTCCTTCATAGCTATCGAAGTATATATTTAATTATTAATTATTGGAGTCAGGTTTTCCCCCACAACATAGCATTGAGTGTGTCATTGTTCATTCTCAAAGATGAGCCAGGACCTCAACATACAAATTCCAAATGCAGGTCTGGGCGGAGAGAGTCCTTTTGTGCATCTCCCCCTCTTGGAGACTGACACGTAACTGAGGCTAAAGAGACATTACTGCCCACCCTATCCCCGCTCCATCAGGCCCCCCACCCCAGCCCCTTCTCCCCCCCTTACCATCAACCATACCCCCCACCCTCCCCCATATCGTTTTCTGTGCAAAGCCTTAGTATAATGTGTAACCTTGTATCGTAACGTGAGCAACATGACCAACATGGTAACATCATTCTTTGCCCAATTATAATAAACGTAACGTGGTCAACATGATAACATCGTTCATTTTTCCCACAGTCCTCACTATACCTCAAACGTGTCATTCATTCTCTCTCTCCCTTAGGTGAGCAATGTTCCACACATACAAATTCACAGTAAACATATATAAGACTAATGTGGAAAACACAGTCAATGTAGCGTAATGTGGAAATAGACTTTCTGCTGTCCAAATAAATAGCATTTGAAAATAAGGAAAAACACAGTCAATGTAGCATAATGTGGAAATAGACTTTCTGCTGTCCAAATAAATACAATTTTTGAAAATGTATGCGTGTCTACTCAATCTCCATCCACTCTTCATCCATCACCCAATATTGGTGTGCAGTGCTTGTAACACAAAACAGCATTAGCGCTCAGCTCTTGTAACACACAATCAATGCAATGTAATACGAGAAAATAAACTTTCTGCTGTCCAAATAAATAGCATTTTTGAAAATGTATGCAAGTCTAGACAATCTTCTATGGCCCTTACATTCTAAAGACAAATAAAATATTAGCACACGCTTGTAACGCGTTATATCATCATCATTGCGTAACGTAACGTGGAAACTTCTTTCTGTCTGATGACCAAATAACATTTTGAAAATTGACGTCAGGTTGGTCTTATGCCATTAGGTCTGAACGGCACTGCACGCAACAGTAGGCTTGGAATATCATAGCAAGACAATGTCACAGAATGTTCAAGGCTCTTATACTGAATGAGTGAAACATCAATCCGTCTCGTTAGGGTCTGACCTTCGTGTCGCTCCTTAGCGCTGAGTTTTCACTTGGCATCCTCCTCTCTTAACACCCACTAGTGCTCGATCCAGCAGAAAAAAACGGAGACTGGTGACTGTGTGCCAGTTTTAGCCCTCTGTAACACATTGTAACATAACGCGGAAATCAACTTTCTCCAGTCCAAAATAACATTATGAAATGTAAAGTGAGACTTAGTCCAGCTCCATTACATCTCTTATCATAAATAAATATTACTGTCTGCCAGTTTTAGCTCTATGTAACACAATGCAATGTAACGTAACGTGGAAATCATCTTTCTGCTGCTGTCCAAAATATTGCACATGACTGAGGGAGCGAGCATTCGAGCAGTGTACCTCTTGATGTCTGTCTATCACATGACTGGGTTAATGACCACATTATCCCACACTATACCTGCTCCTGCTTACCCCTTACACTTAGTAACTTAACGTGGAAATCATCTTTTTGCTGCTGTCCAAAATATACCATATGACTGAGGGAGCGAGCATTCCAGCGGTGTACCTCTCGATGTCCTGTTGTTGACTAGGACCTGCCTTACCCTACAGAGTTCTTCATCGACTTGCTTCCATCCTGAGCTGTGGCTGAGAGCACGGTCGACATAAGCGTTAACAACACTTCTCTTGTAACTGTCTGGGCAGTCACTGTTGGCATTTAGGCACATTCCTATGTTTGTTTCCTTAGTGTAGACTGCAGTGTGGAAACCTCCGCTCCTTTCCATGACTGTTACATCTAGAAAGGGCAGCTTCCCATCCTTCTTCATCTCATAAGTGAAACGCAACACAAAATTCCACTCAAATGCCTCCTTCAGCTCCTGCAGATGTCTGACATCAGATACCTGTGTAAAAATGTAGTCAACATACCTGCATTATATGGCCGGTTTCAAGTTCATGTCGACTAAGACCTTTTGCTCGATGGTACCCATGTAGAAGCTCAGGCTTGTTTGCATTTGTGTTCCTCACGTGTGCCCCAAAGAATGAGGTGATTTGATAAAATGCTATGCCCAAGATTACCATCTGAGTGCCGGTGGGGAAGTGGTTCAAATAGCTTCGGCTATCACTTCCATATGTCCGGTTGTGATGGTCAAGTGGATTAAGGCGTCCTGTACATACCAGTTGTGCTGCTCCTGGCAGTATGGGTTCGAATCACTTCTGGGATGTGAGTTTTCAGTTGCATGTAGTTCTGGGGACTATTCAGGCTTGTTCGCATTTGTGTTCCTCACGTGTGCCCCAAAGAATGAGGTGATTTGATAAAATACTATGCCCATGATTACCATCCGAGTGCCGGCGGGGAAGTGGTTCAAATAGCTCGGCTATCACTTCCTTTTGTCCAGTCATGATGGTCAAGTGGATTAAGGCATCCTGTAGATACCAGTTGCGTTGCTCCTGGGAGTATGGGTTCGAGTCACTTCTGGGGTGTGAGTTTTCATTCGCATATAGTCCTGGGGACCATTCAGGCTTCTTCACATTTGTGTTCCTCATGTGTGCCCCAAAGAATGAATGATTTGATAAAATGCTATGACCAAGATTACCATCCGAGTGCCGGTGGGGAAGTGGTTCAAATAGCTTAGGCTATCACTTCTTTTTGTCCGGTCGTGATGGTCAAGTGGATTAAGGCGTCCTGTAGATACCAGTTGCGTTGCTATTGGGAGTATGGGTTCGAGTCACTTCTGGGGTGTGAGTTTTCATTCGCATATAGTCCTGGGGACCATTCAGGCTTGTTCACATTTGTGTTCCTCACGTGTGCCCCAAAGAATGAATGATTTGATAAAATGCTATGCCCATGATTACCATCCGAGTGCCGGAGAGAAAGTGGTTCAAATAGCTTCGGCTATCACTTCCTTTTTTCCGGTCGTGGTCCGGTCTTATTAGGCCTGATTTGCCTAATAAGCCAAGTTTTCATGAATTAATTGTTTTTCGACTACCTAACCTACCTAACCTAACCTAACTTTTTTGGCTACCTAACCTAACCTAACCTAACCTATAAAGATAGGTTAGGTTAGGTTAGGTAGGGTTGGTTAGGTTCGGTCATATATCTACGTTAATTTTAACTCCAATAAAAAAAAAATGACCTCAAACATAATGAAATGGGTAGCTTTATCATTTCATAAGAAAAAAATTAGAGAAAATATAATAATTCAGGAAAACTTGGCTTAATAGGCAAATCGGGCCTTGCATAGTAGGCTGAGAAATGCGTTCTGGCTACTTGGTATGACATATATATATATATATATATATATATATATATATATATATATATATATATTGTGACGATAATCTCCTTCAAGAGATTGAGCCTGCTCTTCCCTCCAAAATACGTCGATACATACGTCCCTATATAACTAATATGGAAGAAATATCCAACAACAACAACAACACCAAGTTTTGCCAGAAGCGCAAAACGTATGCAGCCAGGAACACCTGCTCCACCTCGAACCACCAAACTACCTGTCTTGTCGCCTGCTCATCGCTGATTAGCTGCGGGTCCAGTTGCAACTGCACTCCACCCACCACACTACTTGATGTCTGGGGCCACCATGACCTCAGTCCTCAGAATATCCAGTGCTTTCATCAGGTTAACACGTCTCGTTGGTAGACTAAGCTGTGGCTTACGTGTACTAAGAGAGGTGATAGCTTAAAGCCAATATTCCTGCACCTCTTATTTGATTGTATATTGTTCACTTGTTATTACTCACTTGTCTTAACGTAACTTTTCATTTTGTCATTTGATTATTCTTATTATTTTGATTGATTGATTTTATTATACGAATTTGTATGTCCATTTTATTCATGTTTTGCTTTTCTAACGTAATTAAAATTTCATTGTTAAATTTACTTGTGTTTTGTGTGTCTTCTCATTACCTTACCACAGACGAAGTTCCAGATTTTCTATTTTTTGTTTCTATATGTGACAAGGCCATACCTCTAGCTTTTGAACAGCCGAACACCAACGCGTTACCGTCACATATTATATGGGGGCCTGTCCTAGGAGCTTCACTCAGGTACTGGTGCCAAGTAGTAATTTATGGTAAGCGTATTTAACTTTGTTAACGTAGCTTTTACTATTTTTCATATTCAATTTCATTTTTTATATGGTGCGGTGTATTGTGCATTACGAGAGTAGCATATGGTGAAGGTGAGACAACTTTGGATTACGTGGTGACTGTAGGCCGCAGTCATACTCTTAATTGGTCATCTCTCCCTCCGTGTTATTACTCGTGTTTACCATCTTTGTCCCTTGGATATTTCTCATTTTTGACAGATCATCATATTGGTACCCTGGTACTGTGGTCTGCCCCGGGTCAAGTGCACCCAATCTTCTGCAATCTGACTGTAGGAGGACAAAGAGGGCCATAGTTCCTCTAGCTCGAACTTTAGTTGCTGAATTGGGACCTCAGCAGCAGTTCTCGTCACCAGTTGACACCTCGCACCCCTACACGTCAGTCAGAGATGATGATACATACAACGGTAGGGAATTAGCTTACTTTTTCAGAGCACAAAAGTTCGCTAATTCTGTAAGTATCATATTAATTTCAGTAGGGAAAACTTGCGTATGTCCTATGGAGACTCTGCAAGGTATGTCTACATCCTTGGACTACCAATTTTACTTTTGAGGCAATTAACTGTTTCATTTGTTTTCAAAACTCTGTTTCATTTGTTAGTAGGATTTTCTTGCCCTTATCCTCTTACATGAGTACCGGGTACAAGATTTCCTGCGCCCTTGATTTAAATTAATCATTTAACATCTTGTACTTAACTTTAATTGTTAAAGATCCCACAGGATAGGTACCAGTTGCTACGTTGTCCTGTTTCTGACATTCACTATAACTGTATATTCGTTGTACATTTATTTGCTAATTTCACAATGTTTCATCTCCAAGCTTTCCGTGCAAATCCAGCAGGTGCAATAGGGACTTTAAGTCGTGCCAAGAGGACTGAATTACAAACTCTTGCACATGAGTACCAACTAGAAGTTCCCTACCAAGCCAACAAAAATGACATACACAACCTGTTGCTGGATTACTATTTAGAGCAAGGTAAGATAGACTCTGAAATTCATGAAACTTACTATATTGCAGATAAAACTGATTTGGCGACGATGAAACTCAAGGTAGAGCTGGCCAAGATTGAACGCGAGCAGCAACGGGAAGCAGCTGCCAAACGAAGGGAAGAACAAGAACGAGAGGCTGCCTTGAGGAAGGAAGAACAAGAACGAGAAATCACCCTCAAGGAACGTGAAACTGCCTTGAGGAGAGAAGAACACGAACGTGGAATCGCCCTCCAGGAACGTGAGGTTGCACTACTCCAGGAGCGGGAACGAGTACAGCTTGAAACCAAACGACGCGAGTTGGAGATGCAACGCGAACATGACAAGCAACAAGCGACTCTGGCTCTAGAGTGTCGTCAACGCGAAATCGCCTTGGAAACTTCACACCTCGCTCAATGCCAGCAAGCTACTGCCAATCTTCCCGTCAGTTTTAATATATCACATGCAAGTAAGTTAATGCCATCCTTTGTAGAAGCAGAAGTTGATGTGTTTTTCACCACCTTTGAAACCCTTGCTAATCAACTCAGTTGGCCTGTCGACCAATGGGCCACACTTCTCAGAGTCCATCTTACAGGTAGAGCTGCAGTCACACTCAGTACTCTGGCGTCTGAGAATGACTACCAGACTCTGAAACAAGCAGTGTTGGACGCCTACCTCCTCTCCACAGAAAGTTATCGAAGGAAATTCCGTGACCACCTGAAGGCAAGTACCACTACCTTCCTCGAGTTTGCTAACACAAAACGGAGATATTTTATGAAATGGCTGGAAGCAGCACATGTCTCTACTTTTACAGAACTCGTCAACCTGATGCTTGTTGAAGAATTCTTGAGGCGTGTGCCGCCTCCTGTCCGTCTCTACTTAGCAGATAAAGAAGAAACCGAATACCTGAAGTGTGCTAAGTCGGCTGACACTTACAGCCTCATCCACCGGCTGACACCCGAACCATCCTCCAGTAAGAAGTCGTGGTACAGTTACGAGAAAGTGAGCACCGATCAAGCTGGCTCGCAATTGTACTGCAAGTATTGTAGACTCTATGGACATACCATAGACAAGTGTGGTAAGTCTCAATACAAGGGAACCACTGACACACAGAAACCCAAACCAACTCCTCCTAAGTCCGGTAAGCCTGTGAAGAATGTTGGTGTTAATGTTAATGATCTTTCTCTTTTCAGTAACCACCTGTATACTGGAACTGTCTCTGCCAACGGTTCAAATCCGGAGGGACGTTTCAAATTGAAGATCTTGAGGGGACACAGCGGCTCTTCAATCGATCATCTTGAAGTCGGCTGTGCCCAACATCGCCTACACCGGAGAAACTGTCTTCATCACTGACCTCACTGCTACCACTCCATACCCTCTCGCCAGAGTCCACCTGGATTGTCCCTACGTGAACGGAGAAGTCCAAGTCGCCGTCAGGGAAAAGCCTTTTCCCATGCCTGGAGTGCAACTTCTCCTAGGCAACGACTTGGCAGAAGACCTGCAACCGACCAACCTGATCGTCATGGACAAACCCCAGGTGTGTACCTCTGTGCCAATTAACCCTATACTAGCGTATGTTCCAGCAGAGGTTCAAGAGAGTGATGAAGTTTCTCCTCCGGTCTCGTGACCACCCGTGCACAAGCCGCACGTCCACAGCCAGCTGACTCTACTGCTACTGCTGTCCCTCAAGACCCTCAGAAACTACCCCCGCATCTGACCAAGTTGGAGTTCCGTGAGTTGCAGAGGGAAGATCTTACTTTAACACCATTGTTTTTCCAGGCTGAGACTCAACCCGACAGTATTCCTGGGTTCTTCCTAGAGAACGACTTGCTCTACCGCAGATATAGACCCAGTAAACTGAAGGAGGAGGACGATTGGGCAAACATCGAACAACTTGTGATTCCTACCAGCCTGCGGCCCACTATTCTACACCTGGCCCACGGAGCATTCTCCCACTACGGATTCAACAAGACTTACCATGGAATTCGTCAAGACTACTACTGGCCAGGTATGGTAAATAGCGTCAAACAGTACGTAAAACAGTGTCATACATGTCAGATGGCAGGCAAACCGAACATCTCCATTCCCAGAGCGCCACTGATTCCCATACAGGTGCCTGCGGAACCTTTCCACAGACTTATAATAGACTGTGTTGGTCCTTTACCTCGGACCAGTTCAGGTAACGCCTATATCTTAACCATCCTGTGTCCTACCACCAGATTTCCCATAGCAGTTCCAGTGAAGAACATCACGGCTGCTACGGTAGTAAAACATCTATTGAAGATCTTCACTCAATACTGATTTCCCAGGGAGATTCAGAGCGACTGTGGTACCATCTTCACCAGTGATCTCTTCAAAAGGACACTGGAGGAGTTCAACATCAAACAGGTATTGTCCAGCCCCTATCATCCTGCTTCACAGGGTTCTCTTGAACGTAGTCATCAGACTATCAAAGCACTCTTGAAAAAGTTTTGTAGTGAAACCTCTAAGGATTGGGATAAGCAAATCGACCTTATAATGTGTATTTACAGAAGTCTTCCCAATGAGTCCCTAGGAGTATCTCCTTATGAGATGCTCTACGGCCGTAAGTGCCGTACTCCCCTTAAGGCTTTCAAAGACTCTCTCAGAGATGCCACCATCAGTGAGCATCAGAATGTGCCCCAGTTTCTTCAAAACCTTCAACACATTCTAGAGAGAGTCCACCGCTTTGCCCATGATAATCTATTGAAAGCCCAGGAGAGGATGAAGACTCATTACGACCAGACCAGCAAAGTACGAAAATTTAAGCCGGGAGACTTCGTGCTTGCATATTTTCCTATCCCAGGTTCACCTTTACAAAACAGGTTTTCAGGACCCTACCGCGTCAAGGAGTGCAGAAACAACAACAACTACGTCATCGAGACTCCAGATAGGCGGCGGAAGACCCAGCTGTGCCACGTCAACCTCCTGAAGCAATATAATGGTACTCACCCCACTGTCCTAATCAATTACTCTACCTTCACAGAACCCTACATCCACAGTGAGACCTTCCCAGCTTCTCCTCCTGAAAGCACTGACAAGGAGTCAGCGCTTTCTAATTCCGAAATCCTTAATGATCTTCCCAAATACTTTCAGGATAATCATAGTGCACCTCTTGTCAAGATCTTCAGAGAACATCAAGAGTTGTTCCGAGATGACCCCCAAGAGTGTAATGTTACCCAGCACGACATCCAACTACTCCCCGACACCCGGCCGATTCGTCAACCCTTCTACCGAATCTGCCCGAGCAAGAAGGAAGTCATGCGTGCTGAGGTGCAGTACCTCTTGGATCATGGACTGGCTACACCTTGTGAGTCCCCCTGGGCCTCAACTTGTATCTTGGTGCCCAAACCCCAAGGTAAGGTGCGGTTATGTACTGACTATCGAAAACTCAATAACGTAACTGTCAAGGATGCTTACCCCTTGCCTAGGATAGATGACATCCTTGACGCCATTGGTAGTGCCCAGTACTTGTCCCAAGTGGACTTGCTTATGGGGTACTATCAAGTGTGTCTAACGGAGCGCGCTAAAGAGATATCTGCCTTCATCACTCCTTTTGGACTTTTCAGATATGAACGCCTTCCTTTCGGACTATGTAATGCCCCGGCCACCTTTCAGAGAGCTGTCAACCGTGTCATCCAGGGCTTGGATAACACATACGCCTACCTGGACGATATCGTCGTAGCATCCAACACCTGGAGTGAACATCTGCTCCAGCTGCGACGTCTGTTCTCCAAGCTCCTGACAGCCGGCCTCACCATCAACCTGGGCAAGTCCACCTTCGCGAAAAGTAAAGTGCGTTATCTGGGTCATGTTATTGGGAGTGGCAGCCTAGCTCCGTTAGACTCACACACTCAAGCTATCCAACAGTATCCACAGCCTACCACCAGGAAGCAGCTCCTGCGCTTCCTTGGTCTTGCCTCCTACTACCGTAGGTTTGTGAGGAATTTCAGTACAGTCGCCACACCTCTAATTCCATTAACCAGTCCCAAGCAACGGTATAATTGGACCATGCAGCAAACCGTTGCTTTCGAACAACTCAAATTCCTCCTCTGTTCTAATCCCATTCTCGCCTCACCAGATATCACCAAGCCTTTCGTCCTTCATGTCGACGCCAGTGGTACCGGCGTTGGTGGTGTCCTGATGCAACAACGAGGCGAGGAGGTTCTCCCTGTCAGCTACTACAGCTACAAATTGAAACCACACCAGAGGAACTACAGCACTATTGAAAAGGAACTACTATCCATCGTCCTGAACCTCCAACACTTCGCTCCGTACCTACAAGGCGCCAGGTCTACAACCATCTTCTCAGACCACAACCCTCTCCGTTTCCTACATCAAGCCCAATTTACTAACCAGCGTCTTCTACGATGGGCTTTGTATTTACAAGATTTCAACCTGGAGATCCGCTATATCAAGGGTTCTGACAACACCATAGCCGATGCCCTCTCCAGAGTTTATGAAGTAGAAGCGACTCCATCTATTACTCCACCACATAACGACGTACTTCTTCCAGAACCGCAGGCTTCGGGGGAGAGTTGTGACGATAATCTCCTTCAAGAGATTGAGCCTGCTCTTCCCTCCAAAATACGTCGATACATACGTCCCTATATAACTAATATGGAAGAAATATCCAACAACAACAACGACACCAAGTTTTGCCAGAAGCGCAAAACGTATGCAGCCAGGAACACCTGCTCCACCTCGAACCACCAAACTACCTATCTTGTCGCCTGCTCATCGCTGATTGGCTGCGGGTCCAGTTGCAACTGCACTCCACCCACCACACTACTTGATGTCTGGGGCCACCATGACCTCAGTCCTCAGAATATCCAGTGCTTTCATCAGGGTAACACGTCTCGTTGGTAGACTAAGCTGTGGCTTACGTGTACTAAGAGAGGTGATAGCTTAAAGCCAATATTCCTGCACCTCTTATTTGATTGTATATTGCTCACTTGTTATTACTCACTTGTCTTAACGTAACTTTTCATTTTGTCATTTGATTATTCTTACTATTTTGATTGATTGATTTTATTATACGAATTTGTATGTCCATTTTATTCATGTTTTGCTTTTCTAACGTAATTAAAATTTCATTGTTAAATTTACTTGTGTTTTGTGTGTCTTCTCATTACCTTACCACAGACGAAGTTCCAGATTTTCTATTTTTTGTTTCTATATGTGACGAGGCCATACCCCTAGCTTTTGAACAGCCGAACACCAACGCGTTACCGTCACAATATATATCTTGAGGTTATCTTGAGATGATTTCGGGGCTTTAGTGTCCCCACGGCCCGGTCCTCGACCAGGCCTCCACCCCCAAGAAGCAGCCCGTGACAGCTGACTAAGACCCAGGTACCTATTTTACTGCTAGGTAACAGGAGCATAGGGTGAAAGAAACTCTGCCCATTGTTTCTCGCCGGCGCCTGGGATCGAACCCAGAACCACAGGATCACAAGTACAGCGTGCTGTCCGCTCGGCCGACTGGCTCCCTATATATATATATATGTCGTACCTAGTAGCCAGAGTGCACTTCTTGGCCTACTATGCAAGGCCCGATTTGCCTAATAGGAAGAGTGATTTTCTTTATTTCCAATAAATTATTTATAATTAGTTTATTTTAATTATTATTATTGTATTATATTAGGAATATAAATTATTGACTTAATTGTGTTAGTTTAGGTTAGGTTCGTTCAAATATCTAAGGTACTTTTAACTCAAATTTAAAAACAATTAACTCATACATGATGAAATGGATAGCTTTATCATTTCATAAGAAAAAAATATTGAAAAGTATATAAATTCAGGAAAACTTGGCTTATTAGGCAAATCGGGACTTGCATAGTAGGCCGAGTACGACGGTCTGGCAACTAGGTACAACATCTATATATATATATATATATATGTCATACCTAGTAGCCAGAACGCACTTCTCAGCCTACTATGCAAGGCCTGATTTGCCTAATAAGCCAAATTTTCCTGAATTAATATATTTTCTCTAATTTTTTTCTTATGAAATGATAAAGCTACCCATTTCATTATGTATGAGGTAAAAAAATTTTATTGGAGTTAAAATTAACGTAGATATATGACCGAACCTAACCAACCCTACCTAACCTAACCTAACCTATCTTTATAGGTTAGGTTAGGTTAGGTAGCCGAAAAAGTTAGGTTAGGTTAGGTAGTCGAAAAACAATTAATTCATGAAAACTTGGCTTATTAGGCAAATCGGGCCTTGTATAGTAGGCTGAGAAGTGCGTTCTGGCTACTAGGTACGACATATATATATATATATATATATATATATATATATATATATATATATATATATATATGTATATATATATATATATATATATATATATATATATATATATATATATATATATATATATATATATATATATATATATATATATATATATATATATATATGACAATGTCAGACCACGGAGGAAAATGAAACAGGAATTTCCTTAAGTACTTTCGTATATTAAATACATCTTCTGAAGGAACATCTTCATTCCTTCTGAAGATGTATTTAATATACGAAAGTACTTAAGGAAATTACTGTTTCATTTTCCTCCGTGGTCTGACATTGTCACATTCTTAATCACGTGTTTATTTTCGTGATATACACACACACATATATATATATATATATATATATATATATATATATATATATATATATATATATATATATATATATATATATATATTTATTTATTTATATATGTAAATATATATATATATATTTATATATATATATATTTTTTTTTTTTTTTTTTCACACTTAATTTTTATTTAAGTTTTCCCTTGACAGATGTGATGCGTGTCACTGCATTCACTGTAATACTTGGAACCATCGTAGAACTAAGTACCTAAGCCAGCTAAAGTGCTCATTTTCTTGTACCACTTTGCCACATTTGCTGGTGCTGCAACGTCAAGCTGTGCCTGTTTCACAAGTGACCAAGCCAACACATCTGCTATACCACACAGGTTTCCCATCAGCCATTCTGTCTTCCCCAGTCTTCCATTTAATTGTCTCATGGCCGCTTGTCGTTCTTTATTATTTCCAGCTGCTACCTGCTTCGATACTTGATCCAGTAACTGGTCTGTTTCTGTAATGACTGCAAAGCTCCCAGAAGCCTCATAGTTGAATAGAGAGGACAGAGGAAACAGACGAGACACGTACCGAATAATGTTCTCTTCCCCAGAAATTTGAGTCTGATGAAGAGGATTTACCATAAGCCTCAGTGCTGATACATCTTTCCAGTGCAGGGTAAATGCAACCTTATGCTTACTGCGCTCCACTAAAGGCTGGTCTGTGAAGCACTCTTGCAAGTAGTCACTGACCTCTGATACAGAGGAGTGGACATGATTGGCACTGTATACAGAACATCCAGCTTCTCTCAGAAGTTTACGAAGCAATACTAGAGAGAAAGGTGGCGTTGTGGGGTTGGCAGAAATCACCAAGTCGTGCACAGATGCTGCAGGGTACAAGGCTGCTTGTCATAAGTTGAATAGCTCCTCCAGCTCCTCAGATGGCGGGCACGAACCATGGATGCAGTGAGCATTTCCTCTCTGGATTGCCACACTAAGGCGCTGAAAAAGAAAACTGGCAGCTCTGGGGTCTCTAGTTGTTTCGATTAGCTTAGACCCCAACTCCTTTAAAAAGCTAGCAGCACTTTTACCCCAGGCACCAAGCGTCTCTGAGGCAATGGGGACAAAATTGTAGTGGTGCTCAAGGTCTCTGTATTTACGTGACTTGGCCGCTTCCCGGTGATTGGCAGCTCCTCCTGCTTGTGTAGCACTGAAGTCAACATAGGTATTGGCTAAAGTTGAAACGCAAGTGTAGTCCCACACCAACTGTCTACCATTCTTCCAGGGGTTCACCGTAATTCCGTCTGGGCGACCGACAGGCTCATCAGAGTTGCGGGACATTAGGTAACGGGGCTCTCTCTCTGCTGGACAACCGGCTGTGGTAAGGCTTCTCTTAATAATGTCATTAACCTCGCCGTGTCTTGCATGCCATCCTCCGGTCCTTTGGCAAAGAAGGCCATGCCGTCCATATCTGTCGGCCTCTGCCTCGCCGCAAATACACCTGTATTCGGTGTGGATTGGGGCAGCTAGGCGAAGAGCCACGGCAATTCGGAGGGCCTGCGGTGTGAGACGGGTGCCGGTTGCTGACATTGGGGTTGCTAATAGGAAATCACCTGCATGGGGAGCTGCTACAGCTCTAAGTCGGGCAGTGTCATGTGGTGTCGTCGCAGCTTCTAGCAAAGTTGCAGCTTCTTGGTCGGCAATGGGGCGATCCCAGCTGGATTGCTTATGGGCTTCAGAAGGCTTTATATATATATATATATATATATATATATATATATATATATATATATATATATATATATATATATATATATATATTTATCTTTGTTCTTTAATTGCACTGTTCATTGCCACAGAACTTGTCTTTATTTTTATTTGTGTTTAAAGTATATTAAAGTTTCATTGTTCATACTTTGTGTTTTACGTGTTCCTCCCTCTCACTTACCACAGACAACAGGCAAGCAGTCTATCTTTTTTTTTTTTGTAAATGTGACAGGCATTGACACCTGCCATTGGAGGACTGTGCCATTGTGTGGTTTTATCTTGAAGCTGTAATAGCTAATTGGTGGAAACTCCTCGCCTCGTTGTTGCATAAGGACACCCCTGACGACGGTACCATTGGCGTCGACATGGAGGATGAAAGGCTTCGTTATATCTGGCGAGGCGAGAATAGTATTAGAACAGAGCAGGAATTAAAGTTGTTCAAAAGCAATGGTCTGCTGAATGGCAAACCATAGATTATAATAATGTACAATGTCAAGACTTGAAATAAGTAAAGTCTTGAAATAAGTTTACTTTACCATGTCTTAACCTTTTCTTACTTATTTCAAGTCTTGACATTGTACATTATTATAATCTTTTATTTAGGATATATAATATATTTTTTGGTATTTAGTTTTATTTAATATTTGAGTTTTTATAAGATTTTGGTTAGTACTTTATAATTGTCGTTTATTATTGGAAATTTCCAACACTAAATACAACACTGTTGTATTATTATTAATTATTACTAAATCTACTAATCATTGTAGTAATTAAAATTAACCAAACGTAGAGTTCACATGTACAAATAATTACATCTGTACAATAAGGCTAGAATTCTTACGTCACCAGACGCCAGTATTGCGTCAGATTCCATTATAATAAACACAACTATATCCAATGTGTCTGAGAATTGAGTTTGATTCTCTATAAAACAACGGTGTTCTGTGTGATAATTATTTACAGATAAACTGAACCCCAACTAATGCCAAATAGAGCGTTTATAGTTATAACTGTTATCTGGTAATAAATTTAACGTCACGCGTGAATGCCCTGGAGAGACTTTAATTCATCTCCATTGCTTGTTTACCATTGTAAAACGGCCAAATAATAATATTTAACTCCTCTGAATAATAAACCCATCCTTATCCGAGCATTTCAATCACAACTGCGAGAAATGATAATATTCGTAGTAAATAATTTGTGTATAAAACGCGGGACGTGGTGCGGGGCAGGGGAGACGCGAGTACACGAGGCGACGCGCTCGGAGAGAGACGCCATTACCCAAGCCACCAGGGTAGACGTCACCAAGAGCTCCAGATGAAAGTCACCACTGTGAGGTGTGAAGAACCTTTGCAGACAACAACTTAGCTGGTGTCAGTGTCACTTTACACATCGTGTTGAATTGTCAAGAGATTTAATTTGACATTCAGCCAGGAACCTGTTAAATTTGTTCCGTGTAGCACTACGTGACCGGCCAGATAAGTGCGTCAACATCTAGGCTAGGCTCGACACCACGTGTTCGTTACAACGACGCCTGAACCTAGGACGCGAACTTCGGCAAGCCTTAACTTACACAGTGCCCTATTAGCTAAGTACCTTTATTCCCATTTGATGCATCATTTAGGAGGGGGGTTATAGCTGGGTAGCTTGTCGTCACGCAGAGCGACTATAAAAAACCACAGGTTATTATTTACCTCCATTATTTAATTTAATTTTCTTGAACATAGATGTCTAGCAGCTTAATCTGTTGCTACTGAATATAATTTGATTTACAGCGTGTGTGAAGAATTCCCCGAGCTGTCATTTCCCGTGTTAATCATCTCCCAGTGTTCCATGATGAGTCCAGGAGATTCCGAGGATGAGTCGTAACCGACTTCTTGGAAATCGTCATCAAGCTAAGACCCTTTCCGTATTCCTTAAATTCCATTATCTGTAGTATTATTCATGCAGAGCACTGTTTCTTTGGATTGACATGTGTTTATTATAATTATTAATTTCTAATGTTATAATCTATGTTCTTATTGGTGATAAATATAATGATTCTATAATTGGTCATAGGATTAGATTATTGCATAATGAACTGGTGCACGAACCACACTAGATCCTGGACATATATGAAGTTCCAGTAATAACCCCCCAATGTAGGTGTTTGAGGCTTTGATTCAGTTAAATTATACAGCCCATTAATTTATATAAGTGATCATATTCTCTAGTATTTATCCATAGTTACTGGTTCATCTAGGAATTCTCTAATGATCATATTTTATTAGTTTCCCTCTTTACTATAAAAGCGGGTGGTCCTTCGTAATAGAATTTCATTACATTAATATTTAAATAAATAGAGTCAAGCCCAAAATGTCCCACATTATGGTCCTTCGAACCGGATAAACATAAATTATAATTATAAATACTAATTATTAATAACTAATCCTTGTGTGATGTAATCTAGACTAACCATTTAATTAATTGTGTCAGCCAACAGCATAACACAGTTAGTCTAAGTCACACCAATTCATTGCTACTTTCACCTCATGTATAAGGTAGCACTCGTGGGACACAGTCAATTACCCACAACACTTAGACCTATACCTTATACAGAAGTAAGAATCTTTAGGTCACCAGGAGCAACAGCTCATAACTTTTATAACATCTCCACACTAACACCTGCATTAGAGTGGCCTCACCATCTAACCATTATATACTTAGGTGGTAATGACATCCATCCTACTCGTCATCCAGCTGAGGTGATCAAACACCTTAAAGCCATAATTTCTTCTTTCAAGCTCATCAGTAATTCGGTAGTATTCACGTTAGTGGAACCTCGCCAACCAAGTCAAGATAATCGTTGGAGAGTATCACCAGAATACTACCAGAGAGCTGCTAAGTACATAAATTTCAGGCTGAAAAAACGAGTGAGATTGGATGCCACTTATATCCAATTTACAGCCAGACCTTATAGACAAAACCTGACCAGAGATGGTGTACACTTGTCAGGTGAGTCTAGGTTGCATGTGGTTGACAAGTTGATCAACACCATCAACTATCACAAACGGCTGTGGCTGGCAAGCCAAACTTAACTGTACATAATTGTTTCACTTGTGTGTGCAAGTGCACTCTTATAAAAACAAAAACAAACAAAAAAAATACAGCACAATTATATTCACCTTACTGCACCACAATAATCTTTACCAATCTTATTAGGTAGAATTTAGGCTGAGATTGTGCTGAATTTGGTACAAGCCCAGACTAAATAAATTTATAGTTCTTAGTTAGGAATTATCACGACTAGACTTAAGCTAGTCAGTAGTGTATGTATTATACTATTTGTGCTGACCCTATCCAGGGTGGAATTAAATTTTGAGATAACTCTGATTGGAGTGTCTCCATAATATTTCATCTTGTACTCATTATTTTGTATGTATCTATTTTGTGTATTGCTGAATGATCCCCATTACCTCTAATGGTGATATAGATGAGCTAACCGGACGAGAACTAATGGCGAAGTTCAGACAATGCACAAAATATCTAGCTACTTGTTGTTAGGTAGGTACATTTAACTTCAAGTGAGGTAGAGTATAAATTAGCAACCTTAAATTAGGCTACTTGTCTACTAATGAACAAGTACCCAAGCTTCATTAGTAATATATATACTAATCCCATGAAGTTTGGACCCAAGCCCAACATGGCTACTCCTGAGCAATTAAGGAGAACCTATATTAGCCTTAAAGGTCATTTGACCCGACTAATTAACAAGGCTGAGGGCTTATCTAAAGATACTCCCATTGATTCTTATCACTTAGAGACATCAGTAAGAGTAGCTGATCTGAAATTTGATCAAGTTAAGTCTACAAGTCAGTCTTATCTTACTCTACTGAATACCACAGAGACTGATCCTGATGAAGTAAGTCAAATTGTAGACGGTATCTCCCAGTATGAAGATGAGACTCAAGATAAACTTTACATGCTATCTAAATTAGTAAAACAATCTGGATCCAATACCAGTAACACAGGGTCTCAATTCAATACCCATCTACCAGAGGTTAGTTTACCTACTTTAGACTTGCCTACATTTTCAGGATTAGATACAGAAAATTGGGATAATTTTTGGACTTCATTTGAAGTTCATATACACAAGAAACAGTCTCTTGACAAGGTTTCTAAATTATCATACCTGCTTAGTCTTCTCAAAGGAGAGGCTAAAAAGGTCATACATAACCTAACTCTCGATGAGAGTAATTATGAGGAAGCTATAAAACTTTTGAAGTTGAACTATTGCAACAAAGAGTTAAGTATAGCTACCCTCTATTACCAATTGCTAGATCTGAATGCACCAAATAGTAGACCAGAGTCACTTCAAAGCTTCAGACTAGAAGTAGAGTCTCTAGTAAAGGCCTTAGGTACTAAAGTTGATATACCAGCTTCAGAATGGTCAATCAAGTTACTTTTGCAGAGGAAATTACCTCGAAATGTCTTAGCAGAACTCTGCTCACACTATAATACCGAGTTTCTCACTCTTGATCAAATATTCGAGGGATTGAGAATAACGGTTAACAGGTTGAAGACTCATGATAAAATTAAACCTGAGTCTAAACCAACTAATACTGACACTTCTGTCAAATCCAAACCGACTTTGAATAAGTCTAGTAAATATAAATCCAAGACTACTCCATCCACTGGGAAAATAAGTGGAAATGTAGGTACTTATTCGGTGTCTCCTTCTGAGATAACCAATGACTTGTCTACTAAAGAGACCAAGTCAATTAACCAGAGAAGGTGTCTGTTTTGTAATCAAGGACATGCCACCTACCAATGCTCTGTTTATCCTACTTATAATACTAGGATTAAAAGGTTGCAAGAAATACACAAGTGCACCAAGTGCATGGGCTCTCATGATCCCAAAAAATGTGTAGTGCAGCTACGTTCCTGCAACAGATGCAACCAAGGTGTACATCACTACGCCTTATGTACAAAATCTTCTACACCAACCATGACCACTGGGGAGAATTCCACGAATTCTACCGCAGTGCAATATTGCAAAGTGCATCAAGAAGTAAATGTACTTGCTACTGAGTCAGGCAATAATATCACTCTGCCTACAGCTCAACTTAGACTAATAAACCGAAGATCTAGAGTTAACACTAGAGGTCTTTTTGATCAAGGATCACAGAAAACCTTCATTACACAACAGTTAGTAGAGCAGTTAAATTTAAAACCTGCCAAAAGTGTGAAGTTAAACATTTCTGGTTTCTTGACCAATAGTGGTCCTCGTGAATACCAAGTAGTTAAGGTATTAGTGAGACTCGGATCTTCCACTAGTCCAATACAAGCGGTAGTAGTAGATAAACTTCCTACAGACCTACAGGTCACAGGGTTAGCTCGCACTGCGAGACATCTTAAACGAAACCGCATGAGGCTAGCAGATTATAAAATAAATTCTGACTGCCTCACTGATGTTGGAATACTTATAGGCGCGGATCATTATTACAAATTTATAACTGGATGCACCAGACAACACGGAGTGAATTTGTTGTCGTCTGCTGGAGGCAAATTGCTTACGGGACCGGTGCTTTTCCGACAAAATCCAGCGTCAACAAACCAACAATCTAATAACATAATAGTGGCGTGACTAGGCTTGGAACAGTCACCCCTACGTTTCAGAGAGATATCTGAAGATGTTGAGTCTGATCCACCTGTACATCGTTTGTGGGATTTAAACACTTTAGGTATTATCCCTGAACAACCAAGCCCTGATGATATGTGGACTTACCAGCAATATCTGGATACAGTTGTCTATAAAAACAAACAATACTGGGTAAGACTCCCATGGAAGTTGAATCATCCACAACTTCCAGTTAATTATTTTATGGCAGCCTCACAATTGCAGTCTCAATTAGCACGACTACAGAAGCAGCCAGACAAACTGAACATGTATCATCAACTCATCCAACAACAACTTAACAGTAAATTTATTGAAGTTGTTGATAACGATGACCGAAAAATAGGTCATTATTTACCTCATCACGCTGTGGTGAAAGACTCATTGACAACACCTATTCGTATTGTCTTTAACTGTAGTGCTAAAGTAAAGCCAAGCAGTGTGTCTTTAAATGAATGTCTCCAAACGAGATCTAGCCTAACACAAAGGCTACATGATGTGCTGTTACGATTTCGCACTGGTATTTTCGCCTATACTGCTGATATCAGCAAAGCTTTCCTCCGAGTAGGTTTGCAAGAGGAAGATCGTAACTACACAAAATTTCTCTGGATTAAGGACCCACTGGATCCTAACAGTGAAGTCATCACATATCGTTTTGGCTCAGTATTATTCGGAGCTACGTCCTCACCGTTTCTTTTGCAAGCAACATTAGACACACATTTGAGGAAATCAAATAGCCCTTATAAGGCAGACATTAGCGACAACTTGTATGTCGACAATTTCCAGGGAACAACTAATGAACAAACTAATTTGGTAGAAATCTACCATGAGGCTAACCGTGAGCTAATAGGAGCCAATATGCCACTACAGTCATGGGCCTCAAATAATGAATTACTCAACCAGGTAATCGAGAAAGAATTTACAGGTTATCAGGTACCCAATCAATTAAAGGTTCTAGGCGTGGAATGGAACACCAGTACTGACGAGATGAATGTCAAGTCAGTTCAAACTGATAACTCAACCCTTACCATGAGAACACTGCTCTCGTTTGTCAGTCAACCATTTGACCCTTTAGGCTTACTTAGTCCTATCTTAATAAGGGGCAAACTCCTAATGCAGGAGTGCTGGCAGAAACATATGGGATGGGATGATCCGTTACCAAGTGAGTTACAAGCTAAATGGCAGATACTCTCGACGGATTTTAATTAGTTAGGTGTTTTGAAATTTCCTCGTACTGCTTCAGGACCAAACTTACCCACCAATTTGCACGTTTTCTGCGATGCCTCTGGCAAAGCATATGGCGCTGTAGCCTACTTAGTTAATAGTGCACAATCAATTTTGCTCACATCTAAAGCAAGAGTTGCTCCCATTAAGAAGAGATCTTTACCTCAAATGGAGTTGACTGCATTGCTGGTGGGAGTGAGATTGGCTCATTGCCTGACAAAGACACTCAACAATATCCACTTTGGTGAGATTGTCGTGTGGTCAGACAACGAGGCCGTCTTACAATGGGTAAGAATCAACAACAACAAGACTCCCTACGTCAGTAATCGTGTTAGGGAAATTCATGAGTTATCTGCTGGATATAAATTCAGACATGTTCCTACTAAGGACAATCCTGCAGATAATTTATCTCGAGGGTTAACGATAAAACCACTTATCAAGTCTTCGCTGTGGTTCAATGGACCTTCATGGCTTGTTGGTGGTCAGTGGCCCAAACAAAAGCCACAAGTCATAGTGACCAATATCACCACTCCCATGAAAGAACCAGAACTTCAACGAATCTTAGCCATTGATCCTCACAATTATTCTAACTTAAGTAAGTTATTAAGAGTGACTGCACATGTGTTTGACTTTCTTGCTAAGATAGGAATTCGACATAAGTTTCCCAATCCTATCCTCTACTGGATCAAACGTGCACAACAAGAGACATATGGAAGCGAATATGAAAATCTTCCAGATAAATTAACTAAGTCTCTAGGTATCTGGTATGATGCCAACACTCATAATATACTAAGATGTGGAGGACGTTTGCTTCATGCAAAAATTGATTTGGACACAAAGAATCCAATTCTTTTACCTCGTCACCACGTCATCACTAAACTTCTTGTTTTACATCACCATCAATATGGTACATTACATGGTGGAGTGTTAGATACTCTCACCGACCTTAGACAAAAGTACTGGCTTCCTCAAGGTCGTCAGACAGTTAAGTCAATAATTAAATTCTGTGTAATCTGTAAAAGATACGATGCTAGAGTATGTCCTTACCCAGGACCTCCACCACTCCCTGAGGAAAGAGTGGTTCATCTTCGTCCCTTTGAAACCACTGGTGTTGATTACACAGGAGCCTTACTTCTCACTGGCAACCCAGACAAGATACCAGTGAAAGCATACATTTGTCTCTTTACGTGTGCTACAACCAGAGGCGTACATTTAGAAGTGACTTCAGATATGAGTGCTGAAGCCTTCCTCCAGGCCTTCCGCAGATTTGCTGCTCGCAGATCTTGTCCCAAATTAATGATATCGGACAATGGTTCCAATTTTGTGGCAGGAGAAGCTTGTCTACGAGAAGTCTGGAATCACCCAGAAGTACAGTCAGTCCTGCAGAGACGACAATGTCACTGAAATTTATAGCACCAAGAGCCCCTTGGCAAGGTGGGTTCTATGAGCGAATGATAGGCACAGTCAAGAAGTGTTTAAGAAAAACTTTACACAGATAAAGGGTCAGTTACTCCGAGCTCCAAACCATTGTTGTGGAAATCGAGGCGCGAGTCAATAACCGCCCATTAACATACCTGTCTGATGATTTCACCCAGAGAGATCCTCTGAGTCCCTCACACTTGATCCATGGAGGTCTACTGAGCCCTCTCATCCCTTTAGCCGAAGAGGACCCCGTAGACCTGTCACATGTGACCAGAGGTGACTTGGTGGAAAGCTACCAGCATCTCTTAGGGGTTATTAACAGGTGGAATGAGGTGTGGACTCGAGAGTACCTCACAGTTCTACGAGAGTACCACTACGGAGCTTCGAGTCCTTATAATAAAGTGCAACTAAAACCAGGGGACCTAGTACTAGTCGACAGTGATGGACCAAGGTCAGAGTGGCCCATAGGCAAAATTGTTGCCATTCATCCAGATCATCAAGGTGTCCTGAGAGTAGTGAAAGTTTTACGGCGAGGCAACACTACTCTAAAAACTTCAGAGAAGCTCGTTCCTCTCGAATTGGCTGAACGAGAGTATCAACCCGAGCTAGCTTCCCCAGTAGTTTCCGAGGACAGTAATTCGGATCCTCCAAGCAAGCGCCCCACTAGAGCTGCTGCTCAACAATGTAAGCGGAAACTGCAAGCCTATTACAGCTCTGACCAAGAGTAATTCCTTTTACATCCAATTTAGATAACTGTGATGATACTGTGGTGTGATGTCAAGTAACAAACCATTACAAGTCACTATGACCCAGGACATTCTCATCACCGTAGATTCTGTTGTTCGAATTGTGTGATTTAAATCTTTAATTGTTGAATAGGCTATAAATAACATTATCTATCTTGAGTATCTGAGAGTTTGCAGACTTTGAGATTTTGTAACATACCCATTACATGTCAAAGCGACACCAGTCACAGAGTCTAGTGTAAGTTCTTAGTTATCAGCTTTAGGTAATTCATAATAACATGTTCCATTTAACATGAAATCAGCAAGACTTAAGTTTCTTGTATGTCCTTGACAAATACGGGACATTCGTTATGTGTGTACTAACATACTAACATACTAATATTAATACCAACTTCGGGATAGGTGTGTCAGTACTCCACATTACACTGCGACCCTAAAACTCTCCCCCCGGAGTTATGTTGGAAATTTCCAACAAAAAATACAACACTGTTGTATTATTATTAATTATTACTAAATCTACTAATCATTGTAGTAATTAAAATTAACCAAACGTAGAGTTCACATGTACTAATAATTACATTTATTAGTACATGTGAACTCTACGCTGTAATTTCGGAGCGGGTGGTGGAGCGGGTTAAGGCGTACCTGTTATGCCAGTTGCTGGAAGGCTTCTGTGCTGGCTAGGGTTCGAGTCTCCTGGTGGGAAAGTGTTCTAAAGTTGTATACTTAACTCTCGTGTTTAGGAGAGTTGTGCCTTAAGCAGAGACAGTGTCTTCCCATATTAACAGGGACTTGATGAAATTAACGTATAAAATGACCCCTCACTTGCTCTGGTGCTCTTGGGAGGTGTTGATCTTTGGGGTATTTAAATACTCCGAAATTACCATCTCTTTTAAGGGTCTGCGCGGGTGGTGGAGCGGGTTAAGGCGTACCTGTTATGCCAGTTGCTGGAAGGCTTCTGTGCTGGCTAGGGTTCGAGTCTCCTGGTGGGAAAGTGTTCTAAAGTTGTATACTTAACTCTCGTGTTTAGGAGAGTTGTGCCTTAAGCAGAGACACTGTGTCTTCCCATATTAACAGGGACTTGATGAAATTAACGTATAAAATGACCCCTCACTTGCTCTGGTGCTCTTGGGAGGTGTTGATCTTTGGGGTATTTAAATACTCCGAAATTACCATCTCTTTTAAGGGTCTGAGCGGGTGGTGGAGCGGGTTAAGGCGTACCTGTTATGCCAGTTGCTGGAAGGCTTCTGTGCTGGCTAGGGTTCGAGTCTCCTGGTGGGAAAGTGTTCTAAAGTTGTATACTTAACTCTCGTGTTTAGGAGAGTTGTGCCTTAAGCAGAGACACTGTGTCTTCCCATATTAACAGGGACTTGATGAAATTAACGTATAAAATGACCCCTCACTTGCTCTGGTGCTCTTGGGAGGTGTTGATCTTTGGGGAATTTAAATACTCCGAAATTACCATCTCTTTTAAGGGTCTGAGCGGGTGGTGGAGCGGGTTAAGGCGTACCTGTTATGCCAGTTGCTGGAAGGCTTCTGTGCTGGCTAGGGTTCGAGTCTCCTGGTGGGAAAGTGTTCTAAAGTTGTATACTTAACTCTCGTGTTTAGGAGAGTTGTGCCTTAAGCAGAGACACTGTGTCTTCCCATATTAACAGGAACTTGATGAAATTAACGTATAAAATGACCCCTCACTTGCTCTGGTGCTCTTGGGAGGTGTTGATCTTTGGGGTATTTAAATACTCCGAAATTACCATCTCTTTTAAGGGTCTGAGCGGGTGGTGGAGCGGGTTAAGGCGTACCTGTTATGCCAGTTGCTGGAAGGCTTCTGTGCTGGCTAGGGTTCGAGTCTCCTGGTGGGAAAGTGTTCTAAAGTTGTATACTTAACTCTCGTGTTTAGGAGAGTTGTGCCTTAAGCAGAGACACTGTGTCTTCCCATATTAACAGGGACTTGATAAAATTAACGTATAAAATGACCCATCACTTGCTCTGGTGCTCTTGGGAGGTGTTGATCTTTGGGGTATTTAAATACTCCGAAATTACCATCTCTTTTAAGGGTCTGAGCGGGTGGTGGAGCGGGTTAAGGCGTACCTGTTATGCCAGTTGCTGGAAGGCTTCTGTGCTGGCTAGGGTTCGAGTCTCCTGGTGGGAAAGTGTTCTAAAGTTGTATACTTAACTCTCGTGTTTAGGAGAGTTGTGCCTTAAGCACAGACACTGTGTCTTCCCATATTAACAGGGACTTGATGAAATTAACGTATAAAATGACCCCTCACTTGCTCTGGTGCTCTTGGGAGGTGTTGATCTTTGGGGTATTTAAATACTCCGAAATTACCATCTCTTTTAAGGGTCTGAGCGGGTGGTGAAGCGGGTTAAGGCGTACCTGTTATGCCAGTTGCTGGAAGGCTTCTGTGCTGGCTAGGGTTCGAGTCTCCTGGTGGGAAAGTGTTCTAAAGTTGTATACTTAACTCTCGTGTTTAGGAGAGTTGTGCCTTAAGCAGAGACACTGTGTCTTCCCATATTAACAGGGACTTGATAAAATTAACGTATAAAATGACCCATCACTTGCTCTGGTGCTCTTGGGAGGTGTTGATCTTTGGGGTATTTAAATACTCCGAAATTACCATCTCTTTTAAGGGTCTGAGCGGGTGGTGGAGCGGGTTAAGGCGTACCTGTTATGCCAGTTGCTGGAAGGCTTCTGTGCTGGCTAGGGTTCGAGTCTCCTGGTGGGAAAGTGTTCTAAAGTTGTATACTTAACTCTCGTGTTTAGGAGAGTTGTGCCTTAAGCAGAGACACTGTGTCTTCCCATATTAACAGGGACTTGATGAAATTAACGTATAAAATGACCCCTCACTTGCTCTGGTGCTCTTGGGAGGTGTTGATCTTTGGGGTATTTAAATACTCCGAAATTACCATCTCTTTTAAGGGTCTGAGCGGGTGGTGGAGCGGGCTAAGGCGTACCTGTTATGCCAGTTGCTGGAAGGCTTCTGTGCTGGCTAGGGTTCGAGTCTCCTGGTGGGAAAGTGTTCTAAAGTTGTATACTTAACTCTCGTGTTTAGGAGAGTTGTGCCTTAAGCAGAGACACTGTGTCTTCCCATATTAACAGGGACTTGATAAAATTAACGTATAAAATGACCCATCACTTGCTCTGGTGCTCTTGGGAGGTGTTGATCTTTGGGGTATTTAAATACTCCGAAATTACCATCTCTTTTAAGGGTCTGAGCGGGTGGTGGAGCGGGTTAAGGCGTACCTGTTATGCCAGTTGCTGGAAGGCTTCTGTGCTGGCTAGGGTTCGAGTCTCCTGGTGGGAAAGTGTTCTAAAGTTGTATACTTAACTCTCGTGTTTAGGAGAGTTGTGCCTTAAGCACAGACACTGTGTCTTCCCATATTAACAGGGACTTGATGAAATTAACGTATAAAATGACCCCTCACTTGCTCTCGTGCTCTTGGGAGGTGTTGATCTTTGGGGTATTTAAATACTCCGAAATTACCATCTCTTTTAAGGGTCTGAGCGGGTGGTGAAGCGGGTTAAGGCGTACCTGTTATGCCAGTTGCTGGAAGGCTTCTGTGCTGGCTAGGGTTCGAGTCTCCTGGTGGGAAAGTGTTCTAAAGTTGTATACTTAACTCTCGTGTTTAGGAGAGTTGTGCCTTAAGCGGAGACACTGTGTCTTCCCATATTAACAGGGACTTGATGAAATTAACGTATAAAATGACCCCTCACTTGCTCTTGGGAGGTGTTGATCTTTGGGGTATTTAAATACTCCGAAATTACCATCTCTTTTAATGGTCTGAGCGGGTGGTGGAGCGGGTTAAGGCGTACCTGTTATGCCAGTTGCTGGAAGGCTTCTGTGCTGGCTAGGGTTCGAGTCTCCTGGTGGGAAAGTGTTCTAAAGTTGTATACTTAACTCTCGTGTTTAGGAGAGTTGTGCCTTAAGCAGAGACACTGTGTCTTCCCATATTAACAGGGACTTGATGAAATTAACGTATAAAATGACCCCTCACTTGCTCTGGTGCTCTTGGGAGGTGTTGATCTTTGGGGTATTTAAATACTCCGAAATTACCATCTCTTTTAAGGGTCTGAGCGGGTGGTGGAGCGGGTTAAGGCGTACCTGTTATGCCAGTTGCTGGAAGGCTTCTGTGCTGGCTAGGGTTCGAGTCTCCTGGTGGGAAAGTGTTCTAAAGTTGTATACTTAACTCTCGTGTTTAGGAGAGTTGTGCCTTAAGCAGAGACACTGTGTCTTCCCATATTAACAGGGACTTGATGAAATTAACGTATAAAATGACCCCTCACTTGCTCTGGTGCTGTTGGGAGGTGTTGATCTTTGGGGTATTTAAATACTCCGAAATTACCATCTCTTTTAAGGGTCTGAGCGGGTGGTGGAGCGGGTTAAGGCGTACCTGTTATGCCAGTTGCTGGAAGGCTTCTGTGCTGGCTAGGGTTCGAGTCTCCTGGTGGGAAAGTGTTCTAAAGTTGTATACTTAACTCTCGTGTTTAGGAGAGTTGTGCCTTAAGCAGAGACACTGTGTCTTCCCATATTAACAGGGACTTGATGAAATTAACGTATAAAATGACCCCTCACTTGCTCTGGTGCTCTTGGGAGGTGTTGATCTTTGGGGAATTTAAATACTCCGAAATTACCATCTCTTTTAAGGGTCTGAGCGGGTGGTGGAGCGGGTTAAGGCGTACCTGTTATGCCAGTTGCTGGAAGGCTTCTGTGCTGGCTAGGGTTCGAGTCTCCTGGTGGGAAAGTGTTCTAAAGTTGTATACTTAACTCTCGTGTTTAGGAGAGTTGTGCCTTAAGCAGAGACACTGTGTCTTCCCATATTAACAGGAACTTGATGAAATTAACGTATAAAATGACCCCTCACTTGCTCTGGTGCTCTTGGGAGGTGTTGATCTTTGGGGTATTTAAATACTCCGAAATTACCATCTCTTTTAAGGGTCTGAGCGGGTGGTGGAGCGGGTTAAGGCGTACCTGTTATGCCAGTTGCTGGAAGGCTTCTGTGCTGGCTAGGGTTCGAGTCTCCTGGTGGGAAAGTGTTCTAAAGTTGTATACTTAACTCTCGTGTTTAGGAGAGTTGTGCCTTAAGCAGAGACACTGTGTCTTCCCATATTAACAGGGACTTGATAAAATTAACGTATAAAATGACCCATCACTTGCTCTGGTGCTCTTGGGAGGTGTTGATCTTTGGGGTATTTAAATACTCCGAAATTACCATCTCTTTTAAGGGTCTGAGCGGGTGGTGGAGCGGGTTAAGGCGTACCTGTTATGCCAGTTGCTGGAAGGCTTCTGTGCTGGCTAGGGTTCGAGTCTCCTGGTGGGAAAGTGTTCTAAAGTTGTATACTTAACTCTCGTGTTTAGGAGAGTTGTGCCTTAAGCACAGACACTGTGTCTTCCCATATTAACAGGGACTTGATGAAATTAACGTATAAAATGACCCCTCACTTGCTCTGGTGCTCTTGGGAGGTGTTGATCTTTGGGGTATTTAAATACTCCGAAATTACCATCTCTTTTAAGGGTCTGAGCGGGTGGTGAAGCGGGTTAAGGCGTACCTGTTATGCCAGTTGCTGGAAGGCTTCTGTGCTGGCTAGGGTTCGAGTCTCCTGGTGGGAAAGTGTTCTAAAGTTGTATACTTAACTCTCGTGTTTAGGAGAGTTGTGCCTTAAGCAGAGACACTGTGTCTTCCCATATTAACAGGGACTTGATAAAATTAACGTATAAAATGACCCATCACTTGCTCTGGTGCTCTTGGGAGGTGTTGATCTTTGGGGTATTTAAATACTCCGAAATTACCATCTCTTTTAAGGGTCTGAGCGGGTGGTGGAGCGGGTTAAGGCGTACCTGTTATGCCAGTTGCTGGAAGGCTTCTGTGCTGGCTAGGGTTCGAGTCTCCTGGTGGGAAAGTGTTCTAAAGTTGTATACTTAACTCTCGTGTTTAGGAGAGTTGTGCCTTAAGCAGAGACACTGTGTCTTCCCATATTAACAGGGACTTGATGAAATTAACGTATAAAATGACCCCTCACTTGCTCTGGTGCTCTTGGGAGGTGTTGATCTTTGGGGTATTTAAATACTCCGAAATTACCATCTCTTTTAAGGGTCTGAGCGGGTGGTGGAGCGGGCTAAGGCGTACCTGTTATGCCAGTTGCTGGAAGGCTTCTGTGCTGGCTAGGGTTCGAGTCTCCTGGTGGGAAAGTGTTCTAAAGTTGTATACTTAACTCTCGTGTTTAGGAGAGTTGTGCCTTAAGCAGAGACACTGTGTCTTCCCATATTAACAGGGACTTGATAAAATTAACGTATAAAATGACCCATCACTTGCTCTGGTGCTCTTGGGAGGTGTTGATCTTTGGGGTATTTAAATACTCCGAAATTACCATCTCTTTTAAGGGTCTGAGCGGGTGGTGGAGCGGGTTAAGGCGTACCTGTTATGCCAGTTGCTGGAAGGCTTCTGTGCTGGCTAGGGTTCGAGTCTCCTGGTGGGAAAGTGTTCTAAAGTTGTATACTTAACTCTCGTGTTTAGGAGAGTTGTGCCTTAAGCACAGACACTGTGTCTTCCCATATTAACAGGGACTTGATGAAATTAACGTATAAAATGACCCCTCACTTGCTCTCGTGCTCTTCGGAGGTGTTGATCTTTGGGGTATTTAAATACTCCGAAATTACCATCTCTTTTAAGGGTCTGAGCGGGTGGTGAAGCGGGTTAAGGCGTACCTGTTATGCCAGTTGCTGGAAGGCTTCTGTGCTGGCTAGGGTTCGAGTCTCCTGGTGGGAAAGTGTTCTAAAGTTGTATACTTAACTCTCGTGTTTAGGAGAGTTGTGCCTTAAGCGGAGACACTGTGTCTTCCCATATTAACAGGGACTTGATGAAATTAACGTATAAAATGACCCCTCACTTGCTCTTGGGAGGTGTTGATCTTTGGGGTATTTAAATACTCCGAAATTACCATCTCTTTTAATGGTCTGAGCGGGTGGTGGAGCGGGTTAAGGCGTACCTGTTATGCCAGTTGCTGGAAGGCTTCTGTGCTGGCTAGGGTTCGAGTCTCCTGGTGGGAAAGTGTTCTAAAGTTGTATACTTAACTCTCGTGTTTAGGAGAGTTGTGCCTTAAGCAGAGACACTGTGTCTTCCCATATTAACAGGGACTTGATGAAATTAACGTATAAAATGACCCCTCACTTGCTCTGGTGCTCTTGGGAGGTGTTGATCTTTGGGGTATTTAAATACTCCGAAATTACCATCTCTTTTAAGGGTCTGAGCGGGTGGTGGAGCGGGTTAAGGCGTACCTGTTATGCCAGTTGCTGGAAGGCTTCTGTGCTGGCTAGGGTTCGAGTCTCCTGGTGGGAAAGTGTTCTAAAGTTATATATATATATATATATATATATATATGCAACAATGATCACAAAAACACTGATCCAAGTATGCAGAATAACCACATATGAAAAATAGAAAATGCTTAACGCGTTTTCGGCTAATTCGCCTTCATCAGAGCAAAGTAGAATCAAAGTAGATTCTACTTTGCTCTGATGAATGCGAATTAGCCGAAAACGCGTTAAGCATTTTCTATTTTTTATATGTGGTTATTCTGCATATATATATATATATATATATATATATATATATATATATATATATATATATATATATATATATATATGTATATATATATATATATATATTATTAAATATGACCGAAAAAGTAAGATTAATAATTCTAACACGAATTTTCTCAATCTTTCGTACATTTCTTTTCACTGTTGGTGGTAATTCAAAAGTCAATTCTTTAAAATTCATTTTTATTTCAAGTCTGACGCGACACTTGAGTGCGTTTCGTAAAACTTATTACATTTTCAAAGACTTTAGTTTAAACATACACAACTGAATAGAACTTACACATCTCCAATTTGTTTATATCTACATTTGAGTGAGGTGGATGGGGTGAGGTGGTATTTAATAAGGTATTAATTTCATCAACACAAGACAGAACACGAAACAATGGGTATTGAATAGAAGTGATTGTAGAAAGCCTATTGGTCCATATTTCTTGATGCTTCTATACTGGAGCGGAGTCTTGAGGTGGGTTGAATATAGTTGTGCATTAATTGGTTGTGCATCAACCATATATATATATATATATATATATATATATATATATATATATATATATATATATATATATATATATATATATATATATATATATATATATATATATATATATATATATATATATATATATGTCGTACCTAATAGCCAGAACGCACTTCTCAGCCTACTATGCAAGGCCCGATTTGCCTAATAAGCCAAGTTTTCATTAATTAATTGTTTTTCGACTACCTAACCTACCTAACCTAACCTAACCTAACTTTTTCGGCTACCTAACCAAACCTAACCTATAAAGATAGGTTAGGTTAGGTTAGGTAGGGTTGGTTAGGTTCGGTCATATATCTACGTTAATTTAACTCCAGTAGAAAAAAATGACCTCATACATATTAAAATGGGTAGCTTTATCATTTCATAAGAAAAAAATTTGAAAAAATATATTAATTCAGGAAAACTTGGCTTATTAGGCAAATCGGGCCTTGAATAGTAGGCCAAAAAGTGAGTTCTGGCTACTAGGTACGACATATATATATATATATATATATATATATATATATATATATATATATATATATATATATATATATATATATATATATATATATTTATATATATATATATATATATATATATATATATATATATATATATATATATATATATATATAAATATATATATATATATATATATATATATATATATATATATATATATATATATATATTTATGTGTATATATATATATATATATATATATATATATATATATATATATATATATATATATATATATATATATATATGTCGTACCTAGTAGCCAGAACTCACTTCTCAGCCTACTATTCAAGGCCCGATTTGCCTAATAAGCCAAGTTTTCCTGAATTAATGTATTTACTAAAAAAATTTTCTTATGAAATGATAAAGCTACCCTTTTCACTATGTATGAGGTCAATTTTTTTTTATTGGAGTTAAAATTAACGTAGATATATGACCGAACCTAACCAACCCTACCTAACCTAACCTAACCTATATATATAGGTAAGGTTAGGTTAGGTAGCCAAAAAAGCTAGGTTAGGTTAGGTTAGGTCGGTTAGGTAGACGAAAAAACATTAATTCATGAAAACTTGGCTTTTTAGGCAAATCGGGCCTTGCATAGTAGGCTGAGAAGTGAGTTCTGGCCACTAGGTACGACATATATATATATATATATATATATATATATATATATATATATATATATATATATATATATATATATATATATTTATGTGTATATATATATATATATATATATATATATATGTGTATATATATATATATATATATATATATATATATATATATATATATATATATATATATATATATATATATATATATATATATATATATATATATGTCGTACCTAGTAGCCAGAACGCACTTCTCAGCCTACTATGCAAGGCCCAATTTGCCTAATAAGCCAAGTTTTCATGAATTAATTGTTTTTCGACTACCTAACCTACCTAACCTAACCTAACCTATCTTTTTCGGCTACCTAACCTAACCTAACCTATAAAGATAGGTTAGGTTAGGTTAGGTAGGGTTGGTTAGGTTCGGTCATATATCTACGTTAATTTTAACTCTAATAAAAAAAAATTGACCTTGAGTTGTCAGAACCCTTGATGTAGAAGATCTCCAGGTTGAAATTCTGCAGATATAAAGCCCATCGTAGAAGCCGTTGATTGTTGAATTGGGCTTGCTGCAGGAAGCGTAGGGGCTTGTGGTCCGAGTAGATGGTGGTAGACCGAGTACCTTGCAGGTACGGTTCGAAGTGCTGCAAGTTCAGGAGGACGGAGAGGAGCTCCTTTCCGATCGTGCTGTAGTTCCTCTAGTGTGGTTTTAACTTGTAGCTGTAGTAGCTAACAGGTAGAATCTCCTCGCCTCGTTGTTGCATCAGGACACCCCCGATGCCGGTACCACTGCCGTCGACATGGAGGATGAAAGGCTTCGTGATATCTGGCGAGGCGAGAATAGGATTAGAACATGGCAAAGGATCACTATTATAGTCCTGTAAATTGGGATGAAGATCAGGTAGGATTTCCGATTTGGTAAGCACCAACTCGGGAGAAGCAGGGAAGGTTTCACTGTGGAGGTATGGACCTTTAAATGTGGAGACTGATACCAACACAGTGGCGGGAGTACCTTGATACTGCTTCAGGAGGTTGACGTGGCACAACTGGGTCTTCCGCCGCCTATCTGGAGTCTCAAGAACGTAGTTGTGGTTGTTTCTGCACTCCTTGATACGGTAGGGTCCTGAAAACTTGTTTTGCAATGGAGAACCTGAGAGAGGAAAATATGCCAACACGAAGTCTCCTGGTTTAAATTTCCTTAATTTGCTGCTTTGGTCAAAATGAGTCTTCATCCTCTCTTGGGCTTTCAATAGATTGTCATAAGCAAATTTACGTACTCTCTCTAGAATGTCTTTTAGGTTTTGAAGAAACTGGGGCACATTCTGAGGGTCACTGAAGGTGGCATTACGTAGAGAGTCTTTGAAAGCTTTGAGATGAGTACGGCACTTACGTCCGTACAGCATCTCATAAGGAGATACTCCTAGAGACTCATTGGGGAGACTTCTGAAAATGCACATAATGAGATCAAGTTGTTTATCCCAGTCCTTCAAGGTGTCATTGCAGAATTTCTTTAGGAGTGCTTTAATAGTCTGATGACTACGTTCAAGAGAACCCTGTGAAGCAGGATGATAGGGGCTGGATAGTACCTGTGTGATGTTGAACTCCTCCACTGTCTTCTTGAAGAGATCACTGGTGAAGTTGATGCCACAGTCGCTTTGAACCTCTCTTGGAAATCCATACTGGGTGAAGATCTTCAATAGGTGTTTCACCACAGTAGCAGCTGTAATGTTCTTTACTGGAACTGCTATGGGGAATCTGGTGGTAGGACACATGATAGTTAATATATAAGCGTTGCCAGAACTGGTCCGGGGTAAAGGACCAACACAGTCTATGATGAGTCTGTGGAAGGTTCCGCAGGCACCTGGATGGGTTTTAGTGGAGCCTGGGGAATAGAGATGTTAGGTTTACCTGCTATCTGACATGTATGACACTGTTGCACGTACTTTTTGACGTTTTAACCATACCTGGCAAGTAGTAGTCTTGTCTGATTCCGTGGTAGGTTTTGTTGAAACCATAGTGAGAAAGAGCTCCGTGGGCCAGGTGTAGAATATCGGGCCGTATGCTGGTGGGAATCACTAGTTGTTCGACATTGGCCCAATCGTCATCCTCCTTCAGCTTGCTGGGTCTGTATCTGCGGTAGAGCAACTCATTCTCTAGGAGGAACCCAGGGATACTGTCAGGTTGAGTCTCAGCCTGGAAGAATAATGGTGTTAATGATTGATCTTCCCTTTGTAACTTACGGCACTCCAAACTGGTAAGATTTGGGGGTAGATTCTGAGGGTCTTGAGGGACAGCGGTAGCAATAGAATCAGCAGGTTGCGGGCGTGCAGCTTGTGCACGGGTGGTCACCAAAACCGGAGAAGAAACTTCATCACTTTCTTGGACCTCTGCTGGAACATATTCAAAGATGGGATTATCCACTACAGAAGTACACACCTGGGGTTTGTCCGTGATGTTCAGGTTGGATGGTTGCAGATCTTCTGCCAAGTCGTTGCCCAGGAGAAGTTGCACTCCAGGCATGGGAAAAGGCTTTTCCCTGATGGCGACTTGGACTTCACCGGTCACGAAGGGACAATCCAGGTGGACTCTGGCGAGTGGATATGGAGTGGAAGCAGTGAGATCAGGGATAAGGACTGTTTCCCCGGTGTAGGTAATGTTAGGCACAGCTCATTTTAATATAATGGACTGAAGAGCCGCTGTGTCCCTCAAGATCTTCAATTTGAAACGTCCCTCCGAATCTATACCGTTGGTAGAGACAGTTCCAGGATACAGGTGTTTACTGAAGAGGGAAAGATCATTAACAGGAACACCAACATTCATCACAGGCTTACCGGACTTAGGAGGAGTCTGTTTGGGTTTAGTAGATTTATTGCTCTTGTATTGAGCCTTCACACATCTATCTATGGTATGTCCATAGAGTTTGCAATACTTACAATACAATTGTGAGCTCGCTTCCTCTGTACTCACTTTATCGTAACTGTACCAAGACTTCTTACTGGGAGGTGGTGATGGTGTCAGCCGGTGGATGAGGCTGTAGGTGTCAGCCGACTTCGCACATTTGATGTAGTCGGTTTCTTCTTTATCTGCTAGATATAAACGGACGGAACGGGGAACACGTCTCAAGAATTCCTCAACTAGCATGAGGTTGATGAGTTCTGAAAATGTAGAGACATGTGCTGCTTTCAACCATTTCATGAAATATCTTTTCTTGGTATTGGCAAATTCTAGAAAGGTGGTGGTACTTGCCTTAAGATGATCACGGAATTTTCGTCTGTAGCTTTCGGTGGAGAGAAGGTAGGTGTCCAAAACTGCTTGCTTCAGGGTCTGGTAGTCATTCTCAGACGCTAAGGTACTGAGAGTAACTGCAGCTCTACCTGTAAGATGCACTCTGAGAAGGGTAGACCATTGATCTGCAGGCCAGCTAAGTTTATTAGCTAGGGTTTCAAAGGTGGTAAAAAAGACATCAATCTCTGTCTCAACGAATGGTGGCATTAACTTACTTGCATGGGATGTATTGAAACTTACTGTAAGACTAGCGGTAGTTTGTTGGCGCTGAGTGTGAAGTCTCCAACGTGAGTTCTTGTTGACGACATTCTATAGCCATAGCCGCGTGCTGTTTGTCATGCTCGAGTTGTATCTCCAGGTGGCGTTGTTTTGCTTCAAGCTGTACTCGCTCACGCTCTCTGAATAGGGCCATCTCACGTTCTTTTATTTGGAGAGCAGCCAGGGCAGCCTCTCTCTTGCTCTTCTTTCCTTATTGCAGCTTCTTCTTTCCTGATTTGAAAAGCTTGCTGTTGCTCCCTCTCGAGCTTTGCGAGTTCGAGTTTGAGTTTCATAGTTGCCAAATCATATTTATCTGCAATAGAATAAGTTTCGTGTGTTTGAGTCATTCTTCCCTTCATCTAAGAGGTAATCCATAATTAAATTATGCAATTCATTTTTGTTGGCTCCATGGGGAACATCTAGTTGATACTCGTGTGCAAGAGTTTGTAATTCAGTCCTCTTGGCACGACATAAGGTCCCTATTTCACCTGGTGGATCGTTACGAAAAGCTTGGAGACGAAACATTGTGAAAGATAGCAAATAAATGTACAACGAATATAGTTGTGATATGGTAAATGTCAGAAACAGGATAACGTGGCAACTGGTAACTATCCTGTGGAATTTTAATCTTTAACAATTAAAGTTAATTTTAGGATGGTAAATGATTTGTCAATCCAAATCTCAGGAAATCTTGTACCCGGTACTCAATGTAAGAGAATAAGGGCAAGAAAATCCTACTAAATAAGTGAAACTGAGTTTCTAAAACAAATGATACATTTAATTGCTCCAAAAGTGAATTAGATAGTCCAAGAATGTAGGCATACCTTGTCGAGTCTCTATAGGACATAAGCAAGGGTTTCCCACTAAATGAAATATGATACTTACAGAATTAGCGAACTTTGTGCTCTGTAAAAAGAAAGCTAATTCCCTACCTAAGTAAATATCATCATCTCTGACCGACGTGTAGGGGTGCGAGTGTCAACTGGTGACGAGAACTGCTGCTGAGGTCCCAACTCAGCAACGTAGTCCGTGCTAGAGGAACGATGGCCCTCTTATCCTCCTTCGGTCGGATTGCAGAAGATAGGGTGCTTTGACCCAAGACAAACCAAAGTACCAGGGTACCACAATGATGATCTGCCGATAATGTGAGAAATATCCTAAGGACAAAAGGTGGAAAACACGAGTAATAACACGGAGGGAGGGATGGCCAATTAAGAGAATGACTGCGGCCTACAGTCACCACGTAATCCAAAGTTATCCCACACTCACAATATGCTTCTCTCGGAATGCACAATACACACAGCACCATATAAATATGAAAATTAATGATAATATTGAAAAGCAACTTTAGCAAAGCGAAATACGCTTACCACAAATTGATGTTCTGGTACTAGTACCTGAGTGAAGCTCCGTGGACAGGCCCCCATTAAATGTGATGGGGAAAGTGTTGGAGTGTAGATGTTCGGCAGTCCTCCAATGGCAGGTGTCAATGCCTGGTCACACTTACAAAAAAAAGATAGACTGCTTGCCTGTTGTTTGTGGTAATTGAGAGGGAGGAACACGTAAAACACAAAGTATGAACAATGAAACTTTAATATATACTTTAAACATAAATAAAAATAAAGATAAATCTCGGGGAAATGAATAGTGCAATTAAATAATAAAGACAAATGCAAAAACAATGTGAGACATTATAGTAAATTGTAAAATGGTGCTGAGAATATTGGCTATGGCTGAGACTTTCCTTAGTATACAAAAGCCAGAGAGCTTAGTATGCCAGAGAGAGATGTCAACTCTAAGAGCCCAAAGAATATTCTAAAGTTGATGGCTGGTCCAGGCTCAGACATCGACTCAGGTAGATGGCGCTGAGGTGCAGTGTGCGGTCGGCGAGTCACCAATCAGGAGCAGGCAGGCTGGGATGGGTAGTTGGCTGGTTGACGACGAGCCGGCGTGGAGGGTGTGTGGAGTTGGGGGTTTAGGGTACGTTTTGCCTCCTGGTCAAAACGTTTTGTCCTACCGGTGGACGTATCATGAATGTAGCATCTTATACTTGTAGACTGGACGTAACTTTAGGTAGGGAAGAGCAGGCTCAATCTCTCTTGAAAGAGATTATCGTCACAATATATATTAGTATATTTTGGTAGCAGTCTTTCCTGTAGACATATATTATTAAATATGACCGAAAAAGTAAGATTAATAATTCTCACACGAATTTTCTCAATATTTCTTATATTTCTTTTCACTGTTGATGGTAACTGAAAAATCAATTCTCCAAAATTCATTTTTATTTCTAGTCTGACGCGACACTTGAACGCGTTTCGTCATAACTTATTACATTTTCAAAGACTTTAGTTTACACACACACAACTATAACTATAAAGAGTTTAAACAGCTTTGATTTTATACCTGCATTTGGGTGAGGTGATATGTTACAACAGTTTTGGATGAGGTGAAAACAAACTTTCAACACAAGACAGAACACAAACCAATGGGTATAATATTTTGTAAGTTAAAGGGAAGAATGGAAGTAACTGCAAAGGGCCTATTGGCCCATATTTCTTGATGCTTCTCTATTGGTGCGGAGTCTTGAAGTGGGTAGAATATAGTTGTGCATTAATTGGCTGTTGATTGCTGGTGTCGACTTCTTAATGTGTAGTGCCTCGCAGATATCAAGCCGCCTGCTATCGCTGTATCTATCGATGATTTCCATGTTTTTTGTTAGGACTTCTCTGGTGATGGTCTGGTTGTGGGAAGAGATTATATGTTCCTTAATGGAACCCTGTTGCTTATGCATCGTTAATCGCCTGGAAATAGATGTTGTTGTCTTGCCTATATACTGAATTCTTTGAGGCTTACAGTCCATAAGTGGGCATTTGAAGGCATAGACGACATTGGTCTCTTTTAAAGCGTTCTGCTTTGTGTCTGGAGAGTTTCTCATGAGTATATTGGCCGTTTTCTTGGTTTTATAGCAGATCTTCAATTGTATCTTCTGATTTTTGTCTGTAGGGATAACGTTTCTATTAACAATATCTTTCAGGACCCTTTCCTCCGTTTTAGGAGCTGTAGAAAAGAAGTTCCTGTAAAATAGTCTAATAGGTCACAAGATCACAGGATCACGATCACAGACAAAACATCCAGCTCTTCTCTCTCGCACCTAGTACTGCAGGGTGGATAAACAATTGGCAGCAGACTTGCGTCTCTCTAGATGGTCAGACCCCACTTCTAACTTGGTATTTAATGCCCGGGTAGAGACGGGAGGCCATCTTCAGTGACGTGCAGTCTTTGAGAGAGAACCTTCGTCCACCATGCATCACAAGCACTTCAAGGTCAGGGGTACGCCCCTTGACGATCAAGCATTCACCAAGCCATCCCTCCTGAAGCTATTCAAGGATGTAGCTGAAGTAACACCTGACGACATTGAACAAGAAGGCACCAACTTCGTTTTTCGCTTCACCAACGAACAAGACATTGACAAACTGTTGAAATGTGAACATCTATTTCGTTTAGATCACCACCTCAATCTCCACTTCCCATGCCAGTTGCTTCGTGCCCGGTCTGTCATTGTCAGTGAGCTCAGCCACTGGATCAAGGAACGGATTGATGATGCACCTTACGCTGGAGAACTTGCAGAGAACATCGAAAACGAGAACCCGGGCTTGATGGTACTCGAAACCTCTTTGTGCAACAGCCGCACCTTGAAGGTCACCTTCTTCACTGTGAATCAGGCTACCCAAGTTTTCACAGATGGCTTCTTCTGCTATGGAGTCCACGTCCCGTCATTCCGAGTGAAGATGGAAAGAATCTACAATATCACCCAATGCTTCCGATGCTATGACTACTCCCACCAAACCAACAAGTGCCAACAGACCATCCAGAAATGCAGCATTTGCGCGAAAGACCACCACTATTCGATCTGCACCTCCAAAAAACCATGCTACCTGCTCTGCAACGGCGAACACATCGCAATCTCCCATCAATGTTGGGAATCATCGCAATGTCACATCGCAATCTCCCATCCACGCAGACAAGAAGTCATCAAACACTTGGAGACCCAGGAGAAATCCAAACCTTCCTCGACCTCTGCAGCAGGCACCAGCTCCAACTCTACAACTACCACCTCAGCCTCTACATTCAACATCCAAGCAGCCACCTTCCCGAAGCTTCAGGGAGGAGGAACTATCGCCACTGCACACCAGCCTGGTATTGTCTCTACTAGCCATTGGGGACCTAGTTCCCAGTCACCCAGCCACTCATCGAGCCAGACACCGCCTCCTCCATCCCAACCCGCCCAACCAAAGACAAAGCTGATTGGGCAGAGCACAGTAAAAGCTTTGATATCAACAGCCAGAATGACTGCTGGCGATAACCCCCGAGAATTTGTGAGGATTTTGAAAATTCTTTACAAGGCGAATGGTCTCCCTACCTTCATTATTCCTGAAGAAGTCTTCAACGCTCCAGGTTCAACTCCAACAACTGACCCTGTAGAGGATGACGACTCTACATCCGACGACGACGATTCCGCCACTGCAATGCAGACTTCAGATCCTGTTCGGGTACCCACAGCTCACAAGACTCTGCCTCCTGTGACCCCCACTTCTGCAACAGTTCCAGTTACCAACCATGACATCACTGTGAACGCAGCCGCGCTTTCAGACTTACTGCCGGCTTCTGCTCCACACGCTTCTCCAAATGCTGCTGTCCCTTCACCCGTCTCACCTTCTGCTGCAGTACCTACCACTGCAACTCAACCTCCAAGAACTCAACCTTCAAGACATCAACCCTCAAGAACTCAACCTTCAAGAAATCTACCCCAGCGTGTCAACACCCCAGCTCTTCACTCATCTGGTGAATCGGATGAGGACGTATCTGTCGGAACACCATCACCCCCAAGGAACGATCACCTCCAAGCATCAACGCGAACCGTGACCACCAAGACCGACAAGCCCAAAACGAAGAACAACGATCAAAGTTTGGTGAAATCAACAAGGAAGAAGACTACTAACGAACTGGCTTAACATCAACATCTGACATCAAACCTCCACTGCCAGCTGCTTGCGTTCCCGGCCTCTGTGTGTACTGCAAATGACACTCCACTCAATTCTACTTCCATCTGATCAAGTTCAAATCCGCGGTGGTTGGGCCACCGATCTTACATCTCCACCTCATCCCCGGATCCTTGCTCAAGATTTCTGCAGCCTCGCCCCGTTCTTCCATCCCCTGCTTGCCAGCTCTATGGACGTTTTCAAGTTTCAAAGTCTAATAGGGGGTACAGGTGTTGTGTTAGTTGTCTCTTCAGAGGTTGCATGGCGTTTCACCTTCCTTCTTATGATGTCTTCAATGAAACCATTGGAGAAGCCGTTGTTGACTAGGACCTGCCTTACCCTACAGAGTTCTTCATTGACTTGCTTCCATCCTGAGCTGCGGCTGAGAGCACGGTCGACATAAGCGTTAACGACACTCTTCTTGTGTCCGACCCATTTCATTACGTATGAGGACAATTTTTTTTTATTGGAGTTAAAATTAACGTAGATATATGACCGAACCTAACCAGCCTTACCTAACTTAACCTAACCTATCTTTATAGGTCATGTTAGGTTAGGTAGCCGAAAAAGTTAGGTTAGGTTAGGTAGTCTAATATATATATATATATATATATGTATATATATACATATATATATATATATATATATATATATATATATATATATATATATAGATATATATATATATATATATCTATATATATATATATATATATATATATATGTATATATATACATATATATATATATATATATATATATATATATATATGTCGTACCTAGTAGCCAGAATGCACTTCTCAGCCTACTATGCAAGGCACGATTTGCCTAATAAGAAAAGTTTTCATGAATTAATTGTTTTTTGACTACCTAACCTACCTAACCTAACCTAACCTAACTTTTCGGCTACCTATCCTAACCTAACCTATAAAGATAGGTTAGGTTAGGTTAGGTAAGGTTGGTTAGGTTCGGTCATATATCTACGATAATTTTAACTCCAATTAAAAAAAATTGACCTCATACATAATGAAATGAGTAGCTTTATCATTTCATAAGAAAAAAAATAGAGAAAATATATTAATTCATGAAAACTTGGCTTATTAGGCAAATCGGGCGTTGCAGAGTAGGCCGAGAAGTGCGTTCTGGCTACTAGGTACAACATATATATATAAATATATATATATATATATATATATATATATATATATATATATATATATATATATATATATATATATATATACATATGTCGTACCTAGTAGCCAGAACGCACTTCTCGCACAACGTATATATATATATATATATATATATATATATATATATATATATATATATATATATATATATATATATATATATAGAATATATATATATATATATATATATATATATATGCGAACAAGCCTGAATGGTCCCCAGGACAATATGCAACTGAAAACTCACACCCCAGAAGTGACTCGAACCCATACTCCCAGAAGCAACGCAACTGGTATGTACAAGACGCCTTAATCCACTTGACCATCACGACCGGACATAATGAGGTGATAGCCTAAGCTATTTGAACCACCCCACCGCCGGCACTCGGATAGTAATCTTGGGCATAGCATTTTACCAAATCACCTCATTCTTTGGGGCACACGTGAGGAACACAAATGCGAAGAAGCCTGAATGGTCCCCAGGACAATATGCAACTGAAAACTCACACCCCAGAAGTGACTCGAACCCATACTCCCAGAAGCAACGCAACTGGTATGTACAAGACGCCTTAATCCACTTGACCATCACGACCGGACATAATGAGGTGATAGCCTAAGCTATTTGAACCACCCCACCGCCGGCACTTGGATAGTAATCTTGGACATAGCATTTTACCAAATCACCTCATTCTTTGGGGCACACGTGAGGAACACAAATGCGAACAAGCCTGAATGGTCCCCAGGACAATATGCAACTGAAAACTCACACCCCAGAAGTGACTCGAACCCATACTCCCAGAAGCAACGCAACTGGTATGTACAAGATGCCTTAATCCACTTGACCATCACGACCGGACATAATGAGGTGATAGCCTAAGCTATTTGAACCACCCCACCGCCGGCACTCGGATAGTAATCTTGGGCATAGAATCTTGGGCAAGATTACTATCCGAGTGCCGGCGGTGGGGTGGTTCAAATAGCTTAGGCTATCACCTCATTATGTCCGGTCGTGATGGTCAAGTGGATTAAGGCGTCTTGTACATACCAGTTGCGTTGCTTCTGGGAGTATGGGTTCGAGTCACTTCTGGGGTGTGAGTTTTCAGTTATATATATATATATATATATATGTCGTACCTAGTAGCCAGAACTCACTTCTCAGCCTACTATGCAAGACCCGATTTGCCTAATAAGCCAAGTTTTCATGAATTAATTGTTTTTCGACGACCTAACCTACCTAACCTAACCTAACCTAACTTTTTTGGCTACCTAACCTAACCTAACCTATAAAGATAGGTTAGGTTAGGTTAGGTAGGGTTGGTTAGGTTCGGTCATATATCTACCTTAATTTTAACTACAATAAAAAAAATTGACCTCATACATAATGAAATGGGTAGCTTCATCTTTTCATAAGAAAAAAATTTGAGAAAATATATTAATTCAGGAAAACTTGGCTTATTAGGCAAAATTGGCCTTGCATAGTAGGCTGACAAGTGCGTTCTGGCTACTAGGTACGACATATATATATATATATATATATATATATATATATATATATATATATATATATATATATATATATATATATATATATATATATATATATACATATGTCGTACCTAGTAGCCAGAACGCACTTCTTAGCCTACTATGCAAGGCCCAATTTGCCTAATAAGCCAAGTTTTCATGAATTAATTGTTTTTCGACTACCTAACCTACCTAACCTAACCTAACCTAACTTTTTCGGCTACCTAACCTAACCTAACCGATAAGGATAGGTTAGGTTAGGTTAGGTAGGGTTGGTTAGGTTCGGTCATATATCTACGTTAATTTTAACTCCAATAAATTTTTTTTTACCTCATACATAATGAAATGGGTAGCTTTATCATTTCATAAGAAAAAAATTATAGAAAATATATTAATTCAGGAAAACTTGGCTTGTTAGGCAAATCGGGCCTTGCATAGTAGGCCGAGAAGTGCATTCTGGCTACTAGGTACGACATATATATATATATATATATATATATATATATATATATATATATATATATATATATATATATATATATATATATATATATATATATATATATATATATATGTTTTAAATACAAATGTTATTTGTCAACATCTCCAGGAAATCGAGTCTGGAATGTATCGGGAGATTGCTGATCTGAAGGATAAAGGTCGCCTCATATACATAGTTCACACAGAGTTCGAGGAGAGTATGCACACCTTGGTGAAGCGTGGAGACTACGTCCTCATGGAACTGGATTATGGAGTGAAGATTTACATGTCACGAGATTTTACATCATCAGGTATATTATAAAGGGTTCTTGATACCTTCCTACATATATCTAAATTTGTATTGTACACAAACATATGTATCCAAGTTAACACTTACAATCGAGTTTACAAGTGTCAGTACTGTACAATGTTAATACATTCATAGATTTCTACTTTTGATTTAATATATCTACTTAGGGAAGTGTTCATTCTACGAGTCGAGAGAGGGATTTATGACTCTGATGTTCGCTATGGCAGGCCAGAAGGGAAGTCCTGTTGTGTCAGCGTTGAGTAAGAGGTATCTACGCACTTAGAACAACAGTTAGAGTACATGAGACTGCTGTTAATTATATGTTATTGTGTACAATGATGGTATTTTGTTGTTTACCCATGTTTCGTCAGCCCAAGAGCACATCTTGCATTATTCAGCTATTCGTGTTATTCTTCAATCTAACGAACGATTGTTTAAATCTTGATAACTTCTAAAATTAAAGTAATTTTCTTTATCGTCGTTAATTTGATATTTGAAGAAGGTAAATCATGATAAGAACTGAGATGCTCATTGTCCAGGCGATAAGTCACAATAACGTGGCTTTAGTATGTTGACCAGACAAAACAAAAGAAAGTGAAGGGACGACGACGTTTCGGTCCGTCCTGGACCATTCTCAAGTCGATTGTGATTGCTTATTAACTCACGAGATACTCATTAACGGGAAATAATATATTCAAATAAATGATCATTAAATTTCTCTGCTGAAAATAATATTGAAAACCCTATCTAGTGTTAATCTTGGTAATCAAGCTCAGATTATGTAAGTTTCATATATTTATTCTATTCTTCAAAGAAACTTTTATTAGAATTGATTAAAACATTAAATCTGTCATATGTGACTTCCTTGGTCACATCTCCTAAAACATTGTCTCATTTAGAAGAAGATCTCCTGGACAACAGACCTTTAACTGCACCATGTATCTTACTGTATCAGACCTTTAACCGCATCATGTCTCTTACTGTATCAGGCCTTTAACTACACCATGTCTCTTACTGTATCAGGCCTTTAACTACACCATGTCTCTTACTGTATCAGGCCTTTAACTACACCATGTCTCTTACTGTATCAGGCCTTTAACTGCACCATGTGTCTTACTGTATCAGGCCTTTAACTACACCATGTCTCTTACTGTATCAAGCCTTTAACTGCACCATGTGTCTTACTGCATCAGGCCTTTAACTGCACCATGTGTCTTACTGTATCAGGCCTTTAACTACACCATGTGTCTTACTGTATCAGGCCTTTAACTACACCATGTCTCTTACTGTATCAGGCCTTTAACTACACCATGTCTCTTACTGTATCAGGCCTTTAACTGCACCATGTGTCTTACTGTATCAGGCCTTTAACTACACCATGTCTCTTACTGTATCAAGCCTTTAACTGCACCATGTGTCTTACTGCATCAGGCCTTTAACTGCACCATGTGTCTTACTGTATCAGGCCTTTAACTACACCATGTCTCTTACTGTATCAGGCCTTTAACTACACCATGTGTCTTACTGCATCAGGCCTTTAACTGCACCATGTGTCTTACTGTATCAGGCCTTTAACTACACCATGTGTCTTACTGTATCAGGCCATTAACTACACCATGTGTCTTACTGTATCAGGCCTTTAACTACACCATGTGTCTTACTGTATCAGGCCTTTAACTACACCATGTGTCTTACTGTATCAGGCCTTTAACTGCACCATGTGTCTTACTGTATCAGGCCTTTAACTGCACCATGTGTCTTACTGTATCAGGCCATTAACTACACCTGGTCTCTTACTGTATCAGGCCTTTAACTGCACCATGTCTCTTACTGTATCAGGCCTTTAACTGCACCATGTGTCTTACTGCATCAGGCCTTTAACTGCACCATGTCTCTTACTGTATCAGGCCTTTAACTACACCTGGTCTCTTACTGTATCAGGCCATTAACTACACCTGGTCTCTTACTGTATCAGGCCTTTAACTGCACCATGTCTCTTACTGTATCAGGCCTTTAACTGCACCATGTCTCTTACTGTATCAGGCCTTTAACTGCACCATGTCTCTTACTGTATCAGGCCTTTAACTGCACCATGTCTCTTACTGTATCAGGCCTTTAACTACACCATGTCTCTTACTGTATCAGGCCTTTAACTGCACCATGTCTCTTACTGTATCAGGCCTTTAACTGCACCATGTGTCTTACTGCATCAGGCCTTTAACTGTACCATGTCTCTTACTGTATCAGGCCATTAACTACACCTGGTCTCTTACTGTATCAGGCCATTAACTACACCTGGTCTCTTACTGTATCAGGCCTTTAACTGCACCATGTCTCTTACTGTATCAGGCCTTTAACTGCACCTGGTCTCTTACTGTATCAGGCCTTTAACTGCATCATGTCTCTTACTGTATCAGGCCTTTAACTGCACCATGTGTCTTACTGTATCAGGCCTTTAACTGCACCATGTGTCTTACTGTATCAGGCCATTAACTACACCTGGTCTCTTACTGTATCAGGCCTTTAACTGCATCATGTCTCTTACTGTATCAGGCCTTTAACTACACCTGGTCTCTTACTGTATCAGGCCTTTAACTACACCTGGTCTCTTACTGTATCAGGCCTTTAACTACACCTGGTCTCTTACTGTATCAGGCCATTAACTACACCTGGTCTCTTACTGTATCAGGCCATTAACTACACCATGTCTCTTACTGCATCAGGCCATTAACTACACCTGGTCTCTTACTGTATCAGGCCATTAACTACACCTGGTCTCTTACTGTATCAGGCCATTAACTACACCTGGTCTCTTACTGTATCAGGCCTTTAACTGCACCATGTCTCTTACTGCATCAGGCCATTAACTACACCATGTCTCTTACTGTATCAGGCCATTAACTACACCTGGTCTCTTACTGTATCAGGCCATTAACTACACCTGGTCTCTTACTGTATCAGGCCATTAACTACACCTGGTCTCTTACTGTATCAGGCCTTTAACTGCACCATGTCTCTTACTGTATCAGGCCTGTGGGGGAATTTCCCAGCTGGCACCTTATTATGTTATGAATATTTAAATACGTAAACTGTAATAAGTGGACTGAATTCTTAGTTTATATTCTACTGGGTGTTACCCTGTACACATAATTTTTCGGAGGGGGGGGGGGAGGATGTGAGTCATAAGTTATATCAACAATAAATTATATATAATAAGATTATTAAATTAACTTGGTTAGTGAGGTACCCTACGGTTTGTTAATTGAATGATTGAATGATCTTATCTGTGGTGCAGATTTCCACATAAACTATCATAAACACTTGGTTGAGCATTTGTAGGGGTGGTCACTGAGTGGGGGGCCTCGTGGCTACACCGTCCCTGCACTCCGTGGTGCTGAAGCAGGTGGATAGGTCTCTCGGGTCGTTCCAGAAGATTTTGGTTTCGTTATTATGCATGCCTCAAGTGGAGTGAATTTTATCCACAATCACAAAGTATCTGCCAGGAACACCTCTTGCGAGTCACACAGTACTTTTCTTAATGGCGGACCTTCCTCCCTCCCATTCAGGGCTGGTCACGCAGTCTTACGAGTGTGAAGTTTACTCATTCGTGAACCAAGAAAGAAAGGGAGTATTTTATGTATGATTCTGTTGGTCTCGATCACAAGGAACGCTTTTTAAAGCTAAAAACGCGTTATTGAAAGGAATTAAGTAATTGAGACCTATAATAGGTGGACGGAATTAATGGTATAACAATTTTTTCTTCCATGTGAAACACATAGTCATGTCGGTTAAAATGTTAGGCAAAAGAATATAGTCATCGCACACACGTGGTGGCTGATGCAATTACCCTGCTATGTGCTTCTAGGATACTTCAGGCGTTCACCTTCTAAAAATAAATACCGTATTGTTAGAAAAATTTATTTCCTGACACAACGAATTTATCTTGTGGTGTCATGGGTTAGTGCTATGGTTGTCGAAAATTTCCGACAAGGCTTTTAACTGCACCATATTTCTTACTGCAACAGGTCTTTACTGCACCAGTTCTCTTACTGCACCAGTTCTCTTACTGCACCAGGTCTCTTACTGCACCAGTTCTCTTACTGCACCAGTTCTCTTACTGCACCAGTTCTCTTACTGCACCAGTTCTCATACTGCACCAGTTCTCTTACTGCACCAGTTCTCTTACTGCACCAGTTCTCTTACTGCACCAGTTCTCTTACTGCACCAGTTCTCTTACTGCACCAGTTCTCATACTGCACCAGTTCTCTTACTGCACCAGTTCTCTTACTGCACCAGTTCTCTTACTGCACCAGTTCTCATACTGCACCAGTTCTCTTACTGCACCAGTTCTCTTACTGCACCAGTTCTCTTACTGCACCAGTTCTCTTACTGCACCAGTTCTCTTACTGCACCAGTTCTCATACTGCACCAGTTCTCTTACTGCACCAGTTCTCTTACTGCACCAGTTCTCATACTGCACCAGTTCTCTTACTGCACCAGTTCTCTTACTGCACCAGTTCTCTTACTGCACCAGTTCTCTTACTGCACCAGTTCTCTTACTGCACCAGTTCTCATACTGCACCAGTTCTCTTACTGCACCAGTTCTCTTACTGCACCAGTTCTCTTACTGCACCAGTTCTCTTACTGCACCAGTTCTCTTACTGCACCAGTTCTCTTACTGCACCAGTTCTCTTACTGCACCAGTTCTCATACTGCACCAGTTCTCTTACTGCACCAGTTCTCTTACTGCACCAGTTCTCTTACTGCACCAGTTCTCTTACTGCACCAGTTCTCTTACTGCACCAGTTCTCATACTGCACCAGTTCTCTTACTGCACCAGTTCTCATACTGCACCAGTTCTCTTACTGCACCAGTTCTCTTACTGCACCAGTTCTCTTACTGCACCAGTTCTCTTACTGCACCAGTTCTCTTACTGCACCAGTTCTCTTACTGCACCAGTTCTCATACTGCACCAGTTCTCTTACTGCACCAGTTCTCTTACTGCACCAGTTCTCTTACTGCACCAGTTCTCATACTGCACCAGTTCTCTTACTGCACCAGTTCTCTTACTGCACCAGTTCTCTTACTGCACCAGTTCTCTTACTGCACCAGTTCTCTTACTGCACCAGTTCTCATACTGCACCAGTTCTCTTACTGCACCAGTTCTCTTACTGCACCAGTTCTCTTACTGCACCAGTTCTCTTACTGCACCAGTTCTCTTACTGCACCAGTTCTCTTACTGCACCAGTTCTCTTACTGCACCAGTTCTCATACTGCACCAGTTCTCTTACTGCACCAGTTCTCTTACTGCACCAGTTCTCTTACTGCACCAGTTCTCTTACTGCACCAGTTCTCTTACTGCACCAGTTCTCATACTGCACCAGTTCTCTTACTGCACCAGTTCTCATACTGCACCAGTTCTCTTACTGCACCAGTTCTCTTACTGCACCAGTTCTCTTACTGCACCAGTTCTCTTACTGCACCAGTTCTCTTACTGCACCAGTTCTCTTACTGCACCAGTTCTCTTACTGCACCAGTTCTCTTACTGCACCAGTTCTCTTACTGCACCAGTTCTCATACTGCACCAGTTCTCTTACTGCACCAGTTCTCTTACTGCACCAGTTCTCATACTGCACCAGTTCTCTTACTGCACCAGTTCTCTTACTGCACCAGTTCTCTTACTGCACCAGTTCTCTTACTGCACCAGTTCTCTTACTGCACCAGTTCTCTTACTTCACCAGTTCTCTTACTGCACCAGTTCTCATACTGCACCAGTTCTCTTACTGCACCAGTTCTCTTACTGCACCAGTTCTCTTACTGCACCAGTTCTCTTACTGCACCAGTTCTCTTACTGCACCAGTTCTCTTACTGCACCAGTTCTCTTACTGCACCAGTTCTCTTACTGCACCAGTTCTCTTACTTCACCAGTTCTCTTACTGCACCAGTTCTCATACTGCACCAGTTCTCTTACTGCACCAGTTCTCTTACTGCACCAGTTCTCTTACTGCACCAGTTCTCTTACTGCACCAGTTCTCTTACTGCACCAGTTCTCTTACTGCACCAGTTCTCTTACTGCACCAGTTCTCTTACTGCACCAGTTCTCTTACTGCACCAGTTCTCTTACTGCACCAGTTCTCTTACTGCACCAGTTCTCTTACTGCACCAGTTCTCTTACTGCACCAGTTCTCTTACTGCACCAGTTCTCTTACTGCACCAGGTTGTTTCCTATTATGTCGTGTAAAATGTGATAATGCCGTGACATTAACTAATACCTAAATAACCAATCGATATAATAGTATTAATTCAGATTTATAAATAGTGCATAGAGCCCACAGTGAACAAATCAAATATTAGAGTTCTTCCCTTGACTCTGAAGTGGGAGTGAGAAGTGGCTCTACCGCCAAGTTACTCTGACCTACCTCTCACACATACTCTGGCTGCTGGCTTACCTCTCACACACACTCTGGCTGCTGGCTTACCTCTCACACATACTCTGGCTGCTGGCTTACCTCTCACACATACTCTGGCTGCTGGCTTACCTCTCACACACACTCTGGCTGCTGGCTTACCTCTCACACACACTCTGGCTGCTGGCTTACCTCTCACACATACTCTGGCTGCTGGCTTACCTCTCACACATACTCTGGCTGCTGGCTTACCTCTCACACACACTCTGGCTTACCTCTCACACACACTCTGGCTGCTGGCTTACCTCTCACACACTCTGGCTGCTGGCTTACCTCTCACACACACTCTGGCTGCTGGCTTACCTCTCACACATACTCTGGCTGCTGGCTTACCTCTCACACATACTCTGGCTGCTGGCTTACCTCTCACACATACTCTGGCTGCTGGCTTACCTCTCACACATACTCTGGCTGCTGGCTTACCTCTCACACATACTCTGGCTGCTGGCTTACCTCTCACACATACTCTGGCTGCTGGCTTACCTCTCACACACACTCTGGCTGCTGGCTTACCTCTCACACACACTCTGGCTGCTGGCTTACCTCTCACACATATTCTGGCTGCTGGCTTACCTCTCACACATACTCTGGCTGCTGGCGTACCTCTCACACATACTCTGGCTGCTGGCTTACCTCTCACACACATACAGATAGAGTTCATGCACACAAAAACTCTGCATGCGGCGCCACAGAGCTTCTGTGTCTTTGATGAGCAACTGTTAAGTTGCTCGCCTCGGAACATAAATGCTTGTTAACTATTTATTAGCCTTAACTTGGCTACGATTAGGGTGTTTAAATTGTGTCAGTGCAGTGAGGACGGTCATGCTGCAGGATATTAACACATCAAGAGCAAGAGTCGAACGCCTGCCAAAATAAAATAAATTAATATATCCACAAACTCCTATAACATTCTGAAGCAGGTCTATCACAGCACCTGGTCACTGATGCCGGTCTCTTACCTGCGTCAATAATTACCTGGTGGTCTTCAGTCAACCGCACAAGTTAATGAGTTCTCGACGAAGAGGACCTCACTTCTCTATCCTGTAAAATGGAGAAGTGAGAGAACTAGTCTCTCATTGGCGTTATGTGCTAGTGTTGTGTGCAGGAGCTCCTGCCTGGGCAACCTCTATGTTTTAAAAAGTCATTCAATGCGTTTTCTTCTACTGACAACCAAATTTGCAGAAAGAGCAGCCTGTAATCAGATTCCTTCAGATGTACTAGCAGTGCAGAAAGAATTAGAGGAAGAAAGGTGGCATTAAATCCTAACAGCATGTGCAGAAGCCACTGACACTGATACCACTTTCACACTGGATAAACTCAAACAGCAGATGATGAACTCATTTTTCAAGCAGCAGAATCGGGCTAAGAAAAACTCCAAAGATGCATCCCCTGGAGACGACAAAATAACCTATAAAATCAATAGGAACCTCTGCCCAGAGAGAAACGCTGCATACCTAAGGTTAATTTATTTAGCCAGGACTTCTCAAACTAGACCTACAGCTTTGAGTAGGGCAGATATAGTGCTGATCCAAAAACCCAAATATCTAGCTAATCCATGGTCCATCTCTCTTCAAAGCTGTGCATCCAAAACTGCTGACAAAAGGGCACTGAACAGATCTGAGTGGAAAATGCCTAAACTGCACCAGGACATGTATGCCTATGGAAAAGAAGTTGGCCCAGTGGAATGCATTACCACTATGTTAGCACACCTAAATGACGGACTAGGAATACTGATATTCCTGGACCTCCAGAAAGCCTTTCAACTGGATAGCGCCCCAGCTATTCTTTGCTGCCTCATCGACAAAGAGGTCAAAGGCAGCCTTCTCTCCTGGACCAAAAACTGTCTCATAAACAGAGAAGCAAGAGTGAAGCTTTATGGCACAGTCTTTGAATACAAAAGACATTAAAACGAAACACCACAAGGAAGCATTCTCAGCCCTCAACTCTTCAATTGTTTAATGGAAAGAATAATGAGGCTGAAACACCCACATCACTGCAGGCTGCTAAAGTATGCGGACGACTTTGTCATCATCATACAAGGAAGGGATGCAGCACACCTTGCACTCAAATTTTTAATTTTCATCAGTGAAGAGGCAAAGCAGATTGGTATGAAACTGAACCCTATCAAGACCAAGGCCATGCCCATAAAAATATTGAAGCCCAACAACCAACTCACAGTACAGGGTCAACCATTTGAATGGGCACTCATACTTATCAGTATCTAGGAATAATCCTGGACACATAAATTTTAATGCTGAAGTCACTTTCTTGACAGAGAGAGAACTGCTGCCCGGACGGCAATCCTCAGGTTGCTAGCCCTCCTCTCTGGAAGAGCCAATCTGCAAGTTCTTCGCACATATGATGTACAGGCAGTCAAATCGGTGATGGACTATGCAGCACCTGTACTCAAAAGCCAATCACAACAACAGTGGAACAAGTGCTTTAGGTAGCACAAAACAATGCTATGAGAGCTGCCATGGAAGCCCCTATGTGTACCAGACTTGAAACTCTATGACTCGAAAGGGGTAACCCTCTGTTCAAAAAAGAATATTTCAATGAACAGCTACGATTATCAGTAAGATATTTGTTTCTCCTGAGCCAGACCCAGTAGGACATGTCTTGGTGGTTGCACTTGGCCCAAACAGCTGAAACTCCTGGGCTGCCAGGGCGGGAGAAGTCGTTTAAATACTACAATTAAAAAGCATTATTCTTGATAAAGGAGGTGACTATCTACACCCAAACTACACCTGTTCCCCACCGTGGGAGGAGCCTCTCTTCAAAATAGTAATATAAAATCTTCCGCTATTAAAGGGCTGCCTATAATCCAACAATCCTAAGGCGCATCCTAGAAGAGCAAATAACCAGCATTGCAGAAGCAGGAACCACCCACATCTTCACAGGTGGAGACAGATTATGAGTGCTGGTGCTGCTCTTTGCACGGACAGCGAACAGGCATATTGAAGACTGGGAGTACTAGTATTATCACCCCAAACTGAGCTGTTTGCCATACAGCAGGCATTCGCATATGTATTCACATAACACTAAAAGTACAGTCATACACACAGACTCAAAAGCTGCACTTCAAATATTAGGGAAAAAACAGTGGAAAGACAACGTGGAAATAATTTTCACTGTTCTGTATCTAGAGCAGTAGCTAAAGGCAAAGAACTCGACATAACCCTTAACTGGCTCCCATCCCATGTTGCAATCCAATTAAATGAAAATGAATGAAGCTACTGAACTCGTCATCCCGTGATTCACAAATGTATCCAACCCAGCCGAGAGTATATAAAAAAGCACCATAACAAAATTAGTTACAGAATGTCTCTTACTGCATCAGGCCATTAACTGCACCTCCTTAAAGGTGCCGTTACTTACAAGTAACCAGCACAAGTAAGGTTGCCTGGACTTACCTGTACCTAATAAGTCCACTACGTGCTCACCATAGCCCGTTCTACTTGGAACTTTTTATTCCGAGTAGCTGAATCTAAAACAACACAACCAAAAAACTTGCACACTTCAGCAAAGCCCAATCTGCTACAGAGAGTAGCAGAAGGTTCGCCCTCTGCAGTATGGTATCTTCAGGCAACCAAGTTAGACAGGTTAAATATCAGGAAGTCAATCCACAGGGAAATAGCAGTTCTGTTATATAGACTACCTCTAGGTTGAAGATGCAACTGGAAAATTGGTGAACCCAGAGAGTGGGAATGCATCTTCTGTCAAACAATAAAATAAAAGTCACTATGTCACTATCTCCAGGAATGTGAACTCACCAACGACCTTAGAAGAGCTTTGAGAGTCCCTGAATCTTGCATTAACGACCTTGACGCCATCAACACTGCCACTCTTCTGGTGAAAAAGGTGCGCGGCAGCTAAACACCCTAATAAGTACTATCATAAGAATGAAGGTAACTGCAGTAGGCCTAATGTCCCATACGGGGCAACTTCCATTTATTTCTACCCAATGTTATTCAAACATATGTCTAACCTACGCTTGAAACAATCGAGGGATCCTACTTCTATTATGTTACGCGGTAATTAGTTCCACAAATCAACAACCCTGTTACTGAACCAGTATTTTCCCAGGTCTTTCATATATCTAAACTTATTCAATTTATACCAATTGTTTCCTGTTATATTTTGTGTTAATACTTTTAATACCCTATTAGTATCCTTTTGTTATGCCCATTCATCCACTTGTACAGCCCTAATTCTTGGCCTTTCTAGAGAATGTAAATTAAGTGAACAAATCCACAAGGTCCGTGATGAGAATTCGAACCTACGTCCGAGATGATCCCAGACGCGCCTTAGTCGACTGCGCCACGACATGGTCAAAAGAATTGCAACCGGGAGTGCTACTGCTGTCACACTGATCCCGCAGTCTCGGAGAGACTGCGGGATCAGTCTCGGAGAGCCTCAGCTATTGAGGCTCACGGTATTGGGGGTGCTATATTAAGGTGGATTAGGGCATGGCTATACCAAAGGAAACAAAGAGTTAGTATCAAATGGGTTAAGTCAGAGTGGTAAAAATTGCAAGTTGAGTGCCCCAAGGCTCTGTTCTGGGACCTCTGTTATTCATAATATATATAAATGATTTAGATTCAGGATTGAGCAGCAATATTTCCAAATTTGCCGATGATACAAAAATCGGGAGGGTAATAAACACCGAAAAATGCTCACTATCACTTCAAGACGATCTAAATAAAGTTTTGAAATAGTCAATAGATTGTCAGATGCAGTTTAATGCTGACAAATGAAAGGTTTGATGCTAGGTAATGATAATAGTTACAAGATACGAGCTATATGGTGTTGAGATTGCGAAGTCAGGTTGCGAAAGGGATCTGCCCTAAATACAACTTTAATATAGCACCCCCAATGTGGTTAGCCTCTATCTTTTTAATCAGTCTTTCATGTGGACACCGTATCAAAAGCTTTGCTAAAGTCAAGGTACACAACATCACAAACCTTATCACTATCAACTGCCTCAACTACGCTGGAATAAAATGATAGCAAATTTGTTAAACATGAACGGCCATTTGTAAAACCATGTTGTGAATCATTTATTATGTTTTTCAAGATGAAGACACATGGTATTTGTAATTATCGATTCAAGTAACTTTACCACACTAGTCGTTAAGCTAATGACCGATAGTGTGACGCAATTGATCTGTCTCCTTTCTTGAAAATTGGTACCACATTAGCAATTTTCCAAGACTCTGGAACTCTGCCTGACTAATGATTTATTAAATATGGTTGACAATGGCTCGCAAAGCTCCTCATTGCATTCTTTAAGCACCCTGGCAAACACTTCATCCAGCCCCGGGGATTTGTTTGGCTTATGTTCAATTATTTGTTTAATAACATCTTCCCTGGTAACTGTTAAACTAGTCAACCTGTTCTCTTCCCCACCCCCATATACTTGTTTAGCTGATAGCATATTGTTAAGTTCCTCTTCAGTATATACAGAGATAAAATATTTATTAAAATTCATTTGCAGACAACGCAGCATGGTGCCAAAAATTCATTAGATGAATGTGCGGGAATGACGCATCAAAAATTAAAAGAATTCCTAAAATTCAAGTTTTTATCCGTTTTTTTTTTGGGGGGGGGACTAGTTTTAGAATTGGCGCCAACGTCTTCCCATTTTCTATGATGGCCCATGTGGCACTGAGGCAGCACGACCCAGGAGGTAGGCCCATTGTTATCGTCCCATGATAGTGACCGCTCCTGCCTCCCCTCGCGTCTCAAACATGTGAACGTTCTGGCTATTTTCCTCGGCGATGTTTCTCACTGCGGCTTTAACAACTCTCTGCTTGTACTCCAAGATGGATAGTGATCACGAACAGCGTCATTCCAGGAAGAAATCAGTGAAAGAAACACTTCGGAGGAAGAATCTAAGTAGTGCACACCAAAAGTATATTATGGAGACACTCACACCCTCAAAATTCAAGGCTATATGTGATGATTTATCTGGTATAGAAAGTGCTGAGAGTGATAGTGATTTAGATAGTGAATTCACTGAAACGGAAGCAGCAGATGATAATGAAATTGAAAGTGAGGGGAGCAAGGATTATGATATTCATACTGCCACACATGCACGGCCTGGTATTGGAACTCGTACCGTGGGTACCAAACGTACCTCATTAACAAGTTCTGATGAAGGCTGGTCTACTGACCACCCTTTGTAGACAATTTTACACTTCCTGTGGGTGTTCCCCTTCAATACCACTTGCACTGCCTGTGGGTGTTCCTCTTCAATACCACTTGTACTGCCTGTGGGTGTTCCTCTTCAATACCACTTGCACTGCCTGTGGGTGTTCCTCTTCAATACCACTTGCACTGCCTGTGGGTGTTCCTCTTCAATACCACTTGCACTGCCTGTGGGTGTTCCCCTTCAATACCACTTGCACTGCCTGTGGGTGTTCCTCTTCAATACCACTTGCACTGCCTGTGGGTGTTCCCCTTCAATACCACTTGCACTGCCTGTGGGTGTTCCCCTTCAATACCACTTGTACTGCCTGTGGGTGTTCCTCTTCAATACCACTTGTACTGCCTGTGGGTGTTCCTCTTCAATACCACTTGCACTGCCTGTGGGTGTTCCTCTTCAATACCATTTGCACTGCCTGTGGGTGTTCCTCTTCAATACCACTTGCACTGCCTGTGGGTGTTCCTCTTCAATACCACTTGCACTGCCTGTGGGTGTTCCTCTTCAATACCACTTGCACTGCCTGTGGGTGTTCCTCCACGATAGGATTAAAGGGCTCAGGTTTTGTTGAATCTGCGCACAATATACAGACGATGAGTCACAGTAACGTGGCTAAAAATATGATGACCAAACCACACATCAGAAGATGGAGAAATCACGACGTTTCGCTCCGTCCTGGACCATACGACTTGATAAGGATCCAGGACGGACCGAAACGTCGTCGTTTCTCCATCTTCTAATGAGTGATTTGGTCATGAGTATAATATAAATTTGAATCTTTATGGTGTGAAAGGATCCGAGGGGTGACGGAGGCGGGACTGTTCAGGTACTGGATGAAGGCGGCGGAGCCCAACTCCACTGTGTGTTACCAGGCTCCCACCACCATCACCGTCCAGGAGTCTCTCTCTCTTAACAACATCTGGGTAATGCACCTCTTTCACATTTACTTGCATAGGAAAACATGAATATTAGCAAGTTCTCAGACTAGTTTTGATGATGATAATATGTGTGTGAGTCTGGGTCACTAATGGTGTTAACTCTGTCATTACAGGGAATGTTTGTCATCCTGGCTGCTGGCCACACCATCAGTGTGTTGGTACTGTGTTCGGAGCTTGTGACTGACACGTTCTTCATTGATCGACTCCATTAAACTTGGAATTTATCATGTTTTTTGCTGATATACACTTTTTATAAGTGCTTACTTTAGGCGATATACAGAGTGGGTCGGAGGTTAGGAAATACTCCCTTATATACATGTATGTTAATGAAGATCCGTAATAATGTTAACAACTTTACCTTGCTAATGGAAACAAAAATCCTCTCATCTGTGACTTAAAAATTGCTCAAGTCCTTTTTTCCTCTCACTGGAGATCCATGTTCCCCTACAAGTTAAGCCTCTGTAAAAATGTTGTGATTTGTTTTATTTAAAGATGCGTTTTAATTTTTCATAATAAGGGACCACAGAAATATAAATGTGTACAACTAAAGCTAGATATTACTCATACTTATTACCAATTCTTGCCTCATCTTCGGTTGTCATTTTTGCATTGTATGTAATTTTAATTAGTTTTTTTATATTTTATTTAAAACATTAACACCAGCTGCATGTACATTTGTCTTTTATTTATCCTCACCATATATTTATTAACTGTAATCATGCTTCCAATTGAATATTTAGTTTGATGTGTTAAGATTGTAAACAAGTTCATCCTTTGCACTTTATACTGAACATCGCATGTTTAAGTTCCTCTCTTTCACCACGATGCTCTCATGTTGATACCTAATTGTTCCACTGTGATGCCATCACGTTGATACCTAATTGTTCCACCGCGATGCCCCCATGTTGATACCTCGTGGGAAAAATGTCGGACTGATATAAGAGAAGAACTACTTGGGACTTGAACTGTACTAAATTAAAAAACTACTGTTTGCAAAGTAAATTCAACTGAAGTCCCTAGCTAGAGTTATAAAGTCTAGCTCCTCCTGTCCTAATGACAGACTGGGCTGTAAGGGGCAGGTGGGGGTCCATAAGGGTGAATGGAGAAGTTGATTGAAGATCTACTATCCACCTGCAGACAATTCGACACATCAGCTTGTATTGTTAATACAAGGATAAGAGTAAATAACTTGGGTTTATAACTGAACATTGGTTCTGTTTAAATCAAGGTTATAAACATGTACACAGTCCAGACTACCACCATAACTACAACAGCCAAAATTCACATACTAATAAATACAAAAATTTATATTGTAGAGGTATGATACATATAAATATGCAATCAAAGGACCTTTATATGATCTAAGTGCTGGTATCTAGGCACAAGAGATTATATTCAATATGATAAGCTTATATGATAAGTTGAGGATAACTAAGTAAGCAATTGTTAGCTAATTGCATATGATCAATTATGTATACTGATATATTTAATTTATATGAAGGGTTTCAGTCGAGCATTCCTTATCATTCAATGACTGAGGTTTATATAAATGAGTGTCTAGATAAGGTGAAAAGATTCAGTGACTGAAAGATTAATAAAAACTTACTGAAATATGGAGTGTTGCCCCACTCTGTAGGAGTAAACAGACTTATTGGATAGATTAAAGTTAGACAAGCATGCAATTGGCCAATCACCACACTATAATAACACTCAATGCTCTTGGTTTATTTAATCTGAGTACCAGTGCCTGTCTGACAAATTGCCAGACTGTATAATTTCACTTGGAGATAATAGGCACTGTATTTTTCATAACAAAATAGCAGCTTTGCTAATTGATTATGTTCTTAGTTGCCTTGCAGTAGGATAAGATTAGTGTGGTGGAGGCGGTGTCACTTGGTGTGTTCCACTCTTATTTAGATAAAGTACTAAGAACTTTTCCTTATAGATATATAGTCCAGGTACTCCCCCAGTTCTAGAGAGTAATCACTGATGATAGGTTAGTATGGTGTCCTTTACTGAAAATGTTTGCAAGACACCATCACAAGTGTTCACTGTTTGTAAGCAAACGCTTTCTGCCTCAGGGCGCCCCTTAGGTCACTTGCTCTCCTGAATTGGCTCCGCCTTCTCAGGGGAAGGTAGCCTTCACTGTATATTTAGTGATTATTTTTACTGTCTAGACATATGATTGAGATATGATGTGATTATAATATAATTAGATACAGGATTTATAGATTATTGTTAGTACTGGATAGTACTAATAATTCTTATTAAGGATTTGATTTAATCCTTACTGGAAATCGATTGATTGTTCCAACATTTTTTTGAATTAAGATATTCTTCTCAAAGCTTGTAGATCCTTGAGAAATCATGCCCAAAGTCACGTAGGCACCATGGGCCCTACAGTGTACATCATCATAGTGGCATTGTCATGTAGGATCCAGATGAACGATATAATGAATCTGTAAAGATTCTGATATGGTATATAAATAATACATTTCACAGATAATAATATTGATATAGTGGGTAAAATTTTCCACATACCTAAGTGTTCCACCGCGATGCCCTCATATTGATACCAAACTGCTCCACCACGATGCACTCATCCTGATACCAAATTGTTCCACTGCGATGAGCTCATGTTGATACCTAATTGTTCCACTGCGATGCCCTCATGATGATAAGTAATTCATCCACTGTGATGCTCTCATACTGATACCTAATACTTTCATCACGATATGATGCCCTCAAACTGATTCCTAATCAATATTTCAAGTTTATTTTAGTTGGACCATTAAACCCATTTCCTTTCGCTTTAGATAACAGTTAGATGCATCAATACATTATTTTGCTTTGGCGTTAACATCCGAACTTTGATTATCACATTAAAAGCAATTAACAAATGAGCTATTAAAGCAATAAATATCATAAATATCATATCAATAAATATAGCTTTATACAATGTCAAGTTAAACTTCGTTATTAAGACTAAGACGGTGTTTGCTCTTGTTATCAGAGAGTATCACTATAGGCTGATTGGATGACCATAGAGCTGGTATGAAGGAGGTTGGTTGAGATAGGATAAGGATACAGGAAATCTTGAATATGTTTTGAGATATAAGGTACAGATGCAGTAGTACCTGAAAGTGAAGTGCAAATATTTATTGCAATTGCAAACATAATTGTAAAAATACATATCTTATTCATTCAGACTGTTAACAGGCGGTTGGAACTCATCCTTTACACTGTTCATATTCCTGACGAAGTAATACCAGCAATCTCAATTCTAAATACTTCAACAATGTCGTCAACCCAAAGCAGGATCTGGTAACCCTTACACACACAACTGCAGCCCAGACTGGTACACTTCTAGGAAGCCGGATACAACAACTGTAGCCCAGGCTGGTACACCTCAGAGAACCCAGATACAACAACTGCAGCCCAGGCTGGTACACCTCAGAGAACCCAGATACAACAAATGTAGCCCAGGCTGGTACACCTCAGAGAACCCAGATACAACAACTGCAGCCCAGGCTGGTACACCTCAGAGAACCCAGATACAACAACTGCAGCCCAGGCTGGTACACCTCAAGGAAGCCGGATACAACAACGGCAGCCCAGACTCATACACCTCAGGGAAGCCAGAGATATCAACTTTCTCTTGCTTAATTTTGTATTTAAGAAAGAATTATATCCTCACCTATACTGCGAGGATAGGTGAGATATTTGAGACGCATATGCGTCTCAAATTGCCTTTGACAACCAAGTCCAAATCCTGGTCAGCACGGGTGGTTTTGTCTTTAAGTCCGATGGAACTGCTTTTACCGACAGGAGAAGGGGCGAGGGCGTTCCTCTGGCGCCTTAAAACCAGCTTCTCCGGGTAGATGGGACTCGATAGCCTGGGAAGGCAGCCCATCTAGAGGAAGGAAAACCCTGATTTTAAACCTCCACTGCCTTGCGGCCATACCCCTTTTTTTTGGGAAAGGCTTCAGGAGTCAACCTCGAGGAAAACTCCGGAGTTGGAGCCCCTAAGGCAGTTCGTTGTTGACGTCGACCTCGTTCTGGCAGCTCCTGCGACGTTGTTGGAACCATGTGTATTGGCATTTGCCTTTCTATTGGATAATTTCAGCATTGTGGAGAGGGGGGACCTGCTGCATGGGTAACAGCTTCTCCTCCATATCTACCTACCCAGGCTTTGCGCCCTGGAGAGGACACTCCAGCTTCGCCTCACAGGGTCGAACCAACACGGGAAACGACAGTCTACCGGTTTTAAGTCTTCTGCTCGATTGGCGAAGAGTGTGACGCCAGGGGTTGCTTCCGACGGTGGGAGTGGTCATCGTGCCCCACTGGTAAGCTACTACCCGCCTCAAGCTGAGCAAACCCCAGCCAATAAGGTGTTGCCTCGCCACAGTCCGTTAACCTCACTGGGTGCGTGGGGTTTAGGGTGAAACCCGACAAGCGGCTCGACAACTTTGCACCAAGCAATAGCAAACCTAAGAAGAAAATATCAACTGCCCTAAGGCTGGGCACATGGAACGTCAAGACACTGACACCAGGCTTCTCTGACGACCTGCAAGAAATCAATGACACCCCAAAAATAGCAATCATCGATAGGGAGCTGAGCAAACTACAGATGAATATTGTTGCTCTCCAAGAGACCAGGCTCCCAGGATCAGGATCTGTGAGAGAGAGAGATTCTCTCTCTTCTGGAAAGGAAAACCTCCTGGTGAGACCAGAGAACATGGTGTGGGATTTGCCGTCAGGAATGCACTGTTGGGACACAAAATGCCACCGATGGGGAAAACTGAACGAATTCTTTCTCTGCAATTGCACTCCCAAACAGCACCAGTCAATGTAATTAGTGCATATGCACCAACCCTGACTTCTCCAGCAGAGACAAAGGAAAAATTCTACGATGACCTCAACAGAATCATAGCGAGAATCCGTGTAAAGGAGCCACTGTTCATCCTCGGCGACTTCAACGCCAGAGTGGGTGCCGATCACAACATTTGGCCCACTTGTCTGAGTCAATTCGGTATAGGGAGGATGAATGCGAATGGACAAAGTCTGTTAGAACTCTGCTGCCTTCATGGTCTCTGTGTTACCAGCACGTTCTTCGGCACAAAGCCTCAACACCGAGTATCTTGGAGACACCCCAGATCCAAGCACTGGCACCAGCTTGACCTGATTCTTACCAGGCGTGCAAGTCTACCCAGCATCAAGGTTACGCGTAGCTACGAGAGTGCTGTCTGTGACACCGACCACTCCCTGGTATGTAACAGGGTCAAGATGCAACCAAAGAAGATTCATCACTCAAAAAAGGTTGGCAGACCTCGCATCGACACCACCAAGACCCGCGACCAGGACAAGGTGGAAGATTTTGCACGTGTGCTCGAGGAAGCTCTCCCTGGCCCAGCTGGGGTCACTGCCTGTAAAAGATGGGAGCACTTCAGAGACGCTGTGTTCAACGCTGTCATTTCCACCTTTGGCAAGAAGACCAGCAGGTCGGCAGACTGGTTCGAGGCTCACTTGGAAGACATGACACCTGGCATCGAAGAGAAGAGAAACGCCTTGGCAGCCTACAAAGCCTGCTCAAGTCAGCGCAACTTACATATCCTTCGGGCCGTCCACTGCAAAGTGCAGCAGAGCATCAGGCGATGTGCCAACAACTATTGGCTCCAGCTCTGCTCCCAGATACAGACTGCAGCGGATACAGGCAATGTAAGGGGAATGTATGACGGCATCAAGCAGGCCCTCGGCCCAATCCAGAGGAAGACCGCTCCTCTGAAATCTGCCACTGACGAGGTGATTCAGGACCAGACACTGCAGCTGAAGCTTTGGGTCGAGCAATACTCTGAGCTATACGACAGGGACAATGTGGTCACCGAGGACGCCCTGAGTGCCATTGCGTGCTTGCCTGTATTAATGGAGCTCGACAGCGAACCGACCCTCGAAGAACTCAGCGAGGCCCTAGACTCCCTTGCTTCTGGCAAAGCTCCTGGCAAAGATGGCATTCCTGCTGAAACCTTGAAGTACTGCAGAGGTAGCCTGCTCATGGAGCTGCATGAAATTCTCTGCCTCTGCTGGGAAGAAGGAGAGGTGCGAAAGGACTTGAGGGATGCCAACATCATCACGCTGTATTAGAATAAAGGTGACAGGGGCGACTGCAACAATTACCGTGGAATCTCCCTCCTCAGTATTGTCGGAAAGCTGTTTGTTCGAGTCGCATTGAAGAGGCTCCGAGTACTTGCAGAGAAAGTCTATCCAGAATCGCAATGCGGATTCAGAGCTAACAGGTCCATCATCGACATGGTCTTTTCCCTCAGACAACTGCAGGAGAAATGCAAGGAACAGAAGCAGCCACTCTTCGTAGCCTTCATAAATCTGATGAAGGTCTTCGACCTCGTCAGCAGGGATGGCCTGTTCAAGATCCTCCCCAAGATCGGATGCCCACCCAGGCTCCTCAGCATTATCAGATGTTTCCATGAGAACATGAGGGACACCGTGGTCTTTGATGGCCTAACATTAGACGCCTTTGACATCCGAAGTGGAGTAAAGCAGGGCTGCGTACTGGCTCCAACCCTATTCAGGATTTTCTTCGCAGTTATGCTGCAGCACGCCTTTGGATCTGTCACAGAAGGCATTTACCTCTGGACCAGGTCGGATGGAAAGCTCTTTAACCTCACCAGGCTGAGAACCAAGACGAAGGTTCAACTGAGGTGTCTGCGCGACTTCCTTTTTGCCGACGACGCAGCAGTCACTGCCCACTCAGCCGAAAGCCTCCAACGGCTCATGGCCTGCTTCAGCAAGGCCTGTCAGGCTTTCGGACTCACCATCAGCCTGAAGAAAACATAAGTCATGGGACAAGGAGTGCACTTCCCACCTGACATCGGCATCTCCGATTCCAAACTGGAAGTCGTTCATGACTTCGTATGCCTGGGCTCCACAATCTCCGACTCCCTCTCTCTTGATACAGAGCTAAACAAACGCATCGGTAAGGCATCTACTACCATGTCCAGAATAACAAAGAGAGTGTGGGCCAACAATTGGCTGACTGAGTATACTAAGATTCAGGTTTACAGAGCCTGTTTCATGAGCACTCTCCTTTATGGCAGTGAGTCTTGGACACTCCGCGCCCGTCAGGAAAGACAGCTGAATGCCTACTACATGCACTGCCTTCGACACATCTTGGACATCACCTGGCAGGACAAGGTGACAAACAACAACGTCTTGGGGAGAACAAGAATCACCAGCATGTACACAATGCTGAAATAGAGACGAATGCGCTAGCTCGGGCACGTTGTGCGAATGGGCGACGGCAGGATCCCCAAAGCTCTCCTGTACGGAGAGCTGATGCAGGGAAAGCGTCCAACAGGCAAGCCCCAGCTATGGTACAAAGACGTATGCAAGAAGGACCTGAAAACCATGGACGTCGATCTTGCTATGTGGGAGACACTCACTGCAGACCGTTCAGCCTGGAGGCAGTCTGTCAGAAGAGGTCTCTCCAAGTTCGAGGACGAACTAGCCAAAAATCGGAGGCAAAGAGACAGAGAAGGAAAGCCGGTAGCCAGGAAGACAGACCAGAATCGGATTTCGTTTGAGCTCGGTGCGGGATGGACTGTCACTCTCGCGGATTGGCCTCATCAGTCACACCAGACGCTGCACCAGGATTGAAAACTAGGGCGCAACTCCATAGTCTCCCGAGACTGAAGGCTGCCTACTACTATATCCTCACCGATGCTCCAAATTGCCCAAGCATATTGGGAGTCCACAGTCATAAGAGACTCCATGGTCAGAGAGATGAAGGCAACTGTTCAGTTTGCCACCCTCTTATGAGCTAGTGATGACACCTAGTTGATGACAGTTTCTAGATACAGGAGAGTCATAGTGTGAATTCTCTGGTAGCGTTCCATGTCCTCTTCAAGGAGGGTTTACTTCTCACTCAGCACCAAGGTTCATTACTTTGCCCTTGTTGGAATTAGACTCAAGTATTACCTTCGTGATTACTGCTTTAGGTAACACGGACACGAATGAGGCCCTGCCTACATGGTGCCCTGCCTGCATGTTGCCCTACCTATAAGGTGCCCTGCCTACATGGTACCCTGTCAACATGATACCATGCCTACATGGTGCTCTGCCTACATGGTACTCTGCCTATATGGTACCGATTCTGCATGGTGTCCTGCCTACAACGCGCACTGCCAACATGATGACTTGCCTACATAATGCCGTGCCTACATGGTGCCATGCCTACATGGTGCCCTACCTACATGGTGAGCTGCCTTCATGGTGCCATGCAAACATAGTACCCTACCTACATGGTGCCCTGCATACATGGTGCCCTGCCAACATAGTACCCTGCCTACATAGTACCCTGTCTTCATAGTGCCCTGCCTACATGATACCCTGCCTACATGGTGCACTGCCTACATTATGCCTTGCCAACATAGTACCCTGCCTACATGGTGCCCTGCATACATAGTGTCCTGCCAAAATAGTACCCTGCCTACATAGTGCCCTGCCTACATGATACCCTGCCTACGTGGTTCCCTGCCTACATAGTGCCCTGCCTACATGGTGCCCTGCCTACACGGTACCCTGCCTACTTAGTGCCTTGCTTACATAGTGCCCTGCCAACATGGTGCGTTGCCTACATAGTGCCCTGCCTACATGGGGGCCTGCCTACATGTTGGCCTGCCTACATAGTGCCCTGCCTACATGGTACCCTGCCAACATGGTGCGCTGCCAACATGGCACCTTGCTTCAATGGTGCCATGCCTACATGGTGCAATGCCTTCATGTTGGCCTGCCTACATGGTGCCCTGTCTACATGGTGCCCTGCCAACATGGTGCCCTTCATACATGGTGCCCTGCCTACATGGTGCTCTGTATACATGGTGCGCTGCCTACATGGCGCCCTGCCTACATGGTGCCCTGCCTACATGGTGCCCTGCCTACATGGAGCCCTGCCTACATGGTGCGCTGCCAACATGGTGCCCTGCCTACATGGTGCCCTGCCTACATGGTGCCCTGCCTACATGGTGCCCTGCCTACATGGTGCCCTGCCTACATGGTGCCCTGCCTATATGGAGCCCTGCTAACATGGTGCCCTGCCAACATGGTGCCCTGCCTACATGGTGCCCTGCCTACATGGTGCCCTTCATACATGGTGCCCTACCTACATGGTGCCCTGTCTACATGGTGCCCTGCCAACATGGTGCCCTTCATACATGGTGCCCTGCCTACATGGTGCCCTGTCTACATGGTGCGTTGCCTACATGGTGCCCTGCCTACATGGTGCCCTACCTACATGGTGCCCTGCCTACATGGAGCCCTGCCTACATGGTGCGCTGCCAACATGGTGCCCTGCCAACATGGTTCCCTGCCTACATGGTGCCCTGCCTACATGGTGCCCTTCATACATGGTGCCCTGCCTACATGGTGCCCTGCCAACATGGTGCCATGCCTACATGGTGCCCTGCCTACATGGTTCCCTGCCTACATGGTGCCCTGCCTACATGGTGCCCTGCCTTCATGGTGCCCTGCCAACATGGTGCCCTGCCGACATGATGCGCTGCCTATATAGTGCGCTGCCTACATGGTGCCCTGCCTTCATGGTGCGCTGCCTACATGGTACCCTCTCTTCATGGTGCCCTGCCTACATGGTGCCCTGCTGACATGATGCGCTGCCTATATGGTGCGCTGCCAACATAGTACCCTGCCTACATAGGGCCCTGCCAACATGGTGTGCTGCCAACATGGTCTCCTGCCAACATGGTTCCCTGCCTACATGGTGCGCTGCCAACATGGTGCCCTGCCAACATAGTACCCTACCTCCATGGTCCAATGCCTTCATGGTGCCCTGCCTTCATGGTGCTCTGCCTACATGGTGCCCTGCCTACATGGTGCGCTGCCTACATGGTGCCCTGCCTACATGGAGCCCTGCCTACATGGTGCCCTGCCTACATGGTGCCCTGCCTACATGGTGCCCTGCCTACATGTTGCCCTGCCTACATGGTGCCCTGCCTACATGGTGCCCTGCCAACATAGTACCCTGCCTACATGGTGCCCTGCCAACATGGAGCGCTGCCAACATGGTGCCCTGCCTACATGGTGCCCTGCCTACATGGTGCCCTGCCTACATGGTGCCCTGCCAACCTAATGCGCTGCCTACATGGTGCACAGCCAACATGGTGCGCTGCCTACTTGGTGCCCTGCCTACATGGTGCGCTGCCTACATGGTGCCCTGCCTACATGGAGCCCTGCCTACATGGTGTCCTGCCTACATGGTGCCCTGCCTACATGGTGCCCTGCCTACATGTTGCCCTGCCTACATGGTGCCCGCCTACATGGTGTCCTGCCAACATAGTACCCTGCCTACATGGTGCCTGCCAACATGGTGCGCTGCCAACATGGTGCCCTGCCTACATGGTGCCCTGCCAACATAGTACCCTGCCTACATGGTGCCCTGCCAACATAGTACCCTGCCTACATGGTGCCCGCCTACATTGTGCCCTGCCAACATGGTGCCCTGCCTACTTGGTGCCCTGCCAACATGGTGCGCTGCCTACATGGTGCCCTGCCTACACGGTGTCCTGCCAACATAGTACCCTGCCTACATGGTGCCCTGCCAACATAGTACCCTGCCTACATGGTGCCCTGCCTACATGGTGCCCTGCCTACACGGTGTCCTGCCAACATAGTACCCTGCCTACATGGTGCCCTGCCTACATGGTGCCCTGCCAACATAGTACCCTGCCTACATGGTGCCCTGCCTACATGGTGCTCTGCCTACATGGTGCCCTGACTACATGGTGCGCTGCCTACATGGTGCCCTGCCTACACGGTGTCCTGCCAACATAGTACCCTGCCTACATGGTGCCCTGCCAACATAGTACCCTGCCTACATGGTGCCCTGCCTACATGGTGCCCTGCCTACATGGGGCCCTGCCAACATGGTGGGCTGCCAACATGGTCTCCTGCCAACATGGTGCGCTGCCTACATGGTGCCCTGCCTTCATGGTGCCCTGCCTACATGGTGCCCTACCTACATGGTGCCCTCCCAACATGAGTTGCTGCCTACATGCTGCGCTGCCTACATGCTGCGCTGCCTACATGGTGCCCTGCCTACATGGTGCGCTGCCTACATACTGCCCTGCCTACATGGTGCCCTGCCAACATGGTGCCCTGCCTACATAGTGCCTTGCCTACATAGTGCCCTGCCTACATAGTGCCCTGCCTACATGGTGCGCTGCCTACATGGTGCACTGCCTGCATGGTTCCCTGCCAACAGAGTACCCTGCCAACATGGTGCCCTGCCTACATGGTGCCCTGCCTACATAGTGCCCTGCCTACATAGTGCCCTGCCTATTTGGTGTACTTGGTACATGGTACCATGTACCATGTTCCGTGTACCAAGTACCATGTACCATGTACCAAGAACCATGTACCATGTACCAAGTACAATGTACCAAGTATCATGTACAATGTACCAAGTACCATGTACCATGCACCAAGTACCAAGTACCATATACCATGTACCAAGTACCAAGTACCAAGTCCAAAGTACCATGTAAAATGTATCATGTACCATGTACCAACTACCATGTGTCATGTTCCATTTAAAATGTACCACGTACCATGTGCCATGTAGCATGTAAAATGTGCCATATACCATGTACCATGTTCCATGTACATGTACCGTGTGCCATGTACCATGTAGGATGTAAGATGTACCATGTACCATGTGCTATGTTACATGTAAAATGTACCATGTACCATTCACCATGTACCATGTACCACATTACCAAGTACCATGTACCATGTACCAAGTACCTTGTACAATGTACCAAGTACCAAGTACCATGTACCATGTACCACGTACCAATTACCAAGTACCATGTACCAAGTACCATGTACCACATAACAAGTACCATGTACCAAGTACCAAGTACCATGTACCATGTACCATGTACCATGTACCAAGTACCACGTACCATGTACTATATACCAAGTATCAAGTTCCATGTACCATGTAAAATGTGCAATGTACCATGTACCATGTACCATGTAACATGTAAAATGTCCCTTGTACAATGCAACATGTACCATGTACCATGTACTATGCACCATGTACCATGTACCATGCACCATGTCCCATGTACCATGTCCATGTTCCATGTACCATGTGCCAAGTACAATGTACCATGTACCAAGTGCCAAGTACCATGTACAACGTACCAAGTACCAAGAACCATGTACCATGTACCAAGAACCATGTACCATGTAAAAAGTACAATGTACCATGTACCAAGTACCATGTACCATGTACCAAGTACCATGTACCATGTACCAAGTATCAAGTCCCAAGTACCATGTAAAATGTATCATGTACCGTGTACCAACTACGATGCGCCATGTTCCATTTAAAATGTACCATGTACCATGTACCATGTAAAATGTGCCATATACCATGTACCATGTTCCATGTACATGTACCATGTGCCATGTACAATGTTCCATGTAGATGAACTATGTGCCATGTACCATGTACGATGTAAGATGTACCACGTACCATGTGCTATGTTCCACGTAAAATGTACCATTTACCATGTACCATTCACCATGTACCATGTACCAGGTACCATGTACCAAGTACCATGTACCAAGAACTATGTACCATGTACCATGTACCACATACCAAGTACCATGTCCCATGTACCAAGTACCATGTACAATGTACCACGTACCAAGTACCATGTACCACGTACCAATTACTAAGTACCATGTACCATGTACCAAGTACCATGTACCACATACCAAGTACCATGTACCAAGTACCAAGTACCATGTTCCATGTACCAAGTACCATGTACCATGTACTATGTACCAAGTACCAAGTACCATGTAAAATGAATCATGTACCAAGTATCATGCTCCATGTACCATCAAAAATTTATCATGTACCATGTAAAGTGTACCATGTACCATGTAAAATGTACCTTGTACCATGCAACATGTACCATGTACCAGGTACTATGCACCATGTACCATTCATCATGCACCATGTACCATGTACCATGCACTATGTACCATGTCCATGTACCATGTACCAAGTACCATGTGCCATGTAAAATGTATAATGTACTATGTACCAAGTACCATGTACCATGTAAAATGTAATATTTACCATGCACCATGTACCATGTAAAATGTACCATGTACCATGCACCATGTACCATGTAAAATGTACCATTTACCATGTAAAATGTATCATGTCCATGTACCATGTACTTTGTACCATGTAAAACGTACCGTGTAAAATGTACCATGTAAAATGTATCAAGTACCATGTATCATGTACCATGCACCATGTACCATGTACCACGTACCATATACCTTGTACCAAGTACTATGTGTCATGCACCATGTACCATGTACCACATACCAAGTACCATGTACCATGCACCAAGTACCATGTACCATGTATCAAGTACCATGTACGAAGTACCATGTACGAAGTACCATGTACTATGTGCCAAGTTCCATGTTCCGTGTACCATGTTCCATGTACCACGTACCATGTTCCATGTACCATGTATCATGTTCCATGTAACATGTGCAATGTACCATGTACCATGTTCCATGTACCATGTTCCATGTACCATGCACCATGTACCATATACCATGTACCATATACCATATACCATGTACCAAGCATTATGTACCATGTATCATGTACATGGAACATGTACCATGCACCATGTACCATATACCATGTAACATGCACCATGTGCCATGTACCATGTGCCATGTACCATACACTATGTACCATATACCATGGACTATGTACCATATACCATGTACCATGCACCATGTGCCATGTGCAATGCATCGTGTGCCATGTACCATACACCGTGTGCCATGTGCCATGTGCCATGTACCATGCACCATGGTACATAGTACCAAGTACTATGTACCATGTACCATGTACTATGTACCATGTACCACATACCAAGTACCATGTATCACATACCAAGTACCATGTACCAAGTATCATGTACCAAGTACCATGTACCAAGTATCATGTACCAAGTACCATGTACCATGTACCAAGTACCATGTACCAAGTACCATGTACTAAGTACCGTTTACCATGCACCATGTACCATGTGCCCCAAACTCACCCGGGTACGGGCTGGTCTCAGTTGACTTATAATGTTCCTTATTAATGAGTCGTTGTGGTCCAGTGCTGAGCCACAGGCTCTGCCAGAGGGGGAAATATGTCCATCGACAAGGTAAGGACAACTAATAAAATATACGAAAAAACTAATAAAAATACAAATAAATGAATGTGGCACTTATATTTTTGTTCAACTCTCAGTAAAGCAGGCAACAAATGAGAAAAAAAAACTTCTGCTTGATCCCGAGTAAGACACGCCCCCCTGGGTCTTTTATCCAACCACTGTTCCGGGTGATGGTAACTCATGAATAATGCTGGCCAATGAGCAGCCGCGCTCCATCCTCCCCTCCAATAAAAACAGTTGAGATAGGCTCTGTGATTCATTCTTCTCCAGGAGCTCGTGCCGCCAACAGCTCGCCACCCGCCTCTCTTCTGACCAGAGTGTATGTTCATATTTATTCTTTTATTAGTTATTTATTCGGCTGCTTGTAAGGGTGTAAACACTGACGGTCTGGTGTGAAGAAAGAGACTCTTCTCGGGAGTCATCTTAATATAACAAAAAAAAGAGAAGACACAGGTTCTGTGATGAACCAGCCTCACTATCAGTGAGGTGATGAACCAGCCGCACTATCAGTGAGGTGATGAACCAGCCTCACTATCAGTGAGGTGATGAACCAGCCTCATCATCAGTGAGGTGATGAACCAGCCTCACCATCAGTGAGGTGATGAACCAGCCTCACCATCAGTGAGGTGATGAACCAGCCTCACCATCAGTGAGGTGATGAACCAGCCTCACTATCAGTGAGGTGATGAACCAGCCTCACCATCAGTGAGGTGATGAACCAGCCTCACCATCAGTGAGGTGATGAACCAGCCTCACTATCAGTGAGGTGATGAACCAGCCTCACCATCAGTGAGGTGATGAACCAGCCTCACTATCAGTGAGGTGATGAACCAGCCTCACCATCAGTGAGGTGATGAACCAGCCTCACCATCAGTGAGGTGATGAACCAGCCTCACCATCAGTGAGGTGATGAACCAGCCTCACCATCAGTGAGGTGATGAACCAGCCTCACCATCAGTGAGGTGATGAACCAGCCTCACTATCAGTGAGGTGATGAACCAGCCTCACCATCAGTGAGGTGATGAACCAGCCTCCCCATCAGTGAGGTGATGAACCAGCCTCACCATCAGTGAGGTGATGAACCAGCCTCACCATCAGTGAGGTGATGAACCAGCCTCACCATCAGTGAGGTGATGAACCAGCCTCACCATCAGTGAGGTGATGAACCAGCCTCACCATCAGTGAGGTGATGAACCAGCCTCACCATCAGTGAGGTGATGAACCAGCCTCACTATCAGTGAGGTGATGAACCAGCCTCACCATCAGTGAGGTGATGAACCAGCCTCACCATCAGTGATGGAACTAGTGGAATAATATTAACAGACCAATCAGCTGGTTGCCAGAGGTGAGGTAAGGTGATCAGAGCCATAAGGCTAAGCCATTATGACAATGTTGACACTTGGAAAGAATGATAAGTCAACCCATTATCCTGTTGAGATGGTTCTCTGTGTCACTGTGTGAACCATCGTACTTATATTGACCCAAAAGGCAATTAGATAGTACATGTTGGTACTATTCACTTTAATGAATCTTAAAAATAGCTAGAAGCACACTTAAATATTCCTAGGCCTATTATAGCACATATAATTACTATATTAGGCCTCAGATAGCGTGTATTAGGCCTTGGATGGTTAGGTTAAGTTTTCTTTGCAACATCAGTGCAAAAACGTTTCCAGTTTGTCGGAATTCAGTAGTACCGAATTCTACTTTTTAATTGCCTTTTACGTCAATATACGTGAAAGGGTTTTCATCGTTACCATAAGTACTACTTCAACAGGAGGATGGACTGGATAAGGAGTTGGGATTGGACAGAGGGAAGAAATGGAGTCTGAAGCAATTAATTGCCTTGTACAGTGATTCAATATATATATACTAGCAGTACCCGGCCACGCGTTGCTGTGGCTCAGCAACGCGTGTGTGTTGCTGAGCCACAGCAACCTTCCCTGTCCCCCCAGTCCTCCCCACCATTCCCCTCTCGCCCGTCTCCTCAGCCTCCCAACCATTCCCCACTCCACCATCCTCTCTTTCTTCCCACCATGCCCCACTCCCCTGTCCCTTTGTCTTCCCCACCATTCTACATTCCCCCATCCCCTCGTCCCCATCATCCCATACTCCCCTGTCCCCTCGTCCTTCACCCTCTCCCTTGTCCCCTCGTCCTCCCCACCATCTCTCACTTCCGTCCCCTCGTCATCCCCACCTTCCCCACTCCCTCGTCCGATGGCTTCCCAAATGGTCTGATGTTCCCATCATAAAATTGGGAACATCATGTAATCTGATGTTCCCATCAGCCAGTCAGCCGAGGGAGCCGGTCGGCCGAGCAGGGAGCCGGTCGGCCGAGCGGACAGCACGCTGTACATGTGATCCTGTGGTCCCGGGTTGGATCCCGGGCGCAGGAGAGAAACAATGGGCAGAGTTTCTTTCACCCTATGCTAATGTTCCCTAACCGTAAAAATAGGTACCTGGGAGTTACTCAGCTGTCACGGGCTGCTTCCTGGTGAGTGTGTGAGTGTGTGTGTGTGATATGAAATAAAATAGTAGTAGTAGTTGGAAACAGTTGATTAACAGTTGAGAGGCAGGCCGAAAGAGCAGAGCTCAACCCCCGCAATCACAACTAGGTGAATACACACACACACATACACACACACACACACACACACACACACACACACACACACACACACACACACACACACACACACACACACACACACACACACACACACACACATAAAAGGGCCGGCCGGCTGAGCTGATAGCACGCTGGACTTGTGATCCTGTGGTCCATCTGGAGCGAAATAACTTTGTAACACAGCATCAACATGGGTTCAGAGATGGCAAGTCCTGCCTCACAGGGTTACTTGAATTCTACGACCAGGCAACAAAAATCAGGCAAGAAAGAGAAGGGTGGGCAGACTGCATTTTTTTGGATTGCCAGAAAGCCTTTGATACAGTACCACACAAGAGGCTAGTGAAAAAGATGCAGGCTGGAGTGAAAGGAAAGGTACTCCGTTGGATACAGGAGTACCTAAGCAGCAAGAGACAACGAGTCAATGTGAGGGGTGAGGTCTCAGAGTGGCGAGACGTTACAAGTAGAGTCCCACAGGGGTCAGTCCTTGGACCTATACAGTTTCTGATATATGTAAATGATCTCCTAGAGGGTATAGACTCGTTTCTCTCAATGTTTGCTGATGAAGCAAAAATTATGAGGAGGATTGAAACAGAGGATGATAGTAGGAGGCTACAAGATGACCTAGACAGACTAAGTGAATGGTCCAACAAATGGCTGTTGAAGTTCAACCCGAGTAAATGCAAAGTAATGAAACTAGGTGGTGGAAACAGAAGGCCAGACACAGGATACAGATTAGGTGATGAAGTACTTAATGAAACGGACAAAGAGAAAGATCTAGGAGTTGATATCACACTAAACCTGTCTCCTGAACCCCACATAAAAATAATAACATCCGCGGTATACGCGAGGCTGGCTAACATCAGAACAGCCTTCAGGAACCTGTGTAAGGAATCATTCAGAATCTTGTATACCACATATGTAAGACCAATCCTGGAGTATGCGGCCCCAGCATGGAGCCCGTACCTTGTCAAGCACAAGACGAAGCTGGAAAAAATTCAGAGGTATGCTACTAGACTAGTCCCAGAACTAAGAGGCATGAGTTACGAGGAAAGGCTGCGGGAAATGCACCTTACGACACTGGAAGACAGCAGAGTAAGGGGAGACATGATCACAACCTACAAAATCCTCAGGGGAATCGACCGGGTAGACAAGGATAAACTATTCAACACTGGTGGTACGCGAGCAAGGGGACACAGGTGGAAACTGGGTACCCACATAAGCCACAGGGACGTTAGAAAGAACTTTTTCAGTGTCAGAGTAGTTAACAGATGGAATGCATTAGGCAGTGATGTGGTGGAGGCTGACTCCATACACAGTTTAAGATGAAGATATGATAGAGCCCAGTAGGCCCAGGAATCTGCACACCAGTTAATTGACAGTTGAGAGGCGGGACCAAAGAGCCAGAGCTCAACCCCCGCGAGCACAACTAGGTGAGTACACCAGATGCTTCACAGCAGTGGCATAGCAGGTATGCACTAAACCAACTACACCACACTCGGAGCCTTAAAATGAGGTGGCTTGGAGAAAAGCGTACTTACATTTATCTACCACTATAAAACATTCACGAACTTCTAATTTAAGTAAATCGATGTTTTTCATAAGCACTATGCGGGGTATCTCATCAAACGCTCGATCTTACAATTTAAGAACGCTGTTTGGTAATAATGAACGGGGAAGCAGCGTTCATAAATTGTCAGATCGACCGTTTGATGAGATACCCCGCATAATGCTTATGAAAAACATCGATTTACTTAAATTAGAAGTTCGTGAATGTTTTAAAGTGGTAGATAAATGTAAGTACGCTTTTCTCCAAGCCATTCCGCCTGAATGGAACCGTTGTATGATGGATTACTGTTATACTACTTTGAGGTCTACCTACAGAAAGGTGAGTACTAAACTAGATTTCAAATTAAAGAAACTTATTCAACAAAGTGACTGGAATAAACACTCCAACCGGGATTTTGTTATAAACCTCTCGGATAGACGGCTTGATAATGACACGATTACTGCATTAGGATATGGCCTGAGCTTTGCCACACCTAACGGAACAGTCAATTATGTAGATATTGCCAAAGGTTTCAGCAATCTCGAAAAGTATAGCAATGTCTCAGTTGAAGATATTAATGTGTGCAAAGGTATGATGTATGGCGTTTTACTTAACAATTCTGTTCCTAATTGTCCAAGTCGATTTGTTCATGCGTTCAAAAATCTCAAAAAAGACAGTTCATTACACATTACCAAAGCTGATAAGTCAAATGCAATAGTTATTATGAATAAGGATGACTATGTCCGAAAAATTTATTTACTCCTGGAAGACAGGAATACTTATCTATTGGTTAACAGAGATCCTACTGAAAAAGTGATTGCACATTTTAACTAAATTCTTAAAACTGTGTGTAAAGGCGATAAAGAGTTGATATCTAGGCTAATAAGTCGATCCCCCTCTCTACCTTACATGTATGGTCTTATAAAAACTCATAAGCCATATAATCCGGCAAGGCCGATTATTAGTTCAATTGGTTCGGCGGCTTATAAACTCTCTAAGTGGTTAGTCAAAGTTTTGTCCCCTATAGTTGGTACTATTTCCAACTCACACTTGACAAACAATGTGGACTTAGTTAATAAGCTATCCACACTGAATTTAAATTTTGATTTTAAACTAATAAGTTTCGATGTGACCTCTTTATTCACTAAAGTTCCTGTTGATGATCAGTTAGAATTTCTATGTGAGGAACTGCCCAAATATAATTTGAGCTTGCAGACCAATAAAGTATTGGAACTTATCAAATTGTGTATAAAAGACAATTATTTTAGTTTTAATTGAAAAATTTTCAAACAAACATTTGGAATGGCGATGGGCAATCCTCTTTCCCCAGTTTTGAGCAATTTGCATATGGAGTTCTTCGAAACAAAAATCTTATCCAGGATTATCCCTGCTAATGAAGTTTGGTTTAGGTATGTTGATGATATTTTGTGCTTATGGCCTTGCGACAAAGACCAGATAGTTTTTCTTAATGAACTTAATTCTTTGGTACCTTCAATAAAATTCACTTGTGAGACTGAGGAGATTGGTACTCTTCCGTTTTTGGACATTATGATTCATAGAGTCACTAGAAAGTTCAAATTTAATGTGTATAGGAAACCTACCAACGTGGGGTCGTATGTTCATTTTTATTCGAATCATCATATTAAAGTTAAACAAGCAGTATTTTCAGGAATGTTTCTACGAGCAGGGTATGCAGCCCTGAGTTTTTTGATGAAGAGATTGCTAAAATATATGAAATTGGGAAGAGTTTACGATATCCTAAGAGATTTTTTGAATTGCTCATTTGAACAAGCCAAGCGTACGTTTTATAATCACGTCCCCAAAGCGAAACCAGAAATTATTAACTCATTGGTGGTACCTTATGCGAGTGTACTTGAAAAACTGTCTCCGGTTTTTAAGAAACTTAATATCAATTTGGTGTTCACTAATAGTACGATCAATTCCAATTTAATAAAAAAAAACAATACAGCAGGTTGTGTGTATTCGATTCCCTGCAATGATTGTGATTTTGTATACCTTGGACAAACAGGAAAGTCATTACAATTGCGGTTGTCACAACATGCTTATAGTATTAGAACTGCCCAAACGTCTAACGCATTGTATCTGCACACGAGTTTATGCGATCACAATATTAACTGGAATGGGGCAAAAAGCATTACCAATTGTGGTGGTTTCGTGGAATGGAATTTGATTGAGTCTGCTCTAATCAATCAGTGTCCAAATCTTTTTAATGTTAGTACTGGTATAGCCGATGTATGAGGCTGTAGGTGTCAGCCGACTTCGCACATTTGATGTATTCGGTTTCTTCTTTGAATGCTAAATATAAACGGATAGAAGGGAAAACACGTCTCAAGAATTCCTCAACTAGAATGAGGTTGACGAGTTCTGAAAATGTAGAGACATGTGCTGCTTCCAGCCATTTTATGAAATATCTTTTCTTTGTATTGGCAAATTTTTGAAAGGTGGTGGTACTTGCCTTTAGATAATCACGGAATTTTCGTCTGTAGCTTTCGGTGGAGAGAAGGTAGGCGTCCAAAGCTGTTTGCTTCAGGGTCTGGTAGTCATTCTCAGACGCTAAGGTACTGAGAGTAACCGCAGTTCTACCTGTGAGGTGCACTCTGAGAAGGGTAGACCATTGATCTTCAGGCCAGCTAAGTTTTTTAGCTAGGGTTTCAAAAGTGGTGAAAAATACATCGATCTCTGTCTCAACGAATGGTGGCATTAACTTACTTGCATGGGAGACATTGTAACTTACGGGAAGACTAGCTGTAGCTTGTTGGCGCTGACTGTGGTGTGTAGTTTCCAACGCGAGTTCTTGTTGACGACATGCTAGAGCCATATCAGCTTGCTTCTTATCATGCTCGCGTTGCATCTCCAGGTGATGTTGTCTTGCTTCAAGCTGTACTCGCTCACGCTCTTGGAGTAGGGCCGCCTCTTCTTTCTTAAGGGCCATCTCGCGTTCCTTTAGTTGTAGAGCTTCTTTCACCAGGTCCGCCTCACGTTCTTGTTCTTCTTTCCTTAGGGCCGCCTCTTCTTTCTTTATCTGGAGAGCTTTTTGTTGTTCCCGCTCTATGTTGGCTAGTTCGAGCTTCAATTTCATAGCTGCCAGCGCATGTTTATCTGCAATAGAATAGTTTTCGTGAGTTTCAGAGTCTATCTTTCCTTCATCTAAGAGGTGATCCAAGATTATATTATGCAAGTCATTTTTGTTGGCTCCAGGGGGAGCATCTAGTTGATACTCGTGTACAAGAGTTTGTAATTCGGTCCTCTTGGCACGACTTAAGTTCCCTACTTCACTTGCTGGATCCCTACGAAATGCTGCGAGACTAAACATTTTGAAAATAGCAAATAAATGTACAATGAATATACTTGTGATATTGAAAGTGTCAGTAACAGGATTACGTGGCAACTGGTAACTATCCTGTGGTAATTTAATAGTTAACAATTAACGTTAATCTTAGTATGGTAAATGATTAGTCAATCAAAATCGCAGGAAACCTTGTACCCGGTACTCAATGTAAGAGAATAAGGGCAAGAAAATCTTACTAAATAAATGAAACCGATAGTTTCTAAAACAAATGAAACATTTAATTGTTTCAAAAGTGAATAAGGTAGTACAAGAATGTAGGCATACCTTGCCGAGTCTCTATAGGACATAATAGCAAGGGTTTTCCTACTAAATGAAATATGATACTTACAGAATTAGCGAACTTTGTTCTCTGAAAAAGAAAGCTAATTCCCTACCTAAGTAAATATCATCATCTCTGACCGACGTGTAGGGGTGCGAGTGTCAACTGGTGACGAGAACTGCTGCTGAGGTCCCAACTCAGAAACGTAGTCCGTGCTAGAGGAACTATGGCCCTCTATATCCTCCTTCGGTCGGATTGCAGAAGATAGGGTGCTTTGATCCGAAGACAAATCAAAGTACCAGGGTACAAAATAATGATGATCTGCCGGAATGTGAGAAATATCCTAGGGACAAAAAAGGTGGAATACACGAGTAATAACACTGAGGGAGGGATGACCAATTAAGAGAGTGACTGAGGCCTACAGTCACCACGTAATCCAAAGTTATCCAACACTCACAATATGCTTCCCTCGGAATGCACAAAATACACAGCACCATATAATTAATAAAAGTAATGAAAATATTGAAAAGCAACTGTATCAAAGCCAAGTACACTTACCACAAATTGATGTTCTAGTACTAGCACCTGAGTGAAGCCCCTTGGACAGGACCCCATAAAATGTGACGGGAAAGTGTAGATGGTAATGCAGTCCTCACTTTGGCTGATGTTAATGCCTAATCACATTTACAAAAAAAAAAGATCGACTGCTTGGCTGTTGTCTGTGGTAAAGTAAGGGAAGACATGCAAAACACATAGTATGAACAATGAAATTTTAATTAACTTAAAAACAAATTATGTTTAAGACAATTCCTTGGCTATGTACAGTGCAAATTAACAAGTAAAGAAAAATAACAAAAATAAGAACTGTGGTGACGTTACTCTACAAACAAAATAGAGACAGAAAAATGATTAAACAGGTGCTGAGAATATAGCGCTAGCTGAGAACATCCACCAATAAACAGAGCGTATATCAGTTGGTTGTTTACAGCTTGAGAGCACAGGATATTCTAACTTCAATGACTGGTTCAGGCCCAGACATCGTCTAGGTAGAGGGCGCTGAGGTGCAGAGGTGCAGTGGTGCAGACGTCGATTCACCAATCAGAAGCAGGCAGGCTGGAAATGGTAGTTTGGTGATCGGCGACGAGGGAGGGGGGAGGGTGGAGAGCGAGTGTGATGACACGTTTGCGCCTGGCAAAACGTATTTGACTCAATATTTACTACACTTGCTTGTAGTATTTAGATGTACTGAAGTAGCTTGATGGTAGGAAAGAGCAGACCTAATCTCTCTTGAAAGAGATTATCGTAACAAAATATATATATATATATATATATATATATATTATTAAATATGACCGAAAAAGTAAGATTAATAATTTTAGCACGAATTTTCTCAATCTTTCGTACATTATGCTTCACTGTTGGAGGTAAATCAAAAATCACTTCTCCAAAATTCATTTTTATTTCTAGTCTGACGCGACACGGGCGCGTTTCGTAAAACTTATTACATTTTCAAAGACTTCACAAATACACAACTGATTAGAACTTGCGTTTCCCTGATTTTATATCTACATTTGAGTGAGGTGGGAAGGGTGATGTGGCATTACATTTGAGTGAGGTGGGAAGGATGATGTGGCATTAACACAAGACAGAACACTAGAGGATATTAATAGGGTATTAAAAGTATCATCACAAGACAGAACAGAAACATTGGGTATTGAATAGAAGTGTTTGTAGAAAGCCTATTGGTCCATATTTCTTGATGCTTCTATATTGGAGCGGAGTCTTGAGGTGGGTAGAATATAGTTGTGCAATAATTGGCTGTTGATTGCTGGTGTTGACTTCTTGATGTGTATACACATCAAGAAGTCAACACCAGCAATCAACAGCCAATTATTGCACAACTATATTCTACCCACCTCAAGACTCCGCTCCAATATAGAAGCATCAAGAAATATGGACCAATAGGCTTTCTACAAACACTTCTATTCAATACCCAATGTTTCTGTTCTGTCTTGTGTTGATACTTTTAATACCCTATTAATATCCTCTAGTGTTCTGTCTTGTGTTAATGCCACATCATCCTTCCCACCTCACTCAAATGTAATGCCACATCACCCTTCCCACCTCACTCAAATGTAGATATAAAATCAGGGAAACGCAAGTTCTAATCAGTTGTGTATTTGTGAAGTCTTTGAAAATGTAATAAGTTTTACGAAACGCGCCCGTGTCGCGTCAGACTAGAAATAAAAATGAATTTTGGAGAAGTGATTTTTGATTTACCTCCAACAGTGAAGCATAATGTACGAAAGATTGAGAAAATTCGTGTTAAAATTATTAATCTTACTTTTTCGGTCATATTTAATAATATATGTCTACAGGAAAGACTGCTACCAAAATATACTAATATATATATGTGTGTATATCACGAAAATAAACACGTGATTAAGAATGTGACAATGTCAGACCACGGAGGAAAAATGAAACAGGAAATTTCCTTAAGTACTTTCGTATATTAAATACATCTTCAGAAGGTGACCTTCTGAAGATGTATTTAATATACGAAAGTACTTAAGGAAATTTCCTGTTTCATTTTTCCTCCGTGGTCTGACATTGTCACTAATATATATATATATATATATATATATATATATATATATATATATATATATATATATATATATATATATATATATATATATATATATATATATATATATATATATATATATATATATATATATATATATATATATATATCCCATATTATCCCATATTAACAGGGACTTGATGAAATTAACGTCTAAATGACCCCTCACTTGCTCTAGTGCTCTTGGGAGGTGATGATCTTTGGTGTATTTAAATACTCCGAAATTACCATCTCTTTTAAGGGTCTGAGCGGGTGGTGGAGAGGGTTAAGGCGTATATATATATATATATATATATATATATATATATATATATATATATATATATATATATATATATATGACAATGTCAGACCACGGAGGAAAATAAAACAGGAATTTCATTAAGTACTTTCGTATATTAAATACATCTTCAGAAGGAAGATGTATTTAATATACGAAAGTACTTAAGGAAATTCCTGTTTCATTTTCCTCCGTGGTCTGACATTGTCACATTCTTAATCACGTGTTTATTTTCGTGACATACACACACACACACATATATATATATATATATATATATATATATATATATATATATATATATATATATATATATATATATATAAGGGATAAATGTGAGGTGAAACATAGAGGCTGCAGAAGGCTTATTGGCCCATACGAGGCAGCTCCTATCTAAACACAAAGATTAATCCAGTGTAATTGGCCTATTATGTTGGACATTGTCTTCTGTGTTGGCATCGATATGTCCTTTTCTTGTCCTTACTCTCATGGTGGGTAGAGTAAATAGTTCCGTGATTTGGGTGTTCATGGTAGGTCGCTCTATTCTTATGTGAATTGCCTCAAGAATTTGTAATCTTCTTGCATCTTCCACGAAGGATGTAACCTTCAATGTAAGTACATAGGTATGACGTCGACCAAGCTGACGAGGCGTTTGACATGCCATCTTCAATCTGGTGCCCCTAGGAATCACATGAGACAAGCCCATGACATTACTCTAACCAGAGAAATGTTGAACAAGAATACCTGCATAATAGACAAAACCCAAGATGCAAGAAGATTACAAATTCTTGAGGCAATTCACATAAGAATAGAGCGACCTACCATGAACACCCAAATCACGTAACTATTTACTCTACCCACCATGAGAGTAAGGACAAGGCAAGAACATATCGATACCAACACAGAAGACAATGTCCAACATAATAGGCCAATTACACTGGATTAATCTTTGTGTTTAGAAAGGAGCTGCCTCGTATGGGCCAATAAGCCTTCTACAGCCTCTATGTTTCACCTCACATTTATCCCTTATGTATCCCCCATGTTTTCACCTTTATTGTATATATATATATATATATATATATATATATATATATATATATATATATATATATATATATATATATATATATATATATATAAGGAATACTTTTTATTTTCATCTCCGAGGCTATGGGTTCCCACATTGGCACCAGAGGTGGTACCCTCACAAACTTTTATATATATATATATATATATATATATATATATATATATATATATATATATATATATATATATATATATATATATATATATATATATGTCGTACCTAGTAGCCAGAACGCACTTCTCAGCCAACTATGCAAGGCCTGATTTGCCTAATAAGCCAAGTTTTCCTGAATTAATATATTTTCTCTAATTTTTTTCTTATAAAATGATAAAGCTACCCATTTCATTATGTATGAGGTCAATTTTTTTTATTGGAGTTAAAATTAACGTAGATATATGACCGAACCTAACCAACCCTACCTAACCTAACCTAACCTATCTTTATAGTTTAGGTTAGGTTAGGTAGCCGAAAAAGTTAGGTTAGGTTAGGTTAGGTAGGTTAGGTAGTCGAAAAGCAATAAATTCATGAAAACTTGGCTTATTAGGCAAATCGGTCCCTGCATAGTAGGCTGACAAGTGCGTTCTGGCTACTAGGTACGACATATATATATATATATATATATATATATATATATATATATATATATATATATATATATATATATATATATATATATATATATATATATATATATATATATATATATATATATATATATATATATATATATATATATATATATATATATATATATATATATATATATATATATATATATATATTTTGGTAGCAGTTTTTCTTGTAAACATATGTTGTTGAATATGACCGAAAAGGTAAGATTAATAATTCTTACACGAATCTTCTCAATATTTCTTAAGTTTTTCTTCAATGTCGGTGGTAATAAAAATAAAAATTCTCCGAAATTCATTTTTTAATTGTCTGACGCCTGAACGGATTTCGTAATTCCTGTTACATTTTCAAAGACTTAATTTACACACAAATTCTTCGTACTTATACTCTATTGGATGAGATGATATGGTACAAAAGTTTTGGGTGAGGTGTCAAACACAAGACAGAACACGAAACAATGGGTATAAGTGGGATAAGTGTACATATGAATGGAAGTAACTGCAGATGGCCTATTGGCCCATAATTCCTCTTGCTGTTTCCATATTGGTTCGGGGTCTTGAAGTAGGTAGAATATAGTTGTGCATTAATTGGCTGTTGATTGCTGGTGTTGACTTTTTGATGTGTATTGCCTCGATGATGTCAATCCGCCTGTTATCGCCGTACCTATCAATGATTTATTGTTGTTGTTTGTTAAAATTTATCTTAATCTTATCAAACTGATTAAGAGAATCTGTGTTGTTTGTTAAGATTTCTCTGGTGATGGTCTGGTTGTGATCAGAGATTATGTGTTTCTTGATGGCTCCCTGTTGATTATGCATTGTTAGTCGCCTAGAAAGAGACGTTGTTGTCTTGGCTATATACTGAGTTCTTTGAGGCTTACAGTCCACATATGGGCATTTAAAGGCATAGAAGACGTTGGTCTCCTTCAAAGGGTTCTGCTTGGTGTCTAGGGAGTTTTTCATGAGTAGATAGGCCGATGTTTTTGTTTAATAATAAATTATCAACTGTATTTTCTGATTTTTGTCTGTAGGAATGACGTTCCTATCAACAATATCTTAAAGGACCCTTTCCTCTGTTTTATGAGCCGTCGAAAAGAAGTTCCTGTAAAATAGTCTAGTTGTGCATTAATTGGCTGTTGTTGTAAAATCAACACCAGCAATCAACAGCCAATTAATGCACAACTATATTCTACCCACTTCAAGACTCCGTACCAATATAGAAGCATCAAGAGGAAGTATGGGCCAATAGGCCCTTTGCAGTTACTTCCATTCTTCCCTCTCATTTATCTAATTAATACCCCATTGTTCCATGTTCTGTCTTGTGTTGGTCAAAAGTTTGTTCACCTCATCCAAAACTGTTGCAACATATCACCTCACCCAAATGCGAGTATATAAGACAAGCTATTTAGTTTAGGCATAAGTAAAACTGTTTAGTGTTTGTTGTATGTGTGTAAACTAAAGTCTTTGATAATGTAATAAGTTATTGCGTAACGCGTTCAAGCGTCGCATCAGACTAAAAATAAAAATGAATTTTGGACAATTGATTTTTCAATAACCATCGACAGTAAAAAGAAACATAAGAAATATTGAGAAAATTCGTGTTAGAATTATTAATCTTACTTCCACACTGCAGTCTACACTAAGGAAACAAACATAGGAATGTGCCTGAATGCCAACAGCGACTGCCCAGACTGGTACAAGAGGAGTGTTGTTAATGCATATGTCGACCGTGCTGTCAACCACAGCTCAGAATGGAAGCAAGTCGATGAAGTACTCTGTAGGGTAAGGCAGGTCCTAGTCAACAACGGCTTCTCCAATGGTTTCGTAGAAGACATCATAAGAAGGAAAGTGTAACGCCATGCAACCTCTGAAGAGACAACTAACACAACACCTATACCCCCTATTAGACTATTTTACAGGAACTTCTTTTCCACAGCCCATAAAAAGGAGGAAAGGGTCCTGAAAGATATTGTTAGTAGAAATGTTATCCCTACAGACAAAAATCAGAAGATACAACTGACAATTTACTATAAAACCAAAAAAACGGCCAGCCTACTCATGCGAAACTCTCCAGACACAAAGCAGAACGCTTTAAAAGAGACCAACGTCGTCTATGCCTTCAAATGCCCTCTTGGGGACTGTAAGCCTCAAAAACCTCAGTATATAGGCAAGACAACAACATCTCTTTCCAGGCGTTTAACGATGCATAAGCAACAGGGCTCCATTAAGGAACATATAGTCTCTTCCCACAACCAAACCATCACCAGAGAAATCTTAGCAAACAACACAGAAATCATCGATAGATACAGCGATAGCAGGCGGCTTGACGTCTGCGAGGCACTACACATCAAGAAGTCAACACCAGCAATCAACAGCCAATTAATGCACAACTATATTCTACCCACTTCAAGACTCCGCTCCAATATAGAAGCATCAAGAAATATGGGCCAATAAAAATAGGCCTTCTGCAGTTACCTACCTTTAATACCCATTGTTTTGTGTTCTGTCTTGTGTAAAAAGTTTATTTTCACCTCATCCAAAACTATTGTAACATGTCACCTCACCCAAATGTAGGTATAAAAAACTCGAAGATGTTTAAGCTCTAGCTCTGTTCAGTTAAAGTTGTGTGTGTGTGTGTGTACTCTAAAGTCTTTGAAAATGTAATAAGTTTTACGAAACGCGCTCAAGTGTCGCGTCAGACTAGAAATAAAAATGAATTTTGGAGAATTGATTTTTAAATTACCATCAACAGTGAAAAGAAACGTAAGAAAGATCGAGAAAATTCGTGTTAGAATTATTAATCTTACTTTTTCGGTCATACCTAATAATATATGTCTACAGGAAAGACTGCTACCAAAATATACTAATATATTAATAAATGAATAGATATAAATAGTTTTTCACTGACAAAATTTTACCCCATTGTTTACAGAGGACTATAATGAAGGCCACCGCTGAGAGCGAGCGTGTCAGGTTTGTTCACATGTGGGTGGGTGGCATGTCCATACGCTCCATTGCTCGAGTAACTGGTTTCAGCGTGTCGACGGTGTTCCGCTGGATACACCGCTGGCTGCAGGAGGGCCACGTTGATGTAAAATTCCACGACCCAAAGCTTGGTAGAGGAAAGTGGAAAGAGGATAACAATGTGTTCCACAGAACATATAAATTTCCAGCGACTACCTTGGACTACCCGCACTCTCTCTACACACCAGCGTGTGCTTTGGACCACCCGCACTCTCTCTACACACCGGTGACTGCCTTGGACACCTCACACTCTCTCTACACACCAGTGACTGCCTTGGACCACCCGCACTCTCTCAACACAAGTGTGGCTTATCCACACGTCTTGCCAGGACAAATTTCTCAGTATTTCTCAACGTTTTCTCAGTGCTTAATATTTCTCGCTGCAAATCGTAATTCAGTACCAGTTCAAACGTTTACTCTGATAGGTCAACATCCCTGATGTATACTTACTCCTGGAAACCTTCAAGAAGTGGAGAGAATAACCGTCTCCGTGCACGACGTCGTGGTCAATATTAACTGTAACCAGAGACAAGACAATGGTTAGTACAATGATAATAACTTAACCTGGAAATATGATTGGAGAGTAACTCTCTGTTACGACATTATTGTGACTTATCAACTCGCCAGCGTCCTCACAGGTCACCACAGCTATCACAGGAGTCATCACAGTTATCATTAGTCATCACAGTTATCTCAGGAATCATCACAGTTATCACAAGTCAGTTCAGAGGGAGAGAGAGAGAGAGAGAGAGAGAGAGAGAGAGAGAGAGAGAGAGAGAGAGAGAGAGAGAGAGAGATAGAGAGAGAGAGAGAGAGAGAGAGAGAGATAGAGAGAGAGAGAGAGAGAGAGAGAGAGATAGAGAGAGAGAGAGAGAGAGAGAGAGAGAGAGAGAGAGAGAGAGAGAGAGAGAGAGAGAGAGAGAGAGAGAGAGAGAGAGAGAGAGAGAGAGAGAGAGAGAGAGAGAGAGAGAGAGAGAGAGAGAGAGAGAGAGAGAGAGAGAGAGATAGAGAGAGAGAGAGAGAGAGAGAGAGAGAGAGAGAGAGAGAGAGAGAGAGAGAGAGAGAGAGAAGGGAGTACCACCTTGGCTGGAAGAAGGATAATATAGAACATGACTAGGAGTTAATCTATATATTAGCAACTATTTACGTCACATATATAATATATATACAATCCCACAACACCGCCTTAGGTAGGTCTCAAACCGTGATTCTTCCCTACCTGCGCCCGCTGGTCACCTAATAATTCTTGTCTCCAGGAAACCCTGTATCTCTCTCAAATAAATTGCCAAATATTGGTCAGGCATAACACACAGATAGGACACTCAGTATCCACTCACGTAATCCACCAAGATATGTGCACTGCTACAATGAGGAGTGGAGGCTACCAACCCAGGACTTGACCATTGATGTCGTCAGCCCCACTGCTGATGCACCCAAGGCTCTACTGGATCACCTGCCCAGTCTGACATACAGGACAGAACTGCTTCCTCACTCACTTGAGCCAATATCTCAGGCGAGATGTTCCGCCTCGTCCTGTCTAACATAGACCTAGTCTTAACGTGTGACTTAGTCTTCAGCCTTTAATGTAACTAGTAGCTCATCTGGTCTTAGCCACATTAACTAATAACATTAACAAGTGTGCAAAACTCTGACTACCAACTGTGGCAGGTTATGGGTGGCTGGATTGGTCAGAAATTTAAGGCAGACATTACTTGCGTGGCGGTATTAGAGTTCACTGAGGGGGAACAGTGTGAAGAGGGTTGCCCACTGGAGTACCTGGCCCCAGGTACCCCTCATGCTAAAAATAGTCCTTGTTCCCTCCCTGCCCAACATGATGGTTTGTGTGTGTGACTGTTGTGTTAACACGAGGGACCGTACAGGACACCCACCAGCCTTCTACTGTATAGTGCCCCTACATTATGTGTGAAAACTGCATAACCATAGTACCTTGAAGGTGACTATATGTGAATGTGCGTGTGGCAAGGTAAAGTCCAGTGCAGAAGACAACACACAGAAACAACAACCACAACAGGTGAACATGGCGAGCGCACCAGAGCACACATAACAACCCCCACAGCATGGGTGGGGCTACCTGCCCGTGGTCCTCCAGTATGGGTGGGGCTACCTGCCCGTGGTCCTCCAGTATGGGTGGGGCTACCTGCCCGTGGTCCTCCAGTATGGGTGGGGCTACCTGACCGTGGTCCTCCAGTATGGGTGGGGGTACCTGCCCGTGGTCCTCCAGCATGGGTGGGGCTACCTGCCCGTGGTCCTCCAGCATGGGTGGGGCTACCTGCCCGTGGTTCTCCAGCACGGGTGGGGCTACCTCCCCGTGGTCCTCCAGCATGGGTGGGGCTTCCTCCCCGTGGTCCTCCAGCATGGGTGGGGCTACCTCCCCGTGGTCCTCCAGCATGGGTGGGGGTACCTGCCCGTGGTCCTCCAGCATGTGTGGGGTTACTTGCCCGTGGTCCTCCAGCATGTGTGGGGCTACTTGCCCGTGGTCATCCAGCATGTGGGGTTATCTGCCTGTGGTCCTCCAACATGTGTGGGGTTACCTGCCCGTAGTCCTCCAGCATGGGTAAGGTTACTTGCCCGTGGTCCTCCAGCATGTGTGGGGTTACTTGCCCGTGGTCCTCCAGCATGTGTGGGGCTACTTGCCCGTGGTCATCCAGCATGTGGGGTTATCTGCCTGTGGTCCTCCAACATGTGTGGGGTTACCTGCCCGTAGTCCTCCAGCATGGGTAAGGTTACTTGCCCGTGGTCCTCCAGCATGTGTGGGGTTACTTGCCCGTGGTCCTCCAGCATGTGTGGGGCTACTTGCCCGTGGTCATCCAGCATGTGGGGTTATCTGCCTGTGGTCCTCCAACATGTGTGGGGTTACCTGCCCGTAGTCCTCCAGCATGGGTAAGGTTACTTGCCCGTGGTCCTCCAGCATGTGTGGGGCTACTTGCCCGTGGTCCTCCAACATGTGTGGGGTTACCTGCCCGTAGTCCTCCAGCATGGGTAAGGTTACTTGCCCGTGGTCCTCCAGCATGTGTGGGGTTACCTGCCTTGGCCCCTCCATCATGGGTGCTGTTCCCTGCCCGCGGCCCTCCATCCGTTCCCCGCCCGGGGCCCCTCCAACAGTGATGGTGGAGGTGACACCATCACTGATAGTGTCAAATGCAAATCTGACACCTTCACTGATGGTGTCAGATGCAAAACTGCATCCCAATTAAACTCCAAAGACTGCACATAGGACCTGAACCACATAATCCCCAGAACCCGAATGGACTGAACCACCGGAAACCACGATCCTGACCACACCAAACGAAAGGCCCAACCCTCCAGCCCCAGAAGACAAGACTTTCCACGATTGACCAAAGCCCCTGTGGCCGAGTCAAAATGAAGCACCAGATCCTGAACCGCAGTCACAGAACCCTTAGAAGCAACAAACAAGACTGTGTCGTCCACGTAACCACAAATCTTGAGGGCCAAACTATTTGGCAAACCCGGCGAAACAACCGAATGAAAGGCACGCACTGCCCAAACAAAGGGCTCATGAAACAGAATATAGAGAAGCATCGACAGAGGACACCCCTGGCGAACCGAACGCCGAACAGCGAAGGGAGCATTGTGGAACCCATTGACACACACCCTACTACTACAACCAGCATACATCATCCGTATCCAGCCCACAAACCGGGGCGGGAAACCAAATCACTCCAGGACACGCAAAACAAACTCAATTGGCACTCGATCAAAGACCTTGGATCAATCCAAGCTGATCATGGCCGAGGGAACACCAGACTCCTCCACATAGAGGAGCAAATCCCGGAAAAGGGAATTGCACCGCACGAAGGACCTACCCAGAACGCCACAAAACTGATCCCACGAAATCACCGACCCCACCACCGAGCGTAAACGCCCAGCCAACAACTTGGAAACAATCTTGTAGTCCACATTTAGCAACGTGATAGGCCGCCAATTTGCAAAAAAACCTAAGTCCCCCACCTTTGGGAGAAGCCGCACAAGACCATCATTTTGCGAATATTACAGAGTCAACCTCCAAAGACAAAAGCGAACCACCTCTAAAAAATCGGCACCAAGAACATCCCAAAACTCGACATAGAATTCCATCGGAAATCCATCCGATCCCAGAACCTTACCACGACGAAAGGACCACACAACCCTCCAAAGCTCCGAAGGAGTAACCTCCCACACAATCTGTCTCCGACAACCTGAGTGCACAGTGGTGGAGGAAGGACCCCATCAACCCCTTATCCCCCCAACCACCCCATACAAAGATTCTAATTTGCAGCGCACATAATGCAAAACCCCCCTATGTCCGATAAAACCGAACTGTCCGGACGATGAAGACCTGCCAACAAAACAGAGGCACGACTCACCCGCTCCCTCTGCAGTAAAAACTGCAAGATCTTCTCACCACACAACAGTTCGTCCACCTTAGCCCGCACACGTACCCCCTCGGCCATCTGCTCCCTCACCCCACAAATAAAATCTTTACACACCGAGATCTCCCGAAACTTATCTAAACCCTGATAAAGCAAACCAAACAGTCGAAACAACCGTGCCTGCAAGACCCGCAACAGACCAAACCTCCCTGTCACCTCCCTCTTCGCCAGCACCCGAAAAAATCACCGACATTCCTCCTTAGCCCACTCCCACCACTCCAGAACTGAGGGAAACGCTCCCTTCCTAGCAGCCAAGACGGCCCACTGGGCCCGGAACTGAGCACACACAACCGGGCAATTCAGCAACCCACAATTCAGCTTCCACCAGTTACGACCAACCCGCACCTGGCTGCGATTTCCCACCTGCAACACCACGATGCAATGGTCCAAGAACCCCATTGGAACCGTCAGCAATGAAAAAACCGACCCACCCCCAGTAGACATGGAAAAACGATCAAGGCGAGAGCAGGCCCCACGCGAGACAAAGGTGTACTCCAAAGGACCCCCTTGCAACACGGCCGCATCCCGAAACCCACAACTCTTCAAGGTAGCAGTCAAATCCAGCGAGATATTCACTGGGTGAAGACTATTGCTATCCCACGCCAATGTAATACATTTAAATCTCCTCCAAAAATCACCTCCCTCGTTTCGTGCCGCCAAAAATGCAGCACGTCATGGGAAAAGAAAACCTCCCAATCCCTCCTTTGCGCCGCCCCAGACGCCGCATACTTGTTCAAGAGAAAGACCTCAGATCCTAAAACGGTGACCCGAACCAACAGTACCCAACTACCCTCGTCCATCTCCGTGTGAAGCATGGAAATCGAGGCCCGCCTAGAAAGCAGGATCACCGTACCTCCACGCAAACCACGCAGAGTGTTTAACACCACCGTAAACCCTTCAGCCAACACATGTAACAACCTCACCTCCTGCACAAAAGCCACATCCACCCTCCACTCACGCAGCATTGACACCAGTCCCAATTGCACAGCCACATAATGCAACCTATTCACATTCAGTGAAGCACACGTTAATTTAGGGTCCATTGAGAAAAACAGAAAAACCCTACCTAATCACAAACCCGTCAGACTGGTCTGGCTGACATCCCGCGCAGGGAAGCAGCAGCAACTGCCACTGGAACCCCAGGCGACTGAGATGCACTCTCCACAGAGGAAGGGGGGGGGGGCGGAGGCCAGAGTCTTTCAGGAACTTCACCACAAGGCTGTGATCATCACCGCCACGGACCCCGGGATCCACTACCTCCCACTCTGGGCTCCGCACCCCAGGCGACCCACATGAAAGATCACCAGAGGGGTCCACAACAGATTCCGTGTGGGTGTGGCGACTGCCGATACCGTCACACCCTCACCATCACATACACCCGCAACAGACTCCAATCTCCGCACCAAAGGCCCCCGTTCCCCAGAGCAACCACTCATGGCCGTCTTCCGGCACTTCGTCTGAGAGCCAGTTTGACCCGGGAAAGCAAAGGCTGAAGGATGACGAGAGGGGCGACCCCCTTCCAATAATTCATCCGCCCCCAAGGGCTCCACACCCAGGGCAGAAGCACACACCATTCCTGGCGCACCAGAATCCGGCGCGACATCATCCACCGGTGATAAAACAGGGCCATGTCCCACCGAAGCGTCAACATCCACGGTGATTGCATCCGGAAGACGATGCACCTCCACATGCGTGACCACTGCATTACCGCCCACACCAGGAGGGCCTGTAGACACCGGACCCTGCACCGGCACGTCAGCTCCAGCAGGGCGCACTGCACCCAGAGTGACATGTCCACTGGGCAAGATCAGGGTGGGAGGGGGGGGGGGGGGTTCAACACAGTAGTATCATCCACCAGATCAACAGGGCCATGTTGAGGCGGGAAATCCTCTTCCCGGAAGACACTGACCAACCGCACGGCGCCATTACAGCAACCCGCAGCCTGGTGTCCAGCCATACCGCACCGAAAACATATGCACTCCTGTCCAGCATACAAACACTGCACCTTGAACCCCAGCAGCACCATGGACGACGGGATCGCCTTCCTCAACTTCATGATAACCGTACAGGTACCAACCAGGACGCCACGGAGACGGCCAGACTTCAGCACATTCACCCAACAGGCGGGAGGGACACTCCCACATCCCCCAAAGAACTGGCGGAGCAGGCACTCCGGGAACTCAAACTGGAGTCCCTGCACCACCACAAAATTCACTGGAACGCATAAGTCCGTCACACAAACTGTACTCGCTGCAAAAGGCAAAGGTACAGTACGCTCAGCAAAATTGTCCACCACATCCCGGTACACTGCAGTGTCATACAGCTTAACCAAGGCCCACCAGTCCCCAGCTAGCTGCACACCACACACATCCGCAGCATTAACACCCAGCACATCCAGGAGAGCGACCTCCAACAAGGAGTAGTCCACCGGACCAGAAAAGGCCAGCTCAACTGTGTGCACACAATTCACAGGCGGCATGGGCAATGCCATCCCGCCGGCCTACCAGGACAGAGCTTACACAAAACGCCACTAACTGTGTGCACGCCAAACGTCCAGCCAAGACGGAGGGGCGAATGTAAACAGGACCGGTCCGCACGGCTGCCAAACAGCAAATCTCTCCTACTGGTACAGGTAGTGAGCAGAGGTCATTAGATGTGACCGTCCACCGTAGTGGTATGACCCATACTGGCTGGCTGGTTTAGGGTGAGGTCTGGATAATCACACCCCTCCCCCGACAACCCGCCCACTCCTACCTGTACCTGCATTTGGGTGTCGTCGCCGTTAATCCATTACCTGTCAAAACTTTAAACATATAACTTTTTTCCTCAACCAACACACAGTCAGTAGATCATATCATTTGACCATGTTTCCCAGAGGAGGCCCACCTACCATTCACTCACCACAAGGCAAACCTCCTAATTGCTCGGTCGCACACCTAGTGGGGAGAGTGGTTTCCCTCTAACCAAAGTCCAGCTCCAAACGCACGCCAACATCCATTCAAATCACGTGTCATATCTAATCACATTTCCCATCGCCTGTGTGTGGATGTGTGCGTGTGTGCGTGTACACACCAAGTTGTACTCACCTAGTTGTGTATTCAGGGGTTGAGCTCTGGCTCTTTGGTCCCGCCTCTCAACTGTCAATCAACTGGTGTACAGATTCCTGAGCCTATTCGGCTCTTTCATATCTATATTTGAAACTGTGTATGGAGTCAGCCTCCACCACAACACTACTTAATGCATTCCATTTGTTAACTACTCTGGCACTGAAAAAGTTCTTGCTAAAGTATCTGTGGCTCATTTGGGTACTCAGCTTCCACATGTGTCCCTTTGTTCGTGTTCTGTGCATGCTAAAGAGTTTGTCACTGTCCACCCAGTCAATTCCCCTGAGAATATTGTAGATTGTAATCATGTCTCCCCTTACTGTTCTATTTTCCAGGGACGCGAGTTTCAGTTCCTTTAGCCTTTCCTCGTTGCTCATACCTCTCAGTTCTGGGACGAATCTGGTGGCATACCACTCAATCTTCTCTAACTTTGTCGTGTGTTTAATTACGTATTGACTCATAGCTGGAGCTGCATATTCCAGAATTAGTCCGACAAAAATGGTATACAGGTTCCTGAACGATTCCATATATTAATTTCTAAAAGAGACACGAGTTAGTTTTTTAAACTTTGTTCAATGTCAACAAATCTTTTTTGACGAGTTGTATATGTAAAGGGCTATAATTGTTCTAAATTTCAGTACTGCAGCCTAAATAGAAAGGGATTTTTTTTCAACGAATATTACACATTTTCAGTAAGTTTCTACAACCACAAGTTTAAATATATTCATTCTATGACACTTTTCTGACACATTAGCATATAATAAAGGATTTTATGCCACAGATTGTTCAAAATATGTTTAGTTTTAATAATACAAATAGTTAAATTTCCCCCCCCCCAAAAAAAATTATGCAAATATATCATATTTATTGCTATTATAAAATCAATAAATGAACTTAGGAAAAAACGTTGGCATGAGATTTTAGAAACATAAACTTTACATATAAGGTGTAAGTTTCATGTAAATTGAATAAAAATGAAAGATTAGGGACTACGTTTATGTTACTTGAAAATAAATAATTATAAATTAAAGTCTAAGGTGCTGCCATCTGTGGTGAGATTTCATCAACAAATTTCCTCTAAAATTGGCACTCTTACAGATAGGCTTACGTGCAGTCAGGTGTACAAATTTTATGCAAATCGTCCGATAAACAAATAAGAAACATAAAATTGAAAAAAAAAAATTAACTTAATTTTCTTTTGATAAAAGTAATTGTTGGAAAATCCGACACCATTTAATAATATTACATACAGGCAGATAATATTGCTGCCATTGTATACACAAGTTACCCATAGAAAATGTAACTTGTAGTGGAATTTTCTGTCTATAGAAAACGGGATATCATTGCCACATACTATTATAAATTCACCACCTATTATAGTGGGAATTATTCTTAAATACATTAGTCTTTGGATTTTACCATCATAAAAACATCTCTTATAAATTAACTTAATTACCAGTATTAAAATAGAGTAAATGTGACCTTTCTATCACTTAATGATATCTGGACAATGTAGGCCAGTAGCGTCAGTGAGGAGGGAGTGGTCAGTTATTGTTATTGTTCTTAGGCCAGAGGCGCACGGGAGCAAATTCGGCTCCCGTTAATTTCTCTTGACGAAGTGTTATGGAAACCAAAGGTTTGGCATCATCAACACGCTGTCAACAAATACAAGGAAAGTGTTCTGCCGAAACCTGTTTATCTAATCATTTCTGGCCAGTTAAATGTTAGGTAGATAAGGGCGAGCCAGTTAGAATGCGAAATCGCCTCATACAAAAGGTAATTAAGCCTTGGTCTTTATGGTTCATTGTACAGTGGTTTCTCTGATATAACTGTCATATATTAGGATTCTGACTTCATAGCTAGCGCCCTTTTGACAGGTCAAGACGAGGAAGCATGCTTTGTGTACCAGTTACTGGGTGATGGAAGCTACCTCAAAGAGGATAATTTGGTGTCTACATCCTAGTTATAGCTGGTGGACTAAGGCCTGCTGTACAATAAGATAAGGAGCCTCTTCAATGTTTAACAATATATGTAGTTTAATACTGTAGTTTGATTGGCTGCATATATATATAAATTCAATATAATCCCCTCCGTAATGTGAAGTGGATCGATTTGTGAGATTATTGCAGAAATACAGTCCACTTATCATCATTCAAATTGCTATCAAAATATATAAATTAATGTAATTATAAATTCTATATAAATTCATATAAATTAAATATATATAAATCTCACAGGTCGGTTCCCACATTATTTTGGTCCTTCGAGCCAGATTATTTGGACCATCGGAAGCGGATTATTTGGTCCTTTGAACCCACATTATTTGGTCCTTCGAAACCAAATATTTGGACCTTCGGAACCGGATTATTTGGTCCTTTGAACCCACATTATTGGTCATCCTCGAGTTGGATGACAGATTATTTGGCCATCTTAGTACCGGATGAACCAATTAACCAGTGGATTCATTAAATATACTAGTGCAGTGTGATTTATACAAAGCCAGTCAAAGATGGCAGCGTTGCCTCGACCGAGCTCAAGAGCCCCTCGGTTCAGCCTTATGCAGCGGTTTCATGCACACCCACAGATTTGGTGGCGTGTTATTGTGTGAAATGACAGCGCTAATATTGAAGCCAGCCAAATTAGTGGCTGTGTCCTCCCGAGATTGTTCACGGATTTCATGGTGTTAAATTTCGCGAGAGATTGTCCACGAATTTTGAGGAGTTAATTTCGTGAGGTCACTAATAATATTTAATACTTTTTGATAATATTAGAAGTTTCATAGAGGCTAATTAAGAGGCTATTATCAATAATTGTGTATATTATTTCTCCAAAATAGAGAATTATTTAATATATATTGCACTAGTGTTCACAATATAATATTTCCCAATTGCCAACCAACAACAGGGTAGGATATTACCATTGACTAGTTGAACTATTTATTGTTCATCCTAGTCCCATTATTACCATAGTCTAGTTGTACTATATTAAACAACCTAGCACCATTAATGAATGGTGCAGACCCTATTTTGGGTATAATTTTTATCAACTCGAGTTGAGTTGTATATATAATAATTTACTTATGATCATTACACCTTTGAGTGATTAGTTAGTGTCTATACCATCCTAGGGTGATATAGAAGAGCTAACCTAAAGGTACTTCCAGTGATACTGGTTTATCACTCAAATCATTAGTGTGTATGATTGTATATATATAATGTGTATTAATTTTAAGTGCTAACCTCTAGTAGAGGTAAGATTACAGCCTAGTGATAGCAGAATTTTACCCTAGGCTACCGTCAGTGCTTGTTCAGTATTATGAGCAACCCAAGTACAAGCCCCACAAGGCTTTACCAACTAGCCAATATGGATAATGCAGGGAGAATGAAAAGAACCCTTGCAGGTCTTAAAGGCCACTTAACAAGACAGATCAAGAAATGTGAAGATTTGTCACAACAATCTCCAGTTGATTATGCTGACCTGGAAAGCTATTATCAAGCAGCTGCAGGTAAATTTGAGCAAATCAAACGCCAAATAGCTCTCCTTGTGGGGACAGACTACTACCATCTATTCATCGGTATCCCAACTAAATATCAGGGCATAACCATGCTAAATTCTGCAGGAGGTAAATTACTCTGAAGCCCAGTATTAAGCCTGAGGAGACCTATGGCTGCAGAAAAACAATACTAATAGAAATCTAAATTTGTCAGCTGATTATATTTCTCCAGTAGCATTATACCAAGGAGATTACAGTTGACTATAGTAACAGAGGTTGATGTTAATATCATCATTTTAAAGCTGAAGATGAGTTCATGAGGCCTCAGTGGCAAATCAGTGAACAGTAGCGTAAACAGCTACAAGTCACTGCGACCAATGTCACTGAACCCACTGCAGTCTCAGAACCATACTTGACTTTAATGATGGGCTATTCAATCCTCTGAATCAATTAACAAAATTAAACCCCAATAAATTTGACGACTGATTTGATACATTTATTATTTGAACAAGATGAATTCCATGGGCCTCAGTATATATATATCAGTGACCAGTTACCTGAACAAGCATCACATTATATCTAATGTCACTGATCTCACTGCAGTCATACTTGACTGTAGTACTTGATCACATTCAGTCTTCTGGGTTAAATAATATGTATTTAGGCTTGAATTTTAGCCTCTTACGAGTTAATAGGGAAATGAAATTGCATTAAACTTCTAACCCTGCAATTCGAGTACGGGACATCCATCCTGTACGAACAGACACACAAATGTGTGATTACTAACTACTAACATCAAATTAATCTAATAATTCGAAGGAGGAGTATCGGTGTTTGTCTGTTCTAAATAGGACTGCGACCCGTGAGCAGTCCCTGGGGAATTATGTCGGTAAATCCGACACCATTTAATAATATTACCTACAGGCAGAAAATATTGCAGCCATTGTATACACAAGTTACCCATAGAAAATGTAACTTGTAGTGGAATTTTCCGTCTATAGAAAACGGGATATCATTGCCACATACTATTATATATTCACCACCTATTATGGTGGGAATTATTCTTAAATACATTAGTCTATGGACTTTACCATCAAAAAAACATCTCATATAAATTAACTTAATTATCGGTATTAAAATTGAGTAAATGGGACCCTTCTATCACTTAATGATATCTGGACAATGTAGGCCAGTGGCATCAGTGAGGAGGGAGTGGTCAGTTATAGTTATTGTTCTTAGACCAGAGGCGCACGGGAGCAAATTCGGCTCCTGTTAATTTCTCTTGGCCGAAGTGTTATGGAAATCAAAGGTTTGCCATCATCAACACGCTGTCAACAAATACAAGGAAAGTGTTCTGCCGAAACCCGTTTATCTAATCATTTCTGGCCAGTTAAATGTTAGGTAGATAAGGGCGAGTCAGTTAGAATGCGAAATCGCCTCATATAAAAGGTAATTAAGTCTTGGTCTTTATGGTTCATTGTACAGTGGTTTCTCTGATATAACTGTCATATATTAGGATTCTAGCTTCATAGCTAGCGCCCTTTTGACAGGTCAAGACGAGGAAGCATGCTTTGTGTACCAGTTACTGGGTGATGGAAGCTACCTCAAAGAGGATAATTTGGTGTCTACATCCTAGTTATAGCTGGTGGACTAAGGCCTGCTGTACAATAAGATAAGGAACCTCTTCAATGTTTAACAATATATGTAGTTTAATACTGTAGTTTGATTGGCTGCATATATATAAATTCAATATAAACCCCCCCTAATGTGTAGTGGATCGATTTGTGAGATTATTGCTGAAATACAGTCCACTTATCATCATACAAATTGCTATCGAAATTTATAAATTAACGTAAATATAAATTCTATATAAATTCATATAAATTAAATATATATATATAAATCTCACAGGTCGGTTCCCACACTAATTATTATTTTATTTTAATATATGCTATTGTGATAGCTGAGAGTCATAGACATGATTTCAGTTGACACTTGTGTTTGATGTTAATTTTTGACCATTCTGGAAAATGTTTGACACATAATTCAATATTTTTTCTCCCTTTCTATTTTTGCTACGATGCTGAGAGTTGACCAGATGAAACCCTTTTCATATACAATTCGTCAAAATAGTTTGATTAAAATTTAACTAGTTTTCATTTATTGTATACTTTGGCATATTTGCAACTCATAGCCCCTTCTCAAGGCAGTTCTTATGTTGGCCAGTCTAGCATATGCCCCTGAGGATATTCTTTTGATGTAGACCTCTGGGGACAGGTTCGGTGTGATATCAATCCCCAGATCCTTCTCTCTATTTGACTCTTCCGGAATCTCACCTCCCAGGTGGTACCTTGTGTTCAGCCTTTAGATCCCATTGCCTAATTTCATTACTTTACACTTTCTTGGGTTGAACTTTAGTAGCCATTTTCTAGACCATTCCTCCAGTTTGTCCAGGTCGTTCTGAAATCTCTTTGTATCTTCATCTGTTTTGATTTTTCTTATAATTTTTCCGTCATCAGCAAACATTGAGAGGAATGAGTCTATCCCCTCTGGAAGATCGATTACATATATTAAAAACAGGATGGATCCAAGTACAGAGCTCTGTGGGACTATGCTGGTGACATCTCGCCACTCTGATGTCTCTCTCCTCACAGTTACTCGCTGTTTCCTGTTGCTTAGTTACTCTCTTATATACTGGAGCACATTACCTTGTACTCCTGCCTGTTGCTCAAACTTTTGTAACAGCCTTTTATGGGGTACTGTGTCAAAGGCTTTCTGATAGCCCAAGAAAAAACAGTCGGCCCACTCTTCTCTTCCTTGCCTAATTTTTGTTGCTTGGTCATAGAATTCTATTAAACCTATGATGCACGATTTATCATCTCTGAACCCATGCTGGTGGTGTTTTACGAAGCTATTTCCCTGCAGATGCTCTACGAGCCTTTTCCTCACGATCTTCTCCATCACCTTGCATGGTATGCAAGTTAGGGAAACTGGCCTGTTGTTCAGTGCCTCTTGCCTGTCACCATTTTTGTATATTGGGACTACATTAGCTGTCTTCCAGCTTTCCAGTAGGTCTCCTATTTTCAGTGACCTGTTATACACCATAGTGAGTGGCACACTTAGTACTTCTGCACCTTCTTTTAGTATCCACAGTGAGATTCTGTCAGGCCCAACATCCTTTTTCACATTCAGCTCCAAGAGATTCCTTTTGACCTCATCACAGGTGAGGTCAAATTCCTCCAAGGCTGCTTGGTTTGCCTCCTCCTCACTTAGTGCAAGGACTTCTCGTTCTTTTGTGAAGACCTCCTGAAATCTCTTGTTGAGTTCTTCACACACCTCCTTGTCATTCTCTGTGTATCTATTCTCTCCTTTTCTCAGTTTCATCATTTGTTCCTTGACTGCTGTTTTCCTTCTGATGTGGCTGTGGAACAGTTTTGGTTAGGTCTTAGCTATACTCGCGATGTCATTTTCATACTGTCTCTCTGCTTCTCTCCTCACTCTGAGGTACTCATTTCTGGCCCTATGGTATATCTTCCTGCTCTCTGGTGTTCTGTGATTCCTGTAGTTTCTCCATGTTCATTTACTCAATTGCTTCGCTACTGTACATTCCTGACAGAACCATGGATTCTGCTGTTGCTTTACATTTTCTCTATTTTTTGAGCTGGATAAACATGTCTGCAGCTTCCTGGCACTTCTAGGTGACATAATTCATCATATCCTGTAGAGTTTTTTCTCTGAGTTCTGTTTCCCATGATATTCCCTTTATAATGTTCCTCATCTCGTCATATTTTCCTCCTCTTCGGTAATTCAGTTTTTCCCTTCCGATCCCATCCTTGGATAGGTTATCCCAACCTCCACCAGATACTCAAATGTCAATACACTGTGGTCACTCATTCCTATGGGGGCTTCAAATTGGATTTCAATTTGACTCCTTATTTCTGACTCATTCAAGGTGAATATCAGGTCAAGGTTAGCTGGTTCGTCATTGCCTCTCATTCTTGTGGGTTCCCTGACATGTTCGCTCAGAAAGTTCCTTGTTGCCACTTCCAAGAGTTTTCCTCTCCATGTATCTGCACCTCCAAGTGGGTCCCCATTCTCCCAGTCTATCTTTCCATGGTTGAAATCGCCCATGATTAAGAGTCTGGAGCCACTCCTGCAGGCAACTGAAGCTGTTCTCTCTATTATATTATTGGTTGCCATGTTGTTCCTATTAAACTCCTGTCTGGGTCTTCTGTCATTTAGGGGAAGGTTGTAAATGACTGACACTATTATCTTAGGTCCCCCCCACCCCATTGTTAAGTACCCGTTATATAATCTCTGAATCCGTCACTGCCCGGAATTTCCATCTCATCATAACACCAGTTCTTCCTTATCAGTAGGGCCACTCCTCCAACTCCTCTCTCTCTTACCTCTCTTTCCTTACTATATAGTAGTCCTTTGGAAACACAGCATCTGTTATGACTCCTGACAATTTTGTTTCCATGAGACCTATTACATCTGGGTTTTCTTCTTGTGCCCTTTCCACCAGTTCACTTGCTTTATTGGTAATCCCATCGATGTTTGAGTACATTACCTTGAAGCTCATTTTCCTATATCCATTTTCACCCTCCCTTACTACAAGTATTGGAAGTTGTTCCATAGGTATTGCTACTTGGGTAGGCTCATCTTCCTGTGGGGTAGTTGCCAGAGGATCAAGGGGAGGTGGGGTGGGGGATGGAGGGCTTAGGTCTGGCCCAGGCATGCTTGGGACAGGAAGAAGTCTTGGCAGTGGGGGGGGGGTCAAGGAGTGCTTGGGGGTTTGAGGGGCAGGGATTGCTTGGGGTGAGGGCACGCCCTTCTGTGGTGTAGTTAACAGGGGTTTAAGGGGAGGTTGGGTGGGGATGGAAGGTTTAGATCTTGCCTGGGCTTGCTTGGGGCAGGAAGAAGACCAGTGGATGGGAAGGTAGGGGTTACTCGGGGTAAGGGGGGAGGGAGGAATTGAGTGATATGGTGGGCATTGTGTAGGGGCAAGGAAGGATTGGTGCTAGGGGTGGGGGGGTGGGGCTATGGGTTGGTGGGTTGGGGTATTGCAGTCTCCTCTGGAGTTCCTGAATTGATGGATTGGGGTTCCCCACTCCCCTCTGAGAGTGCTGGGATGGAGGCTGACCCCTGGCTCTCTTCCCTCTCCTTGCACCTTTTCCTTGCATCTGCTGCCCTTATTATCTCGTCCCTGGTCATGTCTCTCTAAAAGTATACCTCTGTAATTCTTTTCGTTTTTCAGTTTGCTCTTCTTTACTAGGATGTTCTCTTTGATGGCCTCGTTCCTGACTACTTCCTTGATCAATCGTTTTTTTTTCTTTGTTGTACTGGCCAATCCGGAAAAACTGTTCTATGTCTCATTCAGCCCCTTCCATTCCAATCTCCTTTAGTATCTGTAACACTGCAGCTTTGTCCTTAGTCCTCTGTTTTTCCTTCTTGGAACCTTCTTGTTCATTAATACATACTTCTACTACAGATTTTCTTTTCTGTTAGCTGGCTCGTGCATCTAGCTGCCTCCAGTGAAGTTATTGCTATCATTAAACCTTCCTTGACTGTGGACATGGCATCTGGGCTCTTCAGTATTTCAGAAAAGATGGCACCCATTGTAGGGGTCCCTGCTATTACTAAATCCCCTGTTACCTGGGCCAGAGTGTTAGGAGGGCATGTTTTAATTTTTTTTCATCTCCTCTTGTGCTGCACTTAGTTCCATCTGCAGTTTACTGATAGTTTCCCTCATGTTCTTCAATTTCCACCGATTTCCTTCCACGTATGAGCAATCATTTCCATGTATGACTGGTCCTATTGCTCTCCTCCAACTTTGCTCAGTTTTCTTACCATCCTGCTTGACCTGTGTGTACTCACTTAGTTGTACTCACAACTGTGTTTGTGAGTACAACTAAGTAGTTATATTTGCGGGGGTTGAGCTCTGGCTCTTTGGTCCTGCCTCTCAACTGTCAATCAACGGTGTACAGATTCCTGAGCCTACTACGCTCTATCATATATACATTTGAGACAGTGTATGGAGTCAGCCTCCACCACATCATTGCCTAATGCATTCCACCTATCAACTAACCTGACGCTGAAAAGGTTCTTTCTAACGTCCCTTTGGCTCATTTGGGTACTCAGTTTCCACCTCTGTCCTTTTGTTCGCGTACCACACGTGTTAAACAGTTTATCCTTATCAACCATGTCAATTCCTCTGATAATTTTGTATGTGGTGATCATGTCTCCCCTTACTCTTCTGTCTTCCAGCGTCGTGAGGTGCATTTCCCGCAGCTTTTCCTCGTAGTTCATGCCTCTTAGTTCTGGGACTTGCCTAGTGGCATACTCTTCACTTTTTCCAGCTTCGTCTTGTGCTTGACAAGATACGGGCTCCATACTGGGGCTGCATACTCCAAGATTGATCTTACATATGCGGAATTCAAGGTTCTGAATGATTCCTTACACAGGTTCCTGAAGACTGTTCTGATGCTAGGCAGCCTCACGTATGCCGCAGATGTAATACTTTTTATGTGGGCTTCAGGAGACAGGTTTGGTGTGATATCAACTCCTAGATCTTTCTCTCTGTCCGTTTCATGAAGTACTTCATCTCCTATTCGGTATCCTGTGTCTGGCCTCCTGTTTCCACCGCCTAGTTTCATTACCTCGCATTTACTCGAGTTGAACTTTAGTAGCTATTTGTCAGCCAATTCATTCAGCCTGTCTAGGTCATCTTGTAACCTCCTACTATCTTCCTCTGTTTTAATCCTCCTCATAATTTTTGCATCATCAGCAAACAATGAGAGGACCGATTCTATACTCTCTGGGAGATCATTTACATATATCAGAAACAGAATAGGTCCAAGGACTGAACCCTGCGGGACTCCACTGGTGACGTCTCGCCAATCTGAGACCTCACTCCTCACAGTGACTCGTTGTCTTCTGTTGCTTAGGTACTTCTTTATCCAATGGAGTACCTTCCCTTTCATTCCTGCCTGCATCTCCAGCTTTTTCGCTAGCCTCTTTTGTAGTACTGTGTCAAAGACTTTCTGGCAATCCAAAAATATGCAGTCTGCCCACCCCTCTCTTTCTTGCCTGATTTTTGTTGCCTAGTCGTACAATTCAAGTAACCCTGTGAGGCAGGGCTTGCCATCCCTGATCCAATGTTGATGCTGTGTTACAAAGTTCTTTCGCTCCAGATGTTCCAGATGTGTGTGTGTGTGTGTGTGTATGTGTGTGTGTGTGTGTGTGTGTGTGTGTGTGTGTGTATGTGTGTGTGTGTGTGTGTGTGTGTGTGTGTGTGTGTGTGTGTGTGTGTGTGTGTGTGTGTGTGTGTGTGTGTACTCACCTAGTTGTGCTTGCGGAGGTTGAGCTCTGGCTCTTTGGTCCCGCCTCTCAACCGTCAATCAACAGGTGTACAGGTTCATCATATCTACACTTGAAACTGTGTATGGAGTCAGCCTCCACCACATCACTTCCTAATGCATTCCATTTGTCAACCACTCTGACACTAAAAAAAGTTATTTTTAATATCTCTGTGGCTCAATTGGGCACTTAGTTTCCACCTGTGTCTCCTAGTGCGTGTGCCCCCTGTGTTAAATAATCTGTGTTTGTCTACCCTGGCGATTCCTTGAGAATCTTGAATGTGGTGATCATGTCCCGCCTAACTCTTCTGTCCTCCAACGAAGTGAGGTTTAATTCCCGTAGTCTCTCCTCGTAGCTCATACCTCTCAGCTCGGGTAATAGTCTGGTGGCAAACCTTTGAAACTTTTCCAGTTTAGTCTTATGCTTGACTAGATATGGACTCCATGCTGGAGCCGCATACTCCAGGATTGGTCTGACATATGTGGTATATAATATTCTGAAAGATTCCTTACCGTTCGATTCTAAATGCCGTTCTTATGTTAGCCAACCTGGCATATGGCGCTGATGTTATCCTCTTGATATGAGCTTCAGGGGACAGGTCTGGCGTGATATCAATCCCCAGGTCTTTGTCTCTCTTTCTGACCCCTGAAGTATTTCATCTCCCAATTGATACCTTGTATCTGGTCTCCTGCTTCCTACCCCTATCTTCATTACATTACATTTGCTTGGGTTAAACTTTAACAAATATTTGTTCGACAATTCCTGCAGTTTTTCCAGGTCTTCTTGAAGCCTCAAGCTGTTCTCCTCTGCCTTAATCCTTCTCATAATTTTGGCGTCGTCAGCAAACATTGAGAGGAATGAGTCTATACCCTCTGGAAGATCATTTATGTATATAAGAAACAGGATAGATCCGAGCATAGAGCCCTGTGGGACTCCACTGGTGACCACGGCAATCTGAGGTCTCACCCCTCACTGTAACTCTCTGCTTCCTATTGCATACTCCCTTATCCACTGGAGCGCCCTACCAGTTACTCCTGCCTGTTTCTCCAGCTTATGCATCAGCCTTTTATGGGGTACTGTGTCAAAGGCTTCCCGACAGTCCAAAAATATGCAGTCCGCCCATCCGTCTCTTTCTTGCTTAATCTTTGTCACCTGATCATAGAATTCTATTAAGCATGTAAGGCAAGATTTACCCTCCCTGAACCCATGTTGATGGGTTGTCACGAAATCTCGTCTCTCCAGATGTGTGTGTTTGTGTGTGTGTGTGTGTGTGTGTGTGTGTGTGTGTGTGTGTGTGTGTGTGTGTGTGTGTGTGTGTGTGTGTGTGTGTGTGTGTGTGTGGAGAATTCAAGTTATCTCTCACTCAATTTATTAGGTTCCCCATTAGTTGAGCGTGGAGAAGATGTAGTAGGTGAAATGGGGAAGAAGAATTACTTAACTCGTCCAGATACGGAGCTGATGGTGTGCACTGGTGTTGGGCGCTGTGTAGTGGATTATGAGGATATCCCCATGTTTATTGCTTGCATGAAAGCCCTGGCTGAGATTGAAAAGCAGTATGAGGAAAAGGATAAGGAAAGCTATTGGTATGAAAGAGCTAAGAAAATAGATGCTGTGGAATTGTTGAATGGAGACTATCGTGAGGAAGAGGAAATAACTTCACTGGTGCAACTCGGACATGGGAAAATTGATGTGAAATATGCTGAAATTACGAAGTCTATTGAGTGGGTTGAAGCAATGGCTGCGATTGAAAAAAATATATGCAGGGGTTGATTTTACACAGTGTGAAATTTGGAGAGATTATGATCGAAAATTTTGCTTGCAGAATGCGTTTACAGAAATCTACCTTGGAAAATATGGGGATAATTAAAGCGTGACTGACAATGAAGAATATGAGTTCGAGGATGACGAATATTGGAGGCGAAATGTCTAGCTCACATATTAAGTCTGTAGAAGAGGTTCAGTCTTCACATGCGTTTCTAGATGAAAAATTCACTCTAATCTCTCAATTTACCACAACATGAAAAATAATGTGAATTTTTTGGTAAGCGTTTGATGTGTTTATTTTGTAAACGTTGATGTGCATGATACAATCTATAATGCAAATAACAGTCTTAAAATGTTCCTTGTTTGAATTAGGATTGAATGAATAAAAAAAAATCAGTAATATCTGATATTATTATCCCTACACTCCACACTTTATTTGAACAGGTGCTTCAGGTGAAGGAAAATGCAAACCAAAACTCTTTTTATGAATGTATATAATAATAATAATAATAATAATAATAATAATAATAATGATAATAAAAATAATTAAAATAATAAATCAAATTCTTTCGACGGTGTACCGTACTATATGCTACGTGAAGAGCCGCATGAGATAGGAGGACGCAACCCAAGTTTTTTTTTATTTTTGAACTAATTAAACCACACACACACAGGCAAAGGGAAATGTGTTAAGAAATGACACGTGATTTGAATGGGTGTTGGCGTGAGTTTGGAGCTGGACTTTGGTTAGAGGGAAACCACTCTCCCCACTAGGTGTGCGACCGAGCAATCAGGAGGTTTGCCTCGTGGTGAGTGAGTGGTAGGTGGGCATCCTCTGGGAAACATGGTAAAATAATATGATCTACTGACTGTGTATTGGTTGAGGAAAAAAAGTTATATGTTTAAAGTTTTGACAGGTAATGGATTAGCGGCGACGACACCCAAATGCAGGTACAGGTAGGAATGGGCGGGTTGTGGGGGGAGGGGTGTGATTATCCAGACCTCACCCTAAACCAGACAGCCAGTATGGGTCATACCACTACGGTGGACGGTCACATCTAATGACCTCTGCTCACTACCTGTACCAGCAGGAAGGTCTCTCCTCTCCTTCAGAGAAAAATGAAGGTGTGTGTGTGTTTATAGCACCTGTGGTCTATGATGAAGGACAAACGGGATAAGTCTCTTATGTCCTCCTACTGCCGCTGTTGCTGCTGGTGGATGCTGGTTCCACCAGCATTTCCCCTTTCATCCTGCAGGAGGGAATCGCCCCTCACTCAATCCTGAAGGATTTCTTACCTTACGTGAGTTCATAATCATATTTTTCCCACCACCACCACATGGAACAGTCTACCTGCTCAACAAACATAAACACAAACACACAAACATACACACACACACACACACACACACACACACACACACACACACACACACACACACACACACACACACACACACACACACACACACACACACACATACACACACACAATGGGTGTGTTAGCAGCCACAGCCACAGTTTAGCAGGTAAAATGATAAAGCAGCCACCTCACAGGAGGCGGCACGCTCCACTAGCCAACTGCTGGAAAGGAACAGATCAGTGGTTGCTGTGGGTATTAAAGAGCAGGAAGGCTCTAATAGGACAGAGTGGAATGACAAGGACAAAGCAGCAGTGAATGAAGTACTAAAGGCACTAGACATGGAAGGGGCTGAGCATAGCATTGAGAAGGTTTTCAGGCTAGGTTGGTACAACAAAGACCGAGACCGAATGATAAAGATAGTGTTTGCAAACGAGAGCACAAAGGAGAAGATCCTATCAAGGAAGAGCTCCCTGAAAAACGAGGGAAAATTAAAAAATGTATTCCTCCAGAGAGACATGACAAGGGAGGAGAGAGCCGTGGCGGCAGAAGCAAGGAAGAGGCGCAGGGCGAGAAGGGAAAACCAGGAAGTCACAGCTCCCAACACAACACCCCCAAAAGCGAGGGGGGAACCCACAACCAGCTACCCAGTAACACCAGAAGGGAGGACAACCCCGCCTCCCTCCTCTGCATAGAAATCCCCCCTACCCCAAACCCTCCCTGCCCCCACTCAAATGTTCAGCCAAATCTCCCTCCCCCCACACCCAATCCCCACCCTTCTACCCCTCCCCTCCTCCCGAGTCCTCCCTCCCCTCCTCCCGAGTCCTCCCTCCCCCCCTTTCCTTCCCGTCCTCCCTCTCCTTTCACCCCATACCCTCCCTGTCCCTCCCCCTTCACTGGATCCCCCGCTCCTCATCCCAGTATCCTCTGAGACCCTGTTATCCACCGCACAGGTCCTCACACCCATGGAATAGCCTCCCCCACCAGCAGAACACTCACCAAGGAGGCGATTTGAGAAGGGACAGAAGAAAGTGAGCCTCAAAGCGATGTACACTAACATAGATGGAATTACAAATAAAGCAAATGAGCTTGGAGAACGGGTACTAGAAGAAAACCCAGACATAATTGCCCTCACAGAAACAAAGATCACGAAAACGATAACAAACGCAGTGTTCCCACAGGACTATTATGTTATGAGGAAAGAGAGGGAAGGAAGAGGTGGGGGTGGTGTAGCTCTGCTGGTAAGAAAAGGCTGGGATTTTGAGGAGATGGATATTCAGGGCTGTGAAGGTTTCAGTGACTACATAGCAGATACCATAACAAATGGAGGGAAAAAAATTATAGTCGTAGTCATATATACTCCACCACCAAATGACAGAAGACCTAGACAGGAATATGATAGAAACAACATGGCCACCATTAACATAATAGAAAGAGCAGCTTCTCTTGTTAGCAGGAATGGATCTGGACTACTAATTATGGGAGACTTCAACCATGGGAAGATAGATTGGAAGAACAGAGACCCGCATGGAGGACCAGAAACATGGAGGGCTAAGCTGCTGGACGTGGCAACAAGAAACTTTCTAAGCCAGCACATCAAAGAACCAACAAGAATGAAAGGAGAAGATGAACCAGCAATGCTTGATTTGATATTTACCCTAAATGAGTGGGATATAAGAGAAGTTAATATGGAAGCGCCCTTGGGAATGAGTGACCACAGTGTCTTGAACTTTGAGTACCTGGTAGAGCTAGGACTTATCTCCCCAAAAAAAGAACTAGAAATCAAAAGGCTGGCATACCGAAAGGGAAATTATGAACAGATGAGAAGTTTCCTAAGTGAAATACCTTGGGACACAGACCTCAGAGATAAGTCTGTACAGGGTATGATGGACTATGTTACCCAAAAGTGTCAGGAGGCAGTAAACAGGTTCATCCCGGCCCAAAGGGAAAAGTCCGAGAAGCAACAGAAGAATCCATGGTATAATAGGGCATGTATAGAAGCGAAGAAACTGAACAAAAGGGCGTGGATGAACTTCCGGAATAACAGAAAACCAGAAAGCAGAGAGAGATACCAGAGAACCAGGAATGAGTACGTCAGGGTGAGAAGAGAAGCAGAGAAAAGTTTTGAAAATGATATAGCAAACAAAGCCAAGACCGAACCAAAGCTACTCCACAGTCACATCAGAAGGAAAACAACAGTGAAAAAACAGGTAGTGAAACTTCGAACAGGCGAGGACAGGTATACAGAGAATGACAGAGAGGTGTGTGAAGAACTCAACAAGAGGTTCCAGGAGGTCTTCACAATAGAACAAGGTGAGGTCACTGTGCTAGGAGAAAGGGAGGTAAACCAGGCGGCCTTGGAAGAGTTCGAAATTACGAGAGAGGAGGTCAAGAGACACCTGCTGGATCTGGATGTTAGAAAGGCTGTTGGTCCAGATGGGATACACCATGGATACTGAAAGAGTGTGCAGAGGCACTTTGCTTGCCACTCTCCATAGTGTATAGTAAATCACTGGAGACGGGAGACCTACCAGAAATATGGAAGACGGCGAATGTGGTCCCAATATACAAAAAGGGCGACAGGCAAGAGGCACTGAACTACAGGCCAGTGTCCTTAACTTGTATACCATGCAAGGTGATGGAGAAGATCGTGAGAAAAAACCTGGTAACTCATCTGGAGAGAAGGGACTTCGTGACAAATCGCCAACATGGGTTTAGGGAGGGTAAATCTTGCCTTACAGGCTTGATAGAATTCTACGATCAGGTGACAAAGATTAAGCATGAAAGAGAGGGCTGGGAGGACTGCATTTTCTTGGATTGTCGGAAAGCCTTTGTCACAGTACCGCATAAGAGGCTGGTACATAAGCTGGAGAGACAGGCAGGTGTAGCTGGTAAGGAGCTCCAGTGGATAAGGGAGTATCTAAGCAATAGGAAGCAGAGAGTTACGGTGAGGGGTGAGACCTCCGATTGGCGTGAAGTCACCAGTGGAGTCCCACAGGGCTCTGTACTCGGTTCTATCTTGTTTCTGATATATGTAAATGATCTCCCAGAGGGTATCGATTCATTTCTCTCAATGTTTGCGGACGATGCTAAAATTATGAGAAGGATTCAAACAGAAGAGGACTGTTTGAGGCTTCAAGAAGACCTAGACAGGCTGAAGGAATGGTCGAACAAATGGTTGTTAGAGTTTAACCGAACCAAATGTAATGTAATGAAGATAGGTGTAGAGAGCAGGAGGCCAGATACAAGGTATCATCTGGGAGAGGAAATTCTTCAGGAGTCAGAGAAGGAAAAAGACTTGGGGGTTGATATCACGCCAGACCTGTCTCCTGCAGCACATATCGAGCAGATAACATCAGCGGCATATGCCAGGCTGGCCAACATACGAACGGCATTCAGAAACTTGTGTAAAGAATCATTCAGAACTTTGTATACCACATATGTCAGGCCAATCCTGGAGTATGCAGCCCCAGTATGGAGTCCATATCTAGTCAAGGATAAGACTAAACTGGAAAAGGTTCAAAGGTTTGCCACCAGACTAGTACCCAAGCTGAGAGGTATGAGCTACGAGGAGAGACTACGGGAATTAAACCTCACTTCGCTGGAAGACAGAAGAGTTTGGGGGGACATGATCACCACATTCAAGATTCTGAAGGGAATTGATAGGGTAGATAAAGACAGTCTATTTAACACAAGGGGAACACGCACAAGGGGACACAGGTGGAAACTGAGTGCCCAAATGAGCCACAGAGATATTAGAAAGAACTTTTTTAGTGTCAGAGTGGTTGACAAATGGAATGCATTAGGAAGTGATGTGGTGGAGGGTGACTCCATACACAGTTTCAAGTGTAGATATGATAGAGCCCGATAGGCTCAGGAATCTGTACACCTGTTGATTGACGGTTGAGAGGCGGGACCAAAGAGCCAGAGCTCAACCCCCGCAAACACATCTAGGTGAGTACAACTAGGTGAGTACACACACACACACACACACACACACACACACACACACACACACACACACACAACATGTGAAGGAAGACACAAGGAAAAGAGGAGGAGATGCACCGAGCCTATTAGACCCGATTTTCACCCAGAACGTAGAAGATATCGAGAATTTAGAGCATGAAATACCTCTAGGGGCCAGTGACCATTGAGTCCTAGTCTTTGACTACATGATGGAATTCAAACTTATGACCATGGGACAAGAGATCTGGGAAAGGAGAGTTGACTACAGGAAAGGGGACTATAAGAGGATAAGGGACTATCTGGGTGAAGTGCAGTGGGAGGAAAAAATTAGAGGAAAAACAGTCCAAGATATGATGGACCTAGTCATACAGAAATGCCAGGAGGCCGAAGAGAGATTTATACCAACAGTAAAGGGAAAAAATAAGAAGGAATATAATAACCCATGGTTTAATAGACAGTGTCAGGAAGCAAAAATGGCCAGCAGGCGGGAGTGGAGGAAGTACAGAAGACAAAGGACAGAGGACAACAGGTTCAGATACAACAGAGCTAGGAACGGTTACATTAACATAAGACGAACATCGGAAAGAGACTATGACAACGATATTGCAATCAAAGCGAAAAAACAACCTAAGTTACTACACAGTCATATCAGAAGAAAAATGTCGGTGAACGACTAAGTGACAAGACTAAGGAAGACAGAGGGGGCATATACTGAAAGTGACAAGGAAATCTGCGAGGCACTGAATGCCAGTTTCCATGGAGTGTTCACTACCGAGCCTGAGCAGCACCCATTGTTGGAAGGGGTTACCCTAGATGAAAGACTATCAGATATAGAAGTGACAGCAGAGGAGGTAATGAAACAGTTGACAACTCTAGATGCAACTAAAGCAGTTGGACCAGACAAAGTATCACCGTGGATACTAAAAGAAGCAGCACAGGCCCTCAGCGTGCCTCTGGCAAGGGTCTTTAATGAGTCACTTATGTCGGGAGAATTGCCCAGTTGCTGGAAGAAGGCAAATGTCGTGCCGATCTTCAAGAAAGTGATAGGGAGGAGGCACTTAACTATAGACCTGTATCACTGACAAGCATCCCCTGTAAAATACTGGAAAGAATAATTAGGCTACGACTGGTTGCACACCTGGAGAACATTAGGTTTGTGAACAAACATCAACATGGGTTCTGGACAGGGAAATCGTGCCTAACAAACCTTCTGGAATTCTATGATAAAATAACGAGGATAAGACAGGACAGAGATGGTTGGGCAGACTGCATATTTCTGGACTGCCAAAAAGCCTTTGATACAGTACCGCACATCCCAGCAAACAATTTTAGGTTGCCACAACATATCTGGAAAGTATTTGAAAGTATTGGAAACGTTTGTTTTATCGTATCAGATACGATATTGTGTGTGGACTTAAATAGGTTTCCAAAACTTATAACCAAGACATATGTATCTAACACTAATTTGAGATGTTGTGGCAACTTTACACTCCTAACATGAGTCATTCATAATCCATTCATATACCAATATGAATCTCTTATGAAAGGTTTGAGCCAATAATCTGAACCCTTTTCACATCTTTGTGTGTAAAGATAAATTTCTTGAAATTAAATTATATTTTATATTATATTATTTTTATTATATTTTATATTATATTATTATTTTCAATTTTAATATTAAAACCAATTGAAGGGTAAAAAAAATCTAATAATTTATATTTCTTTTATTATTTACTAACAATTAAAATTATTTACTAACGGAGAGAGGGGAGGCTGTACGGCGGAGAGTGGCGGCTGTGGCGGACAGTGGCGGCGGTGGCGGATAGTGGCGGCGGGCGGACAGTGGCGGCGGGCGGACAGTGGCGGAAGCGGGCGGACAGTGGCGGCGGGCGGACAGTGGCGGCGGTGGCGGATAGTGGCGGCGGGCGGACAGTGGCGGCGGTGGCGGATAGTGGCGGCGGGCGGACAGTGGCGGCGGTGGCGGATAGTGGCGGCTGTGGCGGATAGTGGCGGCGGGCGGACCGTGGCGGCTTTGGCGGCGGTGGTGGACAGTGGCGGCGGGCGGACAGTGGCGGCGGCGGGCGGACAGTGGCGGCGGCGGGCGGCAGTGGTGGCGGCGGGCGGACAGTGGTGGCGGCGGGCGGACAGTGGAGGCGGCGGGCGGACAGTGGAGGCGGCGGGCGGACAGTGGTGGCGGCGGGCGGACAGTGGTGGCGGCGGGCGGACAGTGGTGGCGGTGGCAGACAGTGGTGGCGGTGGCGGACAGTGGTGGCAGTGGCGGATAGTGGCAGCGGGCGGACAGTGGCGGCGGGCGAAAAGTGGCGGCGGTGGCGGACACTGGCGGCGGTGGCGGACACTGGCGGCTGTGTCTGGCGGTGGTGGCGGGCGGTGGCGGGTGGCGGCGTCAGTGATGAGTAGTGGCGGCTGGTGGTGGTGGTGGGTGGAGGTGGAGGCGGTGGTGGTGGTGGGTGGTGGTGGCGGCGGTGGTGGTGGGTGGTGGTGGCGGCGGCGGCTGGTGGTGGTGGGTGGTGGTGGGTGGCGGCGGCGGCTGGTGGTGGTAGTGGGTTGTGGCGGCGGGTGATGGGTGGCGGCGGCGGCTGGTGGTGGTGGGTGGTGGCGGCGGGTGGTGGGTGGTGGCGGCTGTGGTGGGCGGTGGCGGGCGGTGGCGGGCGGCGGCGGCTGTGGTGGGTGGTGACGATCGGCGGTGGGGGGGGCTGGTGGCGGCTGGCGGTGGCGACTGTGGCAACGGGCGGTGACGGCTGATAGCGGGCGGTGGTGGCGGCTGGTGGCAGGTGGTGGTGGCGGCGGCGGTGATGGGTGGTGGCGGCGGCGGTGGTGGTGGGTGGTGGTGTCGGCGGCGGTGATGGGTGGTGGCGGCGGTGGTGGTGGGTGGTGGTGGCGGCGGCGGCTGGTGGTGGTGGTGGGTGGTGGCGGCGGGTGGCGGTGGTGGGTGGCGGTGGCTGGTGGCGGGTGGCGGCTGGTGGCGGTGGTGGGTGGCGGTGGCTGGTGGCGGCTGGTGGCGGGTGGCGGCTGGTGGTGGGTGGCGGCGGGTGGCGGCTGGTGGTGGGTGGCGGCTGGTGGTGGGTGGCGGCTGGTGGTGGGTGGTGGCGGGTGGCGGCTGGTGGTGGGTGGCGGGTGGCGGCGGGTGGTGGGTGTTGGCGGCGGGTGGTGAATGGCGGTGGTGGGTGGCGGTGGCTGGTGGCGGGTGGCGGCGGGTGGTGGGTGGTGGCGGCGGGTGGTGAATGGCGGTGGTGGGTGGCGGTGGCTGGTGGCGGGTGGCGGCTGGTGGTGGGTGGTGGCGGCGGGTGGCGGTGGCTGGTGGCGGGTGGCGGCTGGTGGCGGGTGGTGGCGGCTGGTGGTGGGTGGCGGCGGGTGGCGGCTGGTGGTGGGTGGCGGCGGGTGGCGGCTGGTGGTGGGTGGCGGCTGGTGGTGGGTGGTGGCGGCTGGTGGTGGGTGGTGGCGGCGGGTGGTGAATGGCGGTGGTGGGTGGCGGTGGCTGGTGGCGGGTGGCGGCTGGTGGTGGGTGGTGGCGGGTGGCGGCTGGTGGTGGGTGGTGGCGGCGGGTGGCGGTGGTGGGTGGCGGTGGCTGGTGGCGGGTGGCGGCTGGTGGTGGGTGATGGCGGCGGGTGGTGAGTGGCGGTGGTGGGTGGCGGTGGCTGGTGGCGGCTGGTGGCGGCTGGTGGCGGGTGGCGGCTGGTGGTGGCGGGTGGCGGCGGGTGGCGGCTGGTGGTGGGTGGTGGCGGGTGGTGGCGGGTGGCGGCTGGTGGTGGGTGGCGGGTGGTGGGTGGTGGCGGCGGGTGGTGAGTGGCGGTGGCGGCTGGTGGTGGGTGGTGGCGGGTGGCGGCTGGTGGTGGGTGGTGGCGGGTGGTGGCTGGTGGTGGGTGGTGGCGGGTGGCGGCTGGTGGTGGGTGGTGGTGGGTGGCGGCTGGTGGTGGGTGGTGGCAGGTGGCGGCTGGTGGTGGGTGGTGGCGGGTGGCGGCTGGTGGTGGGTGGTGGGTGGCGGGTGGCGGCTGGTGGTGGGTGGCGGCTGGTGGTGGGTGGTGGCGGGTGGCGGCTGGTGGTGGGTGGCGGCTGGTGGTGGGTGGTGGCATGTGGCGGCTGGTGGTGGGCGGCGGGTGGCGGCGGGTGGTGGGTGGCGGCGGGTGGCGGCGGGTGGCGGCTGGTGGCGGCCAGCTGGGACACAAGCTCCACCACTGAAGGTCTGAGTACAACTAACCATATGTCTCTCTCACCCACCAGCCCAGTGTTGCCAGCTCGCGCTCTCAAAATGTTTCCTTCAAAGATTGTATATTATCTTTGAACAACAAGTTTGATTATCAAGGAAATAATGCATATATTATTGTCACATTAATACTGTGCAATATCTTATTACATTCCTGCTAAATAATTATAATTTGAAACAGGACAAAAAATCCAACATATATATAAAAACCAACATTAGAGATCACGAGGCCTAGGCCTCGCCTGTGACCACACATCCTGCCTCCCTGGCCTGCTACACTCACACACCTCACACTCTTAACTCTCTCATAATCACTCTCACTCTCTTACTCTGTCACTCTTACTCTGTCACTCTTACTCTCTGTCACTCTTACTCTGTCACTCTTACTCTCTGTCACTCTTATACTCTGTCACTCTTACTCTCTGTCACTCTTACACTCTGTCACTCTTACTCTCTGTCACTCTTACTCTGTCACTCTTACTCCCTGTCACTCTTACTCACTGTCACTCTTACTCTCTATCACTCTTACTCTGTCACTCTTACTCTGTCACTCTTACTCTCTGTCACTCCTACTCTCTGTCACTCTTACTCTCTATCACTCTTACTCTGTCACTCTTACTCTGTCACTCTTACTCTCTGTCACTCTTACTCTGTCACTCTTACTCTCTGTCACTCTTACTCTCTGTCACTCTTACTCTCTGTCACTCTTACTCTCTGTCACTCTTACTCTGTCACTCTTACTCTGTCACTCTTACTCTGTCACTCTTACTCTGTCACTCTTACTCTCTATCACTCTTACTCTCTGTCACTCTTACTCTCTGTCACTCTTACTCTCTGTCTCTCTTACTCTTTCACTCTTACTCTCTGTCACTCTTACTCTCTGTCACTCTTACTCTGTCATTCTTACTCACTCTCAATCACCCTTACCCATTCATACTCACTCTCTCACTCTTACTCTCATACTCTTACTCTCAATTACTCTTACTCTCAATCACTCTTACTCCCAATCACTCCTACTCCCAATCACTCCTACTCTCAATCACTCCTACTCACATTCTTACTCTTACTCTTACTCCCAATCACTCTTACTCTCAATCACTCTTATTCTCATTCCTACTCTTACTCTCACTCTTACTCCCAATCACTCTTACTCTCAATCACTCTTACTCTCAATCACTCTTACTCTCAATCACTCTTACTCTCATTCTTACTCTTACTCACTCTTACTCTCAATCACTCTTATTCTCATTCTTACTCCTACTCCCAATCACTCTTACTCCCAATCACTCTTACTCTCAATCACTCTTACTCCCAATCACTCTTACTCTCAATCACTCTTACTCTCAATCACTCTTACTCTCAATCACTCTTACTCTCATTCTTACTCTTTCTCACTCTTACTCTCAATCACTCTTATTCTCATTCTTACTCCTCCCAATCACTCTTACTCCCAATCACTCTTACTCCCAATCACTCTTACTCTCAATCACTCTTACTCCCAATCACTCTTACTCTCAATCACTCTTACTCTCAATCACTTTTACTCTCAATCACTCTTACTCTCAATCACTCTTACTCTCACTAACTCTCAATCACTCTTACTCTCACTCTAACTCTCAATCACTCTTACGCACTATTACTCACTCTTTCTCTCAGTCATCCTTACTCACTCTCATACTCACTCTTACTCTGTCACTCTTACTCTCTGTCACTCTTACTCTCTGTCACTCTTACTCTCTGTCACTCTTACTCTCTGTCACTCTTACTCTCTGTCACTCTTACTCTCTGTCACTCTTACTCTCTATCACTCTTACTCTGTCATTCTTACTCTGTCACTCTTACTCACTCTCAGTCACCCTTACCCATTCATACTCACTCTCTCACTCTTACTCTCATACTCTTACTCTCAATTACTCTTACTCTCAATCACTCTTACTCCCAATCACTCCTACTCCCAATCACTCCTACTCTCAATCACTCCTACTCTCATTCTTACTCTTACTCCCAATCACTCTTACTCTCAATCACTCTTATTCTCATTCTTACTCTTACTCTCACTCTTACTCCCAATCACTCTTACTCCCAATCACTCTTACTCTCAATCACTCTTACTCCCAATCACTCTTACTCTCAATCACTCTTACTCTCAATCACTCTTACTCTCAATCACTCTTACTCTCAATCACTCTTACTCTCACTAACTCTCAATCACTCTTACTCTCACTCTAACTCTCAATCACTCTTACTCTCATACTCACCCTTACTCTCAATCACTTTACTCTCACTCTTACTCATTCTGTCACCCTTACTCTCACTCTTACTCACTCTGTCACTCTTACTCACTCTCAGTCACTCTTACTTATACTCACTCTTACTCACACTTACACACTCTCTGGCACTCTCACTCACCTTCAGTCACTCTTACTCACTCTTACCCACTCTCGCTCACTCTTACTCACTCTAGTTAATAAGAACACGCCAATATAAGACAACAAAACGTGTTCAGATTCTTTCTCACCACTTTCCAGCAACTTTTATAATTTATATAAATTATCTTAGGGAATAATACATAAATTATATATTTAAACATGATATTAGTGTTTAGTGGAATGCATAAGGAGTCAAATTGTGTTAAAAAGAGCGATTTTTAGAAAATTTGGAAAACTACTTTTTTCTGTTCATATTATAACTAAATGGATTTTAAAGGTTTCACTCAGCCAATATATATCATTCACAATTTATTAATGAATTTTACAAAAAAAAACCACCATAAATTTTATATTTAAACATGTAAAAACTATTTGTTTTACATTTGGAAGAAAATAATTGTAGAAAAACTATTTATAATTAAACCTTTGTGTTTGGATTTTTTGAGTAAAAGTTTCTCAAAGGCTCTCCTGCACCATTCTCAATGCAAATCATTCCCACACCTATGGGAAGAGATAGGCGAACGTTGTGTAGATGATTTGTGTTTGCTGGGATGAGACTGCTGTTCAAGCTCGAGAGGCAGGCGGGGGTGGGGGGAAAGGTCCTAGCATGGATAAGGAACTACCTAACAGGAAGGAGCCAAAGAGTTACGGTAAGGGGCGAGAAGTCGGACTGGCGAACAGTAACAAGTGGAGTACCACAAGGATCGGTGCTGGGACCAATTCTATTTCTTGAATATGTTAACGACATGTTTACAGGCGTAGAGTCCTACATATCGATGTTTGCGGATGACGCAAAGTTAATGAGAAGAGTTGTGACAGATGAGGATTGCAGGATCCTCCAAGAGGACCTGAATAGGTTGCAGAGATGGTCAGAGAAATGGCTACTGGAATTCAACACGAGCAAATGTAAAGTTATGGAAATGGGACTAGGAGATAGGAGACCAAAGGGACAGTACACAATGAAGGGGAACAGCCTACCTGTGACGACGCGTGAAAGAGACCTGGGGGTGGACGTAACACCTAATCTATCTCCTGAGGCACATACAAATAGGATAACGACAGCAGCGTACTCTACACTGGCAAAGGTTAGAACATCATTCAGAAACCTAAGTAAGGAGGCATTTAGGGCGCTTTACACTGCCTACGTGAGGCCAGTCTTAGAGTATGCCGCCTCATCATGGAGTCCCCATCTGAAGAAGCATATAATGAAACTGGAAAAGGTTCAGAGGTTTGCAAAGAGACTCGTCCCAGAGCTACGAGGGATGGGGTATGAGGAGCGCCTGAGGGAACTGTGCCTTACGACACTAGAAAGAAGAAGGGAGAGGGGGGACATGATAGGAACGTATAAGATACTCAGAGGGATTGACAGAGTGGACATAGACGAAATGTTCACACGGAATAGTAACAGAACGAGGGGACATGGATGGAAGCTTGAAACTCAGATGAGTCACAGAGATGTTAGTAAGTTTTCTTTTAGCGTGAGAGTAGTGGGAAAATGGAATTCACCGGAAGTGAAATGGTTGTGGAAGCAAATACTATTCATAATTTTAAAACCAGGTATGATAGGGAAATGGGACAGGAGTCATTGCTGTAAACATCCGATGCTCGAAAGGCGGGATCCAAGAGTCAATGCTCGATCCTGCAGACACAACTAGGTGAGTACACACACACACAAACACACACACACACACACACACACACACACACACACACACACACACACACACACACACACACACACACACACATCAAGTGTAGATATGACAGAGCCCGATAGGCTCAGGAATCTGTACACCTGTTGATTGACGGTTGAGAGGCGGGACCAAAGAGCCAGAGCTCAACCCTCGCAAACACAACTAGGTGAGTACACACACACACACACACACACACACACACACACACACACACACACACACACACACACACACACACACACACACACACACACACACATACACACACACACAAGACCAGGAAACCAGGAAACCTGGTAGCACATCTGGAGAGAAGGGACTTCGTGACAAATCGACAACATGGGTTCAGGGAGGGTAAATCTTGCCTGACAGGCTTAATAGAATTCTATGACCAGGTAACACAGATTAAGCAAGAAAGAGAGGGCTGGGCGGACTGCATTTTCTTGGATTGTCGGAAAGCCTTTGACACAGTACCGCATAAGAGGCTGGTACATAAGCTGGAGAGACAGGCAGGTGTAGCTGGTAAGGTGCTCCAGTGGATAAGGGAGTACCTAAGCAATAGGAAGCAGAGAGTTACGGTGAGGGGTGAGACCTCCGATTGGCGTGAAGTCATCAGTGGAGTCCCACAGGGCTCTGTACTCGGTCCTATCTTGTTTCTGATGAATGTAAATGATCTCCCAGAGGGTATAGATTCATTTCTCTCAATGTTTGCGGACGATGCCAAAGTTATGAGAAGGATTAAGACAGAAGAGGACTGTTTGAGGCTTCAAGAAGACCTGGACAAACTGCAGGAATGGTCAAACAAGTGGTTGTTAGAGTTTAACCCAACCAAATGTAATATAATGAAGATAGGTGTAGGGAGCAGGAGGCCAAATACAAGGTATCATCTGGGAGAGGAAATTCTTCAGGAGTCAGAGAAAGAAAAAGACTTGGGGGTTGATATCACACCAGACCTGTCTCCTGCAGCACATATCGAGCAGATAACATCAGCGGCATATGCCAGGCTGGCCAACATACGAACGGCATTCAGAAACTTGTGTAAAGAATCATTCAGAACTTTGTATACCACCTATATCAGGCCAATCCTGGAGTATGCAGCCCCAGCATGGAGTCCATATCTAGTCAATGATAAGACTAAACTGGAAAAGGTTCAAAGGTTTGCCACCAGACTAGTACCCGAGCTGAGAGGTATGAGCTACGAGGAGAGACTACGGGAATTAAACCTCACTTCGCTGGAAGACAGAAGAGTTAGGGGGGGACATGATCACCACATTCAAGATTCTGAAGGGAATTGATAGGGTAGATAAAGACAGGCTATTTAACACAAGGGGCACACACACTAGGAGACACAGGTGGAAACTGAGTGCCCAAATGAGCCACAGAGATATTAGAAAGAACTTTTTTAGTGTCAGAGTGGTTGACAAATGGAATGCATTAGGAAGTGATGTGGTGGAGGGTGACTCCATACACAGTTTCAAGTGTAGATATGATAGAGCCCAATAGGCTCAGGAATCTGTACACCTGTTGATTGACGGTTGAGAGACTAAAGGACTAAAGAGCCAGAGCTCAACCCCTGCAAGCACAACTAGGTGAGTACACACACACAAACAAACACACACACACACACACACACACACACACACACACACACACACACACACACACACACACACACACACACACACACACACACATCAAGTGTAGATATGACAGAGCCCGATAGGCTCAGGAATCTGTACACCTGTTGATTGACGGTTGAGAGGCGGGACCAAAGAGCCAGAGCTCAACCCTCGCAAACACAACTAGGTGAGTACACACACACACACACACACACACACACACACACACACACACACACACACACACACACACACACACACACACACACACACACACACACACATACACACACACACAAGACCAGGAAACCAGGAAACCTGGTAGCACATCTGGAGAGAAGGGACTTCGTGACAAATCGACAACATGGGTTCAGGGAGGGTAAATCTTGCCTGACAGGCTTAATAGAATTCTATGACCAGGTAACACAGATTAAGCAAGAAAGAGAGGGCTGGGCGGACTGCATTTTCTTGGATTGTCGGAAAGCCTTTGACACAGTACCGCATAAGAGGCTGGTACATAAGCTGGAGAGACAGGCAGGTGTAGCTGGTAAGGTGCTCCAGTGGATAAGGGAGTACCTAAGCAATAGGAAGCAGAGAGTTACGGTGAGGGGTGAGACCTCCGATTGGCGTGAAGTCATCAGTGGAGTCCCACAGGGCTCTGTACTCGGTCCTATCTTGTTTCTGATGAATGTAAATGATCTCCCAGAGGGTATAGATTCATTTCTCTCAATGTTTGCGGACGATGCCAAAGTTATGAGAAGGATTAAGACAGAAGAGGACTGTTTGAGGCTTCAAGAAGACCTGGACAAACTGCAGGAATGGTCGAACAAGTGGTTGTTAGAGTTTAACCCAACCAAATGTAATATAATGAAGATAGGTGTAGGGAGCAGGAGGCCAAATACAAGGTATCATCTGGGAGAGGAAATTCTTCAGGAGTCAGAGAAAGAAAAAGACTTGGGGGTTGATATCACACCAGACCTGTCTCCTGCAGCACATATCGAGCAGATAACATCAGCGGCATATGCCAGGCTGGCCAACATACGAACGGCATTCAGAAACTTGTGTAAAGAATCATTCAGAACTTTGTATACCACCTATATCAGGCCAATCCTGGAGTATGCAGCCCCAGCATGGAGTCCATATCTAGTCAATGATAAGACTAAACTGGAAAAGGTTCAAAGGTTTGCCACCAGACTAGTACCCGAGCTGAGAGGTATGAGCTACGAGGAGAGACTACGGGAATTAAACCTCACTTCGCTGGAAGACAGAAGAGTTAGGGGGGGACATGATCACCACATTCAAGATTCTGAAGGGAATTGATAGGGTAGATAAAGACAGGCTATTTAACACAAGGGGCACACACACTAGGAGACACAGGTGGAAACTGAGTGCCCAAATGAGCCACAGAGATATTAGAAAGAACTTTTTTAGTGTCAGAGTGGTTGACAAATGGAATGCATTAGGAAGTGATGTGGTGGAGGGTGACTCCATACACAGTTTCAAGTGTAGATATGATAGAGCCCAATAGGCTCAGGAATCTGTACACCTGTTGATTGACGGTTGAGAGACTAAAGGACTAAAGAGCCAGAGCTCAACCCCTGCAAGCACAACTAGGTGAGTACACACACACACACTCACACACAAACACACACCACACACACACAAACAGTTTGGGGTCTGGTAGCTGAGTAGACAGCACGCAGGACTGGGTTAAATTTCAGGACCAGGCAGAAACAAATGGGCAAAGTTTCTTTCACCCCAGATGAAAAGAGGAGAGCCGAAAGAGCAGAGCTCAACCCCTGCAAGAACAACTAGGTGAATACAACTAGGTGAATACACACACACTTATGAGAAGGATTAAGACAGAGAATTACAGCTTGAGGCTTCAAGAAGACCTGGACAAGCTGCAGGAATGGTTGAACAAATTGTTGTTATGAGTTTAACCCAAGCAAATGTAATGTAATGAAGATAGGTGTAGGGAGCAGGAGCTCAGATACAAGGTAACATTTGGAAGATAAAATACTTCAAGAGACAGAGAGAGAAAAAGACTTGTGGGTTGATATCATGCCAAACTTGTCCCCTGAAGCCCATATCAAGAGGATAATATCAGCAGCATATGCCAGGTTGGCTAACATAAGAACGGCCTTTTGAAACTTGTGTAAGGAATGTTTCAGAACTTTGTTTACTACATGTGTCAGGCCAATCCTGGAGTATGCTGCCCCAGCATGGAGTCCATATCTAGTCAAGCATAAGACTAAACTAGAAAAGCTTCAAAGGTTTGCCACCAAACTAGTACCCGAACTGAGGGATGTGAGCTACGAGGAGAGACTACAGTAAATCTCACGTCACTGGGAGACAGAAGAGTTATAGTGGACATGATCACCACGTACATGATTCTCAGGTGAATTGATAGAGTAGATAAGGACAGACTATTTAACTCAAGGGGCACACGAACTAGGGGGCACAGGTGGAAATTTAGTGCCTAAATGAGCTATAGAGACGTTAGAAATAATTTTTTTCAGTCATAGTAGTAGACAAGTGGAATGCATTAGGAAGTGATGAGGTGGAGGCTAACTCCATACACAGTTTCAAATGTAAATATGATAGAGCCCAGTAGGCTCAGGAATCTGTACATCAGTTGATTGACAATTGAGAGGCGGGACCAGAGCTACAGCTCAACCCCCGCAAGCACAATTAGGTGAGTACACACACACACACACACACACACACACACACACACACACACACACACACACACACACACACACACACACAAACACACACACAGACACACACATCCCCAGGAGGCAGCCCGTATAGACAGCTGCCCGTAGCAGCTGTCTAACTCTCCAGGTACCTATTTACTGCAAGGTAACAGGTGCATCAGAATCAAAGAAACTATGCCCATTTTGTTTCTGGCATCACCGGGATCGAACCCGGACCGTAGGATAACGAGTCCAGAGCGCTGTCCACACAGCTATCAGGCACTCTTTTAAAAGGCAGTTACCTGTAAAATTAGTATGCACAGGAGAATTTACCAATTCCTGCTTAACATTCCAACAATCATTCTCCTCTATTGAGGACCACCTAAATCAAGCCCATTTTGTCAAAAATTCATGCAGGGGATATAGTTTTGAGGGAAAATGTTACATAAACCTACAAAAATAAGTCTCCATTCCCAAGAAAGTCTGTAATTTCTCCACCGATATAGAGGCTGGAGCATCTACTATAGCTGCTACATTTTTGTGAGAAGAGGTTAACCCTTATCAGGGCAGGGCATTCTTTCTTTCAATCAGAGACCCTCCCCCCTCCCATGATAAAATAATATAATAACTAATGATGATAATGACACTACGTACTGCTGTCTGCTGTCGTCAATCAGTCCATTGACAATGGAGTGCACACTGGAGAGTCTCCCTTTAAACGTCTTATTATTTTTTGTATTCACTGTTTCTGGGGACAGGAAGCCAGAGTGAATTCATAAACGTTTTGGCTATTATCGAGAGAGAGAATATCGGTTTCTCCCAAAACGCTGATTAAGTGATTAAGCAAGAGATTAAGCGACAAGGTGGTAGCAGAGGAGGTGAAAGTAGTTCTGGGGCACCTGAAGGTAGTGGAACCAGACAGAATATTGTAGTGGATACTAAAGTAGGCAGCAGAGAGACTGTACAAATTATTGCTAATAATAAATAATCTTGACAAAATTTAGAAGGTATGCTCACGACATGAGAGGTATTGACAAAGAAAATTCCAGCTTAAGATAACAAAATGCTAGTGGCTGTTTAAGAAAGTTAGAACTCTTGTATGTATAAATAAAATATGTATTTTGTTTTAATATTGTGTAATTTTAAATAATAATTAAATTATTTATAAATAAAAATTTTATATATAAATATATAGAAATAAAAATTATAAATATAAATATATAAATACAAATTATAAATATAAATCTATAATTATGTAATTTATTTATAATGCATACAATTATTATGTAATTTATTTATAATATATATATAATTATAATATAAATTTATAATAATTTAATGTAATATATTTAATAATAATATATATAACTATATATAATAATAATATAATTATATTATAAATAATGCAATACATATAATAATGATATATAATATAAAGATATAATATAATTTATAATTATAAATATAAATTATATATAAATATAAGTATTTAATAAAAATAAAAATTAATAATAATTCACTGGATAGCTGAAATGTGGGATGAGGCACCCTCTTCCCCCCCCCCCCCCATCCCCTCCGAAGGCCGAATTTCTGACCCCGCCCAGGATGCAACCCCACAACAAGCTGACTGACTCCTGAGTACCTACTCATTGTTAGGTGAACAGAGGCATGAGGTGAAATAAAATGTGCCCAATCATTTCTCTCCCGCCCGGGACTCGAACCTGGAATTCTCGACCGTGCGTCGAGAAGGAACCAGACTGTACTACTGGGACCCTACCGGTAGTACAGACCTTCCTTATGTATGGAGGGGGGGGGGCTCAATGTCACCTTATCTGGGGACTCGGCACAACTCTGGCCTATTTGTCACGAGTACACACCCCGTTTAGCCACCGTGACTTACCCACTCTCTCCTTAGTTGGGATGATCTTCCAGTTCCCCTTCGTAATTATTATATCTGCCGTTGATATATCTGCAACTGTTTCTCACTCTCTGTCTCTCCCTTTCTTCCTAGAAATTCCTCATTAGGACAAGTGCAAAGGCAAGTTTCTACATATAAACATTAATTAACAAAAATACAATGAATAATGAAATAATATCATATTATCATTAGGTTCCACAAACTAAAATCACGCGTATATAATATCAATGCTCCAACAATACAATACACAAGGATGTTGCTTTAAAGCCTCATCCGCCACCTCTTGCCCCCTCTCACAATCTGGGCTAGGCAACTCGCATATAAATTAATTCAGACAAAAAATATTAACTCTCACCTTGTACAGCATCATTCATAACATATGAATTCATGCACTCCCGCAAACAACAATGACTTCTCGGTAACTCTCTATATTACGTCCAGAGGCCCCACAACAAGACCATCTGTCAATGGGTCCTGAAATCAAGTAAGTACTCCTGCAGTCTCTTCAATATTGCTGCTACTTGAAGTCCCACTTAATACATGTGAAGTTGCTCTCCACGGCTTCACCAAAAACGTGTAGCGCCACTACACTTGAACTTTCACTCTACCAGTGAAATTCCAATTTAACACTGAAGTTCCACTCTACCACTGAAGTTCTACGCCACACTTGAAGTTCCACCATATAATCTTCACCTGACACAAAGCTCATACACGAACTTCCGCATAAAGAACCTTTAATTCCATTACTATACCAAAATAATATATTCTTCTATCAAAACATAAATAACATATACATAAAAATATTAAATTTCACCATCAGACGTTTTACTCCACGCGCCGGTCCTACTGCAGTGGGTACTCCCCCACACCTGGACGAGTCCACACTGAAATTCTCCTCTACTGGGTGCCAAAGAGTCCTTTCCCCTTAGTCACTCACTGACCTCAGACGAGTGAGCATGTGCCGCTCCTGTCTCCATAATGTCAAATCATCTCAAACTCATTATATCTACTCATTATTTTCATAAACTCTCTAACCTGCATTCACAAACATCCTACATGATCACTGGGCACACGATCAAGCTACAACAAGCAGTATAGTACAGTATAATGAGCGCTTACCACAGAAAGGTGGTGTGATGACGCTTGTCCATTGGCGCTCCAAACTGGCGGTACTCCTCGTCGTCTACCAATCTCACTTCGACGTGACACTAAATGCTTCTTCCAGTCCCGACTTGAGTGTGTGAGAAGTCGCCTAACAGGTTCCACACAGGAACATCTGCCCAATTTATCCACTTAACCCTTACACTGCTCAGGGGTCCTGGGGACATTTACACCCCTGTGCGCAAGAAAAAAAAATTCAAAATTTTTTTTTCGTCGTCTGAACATGTTAATTTGTGTCCCCTGAGCACGGAAAAAAAAATCGTAGGTGACATATTTTGGGCGCAATTGACCGAGGATGTCTGGCAAAAAGTGGGCGTTGACAGAGCTGTCGTCAGACCCGGTCAGCGTCACCCGCGCTGACAGATGGGAGTTGCCACAAAGATATTATTACCTAATTGTTTCAATGTCTCCGATTGATTTTTTCTTAGTTTTTTTTGCAGTAATATTATTCAATAGTGTGTATTGTAATATATTTATATAATAAAAGTGGTGAATAATCGCTATACTCAAAAGTATGATGTGCATATTAGTGATTTAATTATTATGTTTATAAAAAAAATAAACATGTTGTTTTGCTGCTATTACACTCTATACACAGGTTATATATAAGTATCTGCATGTTTTGATCACCATAACGAACCACTAAGTTGGTATTGAGAGTCGAAAAGCAACGAAGAGTTACCGCCACACACCAGCCAGCCACTCGCTGCCACTCCCTCAACACACACACTAAACTTTCTTCCCCAATAATACCATTTGTGGTGTTATTACACTATATACAGACATTATATATAAGTATGTATATATTTTGTTCACCATAACTGTACAGCTAAGCTGATATAGTTAGTTCAGGCACTAAGAGTCGTCGCTATACACAGATGGCGGCTGGCGGCTCCCTCACTCTTTCAAGGTCACACGCACTAAACTTTCTACCCCAACAATACTGATTGCAGTGTTATTACCCTATATACTCATATTATATATAAATATCTACATGTTTAATGCACGGTAACTGTACACCTAAGCTTGTAGTGCGCCCAAAAAGCATAGTGGCCACTCTCTAAACAGCTAGACAAATCGTGCAGACGACGTCACCTCCGTCACCCATATGGCTCCTCCCAGCATAATCCTTTTGCTGTTATTACACTAATACACACATTATATATAAGTATCTACATTTGTGTTCACCATAGAGAACCACTGACCTGGTATGGTGAATGCAAACAATAACAGCTAGCCACACAGTCAGTAAACGATGCTGTCTCCCTCCATCTCTCAGCATCACTCCTCTCACAGCGCTAATTATTACAACAATCCTGCTATTATCACAACCCTGGTTATTTATATCACAGTCATGGGTCATCTGTAATATTGTCATCGCTAAATAATAACAATTATATATTTATTTTGACATTTTTCGGCGATGCTGTGGTCACAAGCTGAACAGCAATGCTGTTCGCTCATGCTGCGTGCGCCAGCCTTGGTTGCTCCAACAGTACTGTGCCTCTCACACCTGAGAATATTGCCCACGATTTTTTTTTTAAATGGCATCTGTTTACAAGAGCCCTGAGGAAGCTACTGTGAACCCCGTGTAGCCGCAGGCCATTTGAATCAGGCCTGGCACCCTATGGCGTATATATATGCCATGCGCACCATGGAACATGTTACTCAGGGCGTATATATACGCCATGCGCAGTTTAAGGGTTAAAGGACGCTCTTACAGTAGGGTTCACATAGGTACGACCAACCTATAGGCTTCAGGCCGCCCTTAAATCGTTACCACGATAAGAGAGATGCGTCGTACGTCGTTCGCAGACAGCTGCCTCACACGCAGAACATATAGCCTTCACACAAACTCTTCACCAAGATCTATAACCTTTTTCACAGGAGGTAACAACATACGTCCGTCCCCGACGGTTCTCCCGACTCAAGTGATCACTTCACTCTTGACGACCAATTCACGTCTTGTTCACACTGTCGACTTCTTATCTTACCTCGTTTCTTTAAGATGCCAGCACTCTGCTTTCATTCTCCTCGGTCATAATTACTGACGTTTACTTAGTTTAATTCCTTCCCCAGACTCCTACATCCAGTGATGAGTGGAGTAACTCTCACTAGGCAGACCTACCTCATTAGGCTACCTAGGTTCATAACATCCTTTACCGAAAATATGATACCACAAGTATTCAATGGATTTGATGACTAACCCTGTGACGGTGTTCCCCCCCTTATATTTCTCCCACGCCTGCAGTAAGAGTCATGTCCACTTTACCCGAGCGTTCTCTACGTCGCAGGCATCAGTTTGGTATATGTGGGGGAATGTAGTGTTCTCGGAGTGCCGAGAAATTTATCAAAAAAGAGTATTTTGGCCTGTGGTTTAGACCCTTTAGGAAGCCAATATGGCGCTGGCTCTTCTGTTTTGCCGCCAAAACTATGTGACGTCAGTGACACCAGATTGGTCACCGACAGCGATGTGGCACAGGGAGCCAATGAAAACCTCCCGTGGCGAATGTGACGTCATGAAGGAAGGGGGGTCCGGTCAGAGCGCACGGCGGCGCCATCAGTCTGACACGACACGTCAAGGTGGTTGGACGTGCGAAGATTGGTCCTGTCAGTTTGACAGTTGTTTCCCGTTCCCGTGGATTTTACGCGTCACCCAAAGTCTGCCAGTACTCTGTTACCTGGTTGATACCTGATTGATGGGGTTCTGGGAGTTCGTCTACTCCCCAAGCCCGGCCCGAGGCCAGGCTCGACTTGTGAGAGTTTGGTCCACCAGGCTGTTGCTTGGAGCGGCCCGCAGGCCCACATACCCACCACAGCCCGGTTGGTCCGGCACTCCTTGGAGGTCTTCCTTCGTTCATGTGTTGGACCACAGAGGGAATCGACGGGATATTGAGCAACAAGTGCTCCGGGACAGGTACTGTGCAAGAAGAAGTGAAGTCTGTGCAGTGACGTATACGACGTCTGAGGCAGTTCACCCGTTTGTGACGGTGTAGTGGCTGGACCGAGCCACCGGGAAGCAATGGAAGAGGAAAACTGTTCGGGAATCCGAACGACTGCAGCCGAGACGTAAGCGGGCAGCCGTAGCTGGGAGGAGAAGTCGACGGCCGGGAGACCGACTCCAACCCCACAAGAAGTTCGAGGAGGAGCACGGACCTGCAGTGAAAAGGCACGGAGACGACGCGCTTACGGTGGGACGTTGATTGAGTTCCTGGAGGACACGACAGTGTGTGTGTGTGGGGGCGTTCCCTACACGAGGCAGGAGCCAGGACCAGGAGCTACAACTCAACTCTCACCGGAGGATAGGTGGAAGTAGGTGATACTAGTTTCCCTCCCAATTCCCCTTTAGTCAGCTATATTATTTAGCCCGAGTATTTTGTATGTCGTGAGCAAGGCTCACCTATGTCACAGTAAGGCACCAGTGTGCAGAGTGGGACTATAAAGAGTACTCATGATATTTATGATTATTATTGGTGTATGCAGGCACCCGGAGTAATTGATGAATTTACTGTGTTGATAATGTCTTTAATGAGACTTTAATATGATCATATAGTGAGAGAATATATATATAAATATGCCAGTATTTGGAGTTAGGCTATGTGCCCAGTACCTATGTTATTACCATTATTGATGTCTATGACTCATCCATATATATATATATATATATATATATATATATATATATATATATATATATATATATATATATATATATATATATATATATACATATATATATATATATATATATGTCTATGCTCGTGTATTGAATAATCATTCATGTGTGCAGTGATTAATTGTGTTATCGCCCACGGAAGGAATTACTGAGAACTCCAGTGATATATACTTGCATACATTATCATTAAATGAAGGACAGTATGTTATACTATGATAGTGAGTTATTGTGTCTATTAATATAGAGATGTTTGATTGAGCTCAAGATCAGTGTAGCGAAGTGTTTACGTGCTATTGTCGCAAATATTGTGTGTTCGAACTTCTAGTGATCTTTGAGAACTTAAAGAAACAGAGCGCGTGACGCCAGGAAAACAAGCAATAAACATTCGCGCGGTGGGAGTCGCCCAGCTGATTTTGACATTGACGTGAGGGGGAGCATTGCCGACTTGGTGGGTTCATGATTATATGTGTGTTAACAAGCGGCTTCTGCCTGGAACAGCTGTTTGCTTATTGATATAATCTTGTGATGTCTTTGAATGGGTTTTAAGTAAAATACAAAGTACATTGGTGTTTATATCATCCCCTCCATATTTCTTGTGGCTATATAATACCTGACAGCAGATCGTGATAGAAGTAAATACCTGCCTGATATCAGACATATTGATTGTGCTCTTGCCACTGTTACAACAATTCAACAAAACCACTGATGTGTTAATGGACACCGGAAACACCAGTTGGCGACCTTGTGGTTAGTAGTAGAGCCCATGACGGGGCGGGCACACAATAGTTAAGTGAACAAGTTGTGTTCCCACTCCTTCTCGATCAGAGGCCGGTTGGGATTGACTGGGATACCTCCTGGCGTACAGTGGCGCCACGAGGATAGAGTGAAGACCCGCTGGGCTACGGTGAGTGACCTTGAGTGTACTGTTACTCGCCCCTTTCCCCTCTCATTGGAGGTGAACCCCGACATTGGCGACCTTGCCAGGATAACGATCAAGATAAAGGTTGCAGTTGTGGTACTTTGCAGTGGTATTAGGTATCAGGTACAGGTTATTACTCATAGCACAAGATGGAGGATGATAAAGTAACAAGGTTCATTGACACTAGAGATGAGCAGGTGCTGGAGGAGTGCACCAAGGCACAGTTACAGTCAATAGCAGACCATTTTGGGATAAAGTTGAGATCTTCCAGAGTGGGAGAGAGAAGACTGGAGATCATGGCACAGCTCAGAGCACAAGACAAAGCTTTGGGGGAGGAACGGCCCCAAACACCTGCCAGTATGGGAGAACACCTGAGCATTGGTGGGAGCAGCAGAGGATCCAGCGGCAGCAGGCACAGCGTTAAGCTGGAGATAATGAAGCTGCAGCTGGAAGCACAGCAGCGCAAAGAAGAGCGAGAAGCACAGCAGCGCAAAGAAGAGCGAGAGGCACAGCAGCGCAAAGAAGAGCGAGAAGCAGAAGCGCAGCTGAGGAGAGAAGAAGCACAGCTGAAGCGTGAGGAGCGAGAAGCACAGCTGCGCAGGGAAGAACAAGAGCAAGAAGCACAGCTGAAGCGTGAGGAGCGAGAAGCACAGCTGAAGCGTGAGGAGCGAGAAGCACAGCTGAAGCGTGAGGAGCGAGAAGCACAGCTGAGGAGAGAAGAAGCGCAACTGAAGCGTGAAGAACAAGAGCGAGAAGCACAGCTAAGACGAGAGGAGCATGAGCGAGAAGCTAGGCTGAAACAGCAGGATATAGAAGTTAACAAGGATGTGGAGCTGAAGCGAGCTGAGCTAGGACTAGCTCCACCTGCTCCGCCACAGCAGGAAGACCGCCGAGTGAGGGAGCGAGATTTGCCGGTCTTTGTACCAAACGAAGCTGAAGGTTTCTTCGACCACTTCGAAAGGGTTGCTACTTTGAAGAGGTGGCCGAGGGCGGAGTGGGCGGAGATGGTTCAGGGTAGGCTCACCGGTGAAGCTCGTGAAGCCTACAATATGCTCGACCTCCAAAAGTGCACCAACTACAATGCTGTAAAGAGAGCTGTGCTCCATTCTTTCAAGTTCACGCCGGAATGTTACAGGAAGAGATTCAGGTAATGTACCCGTTCGCCAGGAAAATCTTATGCGGAGACAGCGAGGGACATGGAGAGAAAATTCCTTAAGTGGCTGGAGTCTGAAGGAGCGAAGTCGGCTGAGGAGGTCAAGAGGCTTATGGTCATGGAGAAGTTTATGTCCGTGCTCTCTCCTGAAATCAGGGTGAGAGTAAAGGAGGCGGACATAAAGGACCTGAGGGCCGCAGCCGGCTGAGCCGACATGCTGGAAGAAGCCTTACGCCCACGCAGAGAGGGACAGCACCGACCGCCCGTATACTCTGGAAATGGTAGAAATTATAGGAGGACGGATGGATGGAGGACAGGAGCGAGTTCTCCCAAGTCCCACCTCTCGAGTGGGGGCAACAGAGGATCGAAGAGGGCTGTGGAGCCGGAAAAGAAGTACCAAGCTGAGAGCTCAGGAGCTGTTGCTGAGATAGATGGTGCGAGGAAAACACACGGAGCGACGGCCTCTGGAGGCAGTGCCAAGGCGAGCGGTGGCGGATGGTCTCCGACGAGGAAGATCCGCTGTTTCAATTGCGGAATATTCGGACACGTCGCGCGGGAATGCAGACGCCCTAAGCAGCGGGGGAACGTTGCTTTCGTGAGGGTCGAGGACCAGATGGCCGAGAGGGTGCGGGATGAACCCGTGCTGAGTGGGGAGAAAAGAATTCACCCGTTCGTGTTTGAGGGAACCGTAAGGATGGGGGACGCAGACCCCATCCCGGTGAAGATATTAAGAGACACTGGGGCAGATTTTACCCTGGTGAGTGAAACCCTGTTCCCCGAGGGTTACGAGAGTACCAGTGTGGGGGTGGCAAGTGTGACCACTGTGGGAGGCCCAGTGAGGATGCCCGTACACCAGGTGACTCTGAATTCTGATTATGGCTGCCAGACCCTAGTGGTAGGGGTCTGTGCATCAATGCCCAAGATGGAGGCACAAGTTATCTTGGGAAATGACGCATGTGGAGGATATCTCCTCCCGAATCTCGTGAAGGGCGAGGAGTGCCTAGAGCACTATAAGGAGATGGGCGGAGTGTTAGACGCCTGTGAGGGCGAGAAAGGAATCGCCCCGGTGGCGTTCCCGGTTTGTGCTGTGATGCCGACGCGGCGCGAAGGACACGGAGGGTGTGGATCTGATGGGGCTGAGGAGACGTCCGACAGCCTGGGAATCGATCACCTCTTCATGGGACCCGGAGAACGAGCGGAGGGCGAAGGCAGCCCGAATGGTGAGTTACAGGTGACCCTCACCAGTTCTCTAGGGGTAGACCGCACTCGTCTTGGAGAGTTGCAGCAAATGGAGTTCCCCAAATTAATTCGTGAGGCCAAAGGAGGACGTGTGGGTCCTGAGAGGGCCACTCATTTTTACATACGGAATGGCATGCTGATGAGACAGTGGAGGCCAGTGAAGATGGAGGCCGGAGAAGAGTCTCTAGGTACGAGGCACCAGGTAGTGTTGCCGGCCCAGTGCATAGCGGCAGTGTTGGACCTATCGCATTCTGTGGACTCTGCAGGTCACCTGGGTGTGACCAAGATGCTGCGAAAGATCAGGGATCATTTCTACTGGCCAGGTATGGACGCCGATGTGAGGCGTTATTGTAAGACGTGCTTACCGTGCCAGAGGGCAGGGAAGAGCCAATCCGCGATACCGAAGGCCCCGTTGATCCCTGTTCCGGCGTTTGGGCCTGCATTCGAGCGTCTGTTGGTCGACGGGGTGGGTCCGTTGCCAAGGACGAAACGAGGGAATATCTACCTGATGACGATCATGTGTGCGTCCACCAGATTTCCAGAAGCCGTCCCGATGCGACGTTTGACGTCGAAAGGAGTAGCCGGGCAAGTACAACGATTTTTCTCTTGGGTGGGGATGCCCAGAGAAATTCAGACAGACTGTGGAAGTATATTCCAGTCTAAGTGGTTCCGACAGACGGTGACAGGTTGGGGAGTGACTCAGATTCGGTCGTCGCCCTACCGACCGCAGTCGCAAGGGGCGATCGAAAGGTTTCACTCCACCTTGAAGACCGTTCTGAGAGTGTTCTGCGCAGAACAGGGGGCTGAGTGGGATGAGGCAGTATACCACGCGTTGTTTGCCATACGTAACGCGGTGGTAGAATCGTTAGGTTTCTCACCTTTCCAGCTGGTGTATGGGCACGAGGTGCGAAGTCCTCTGTCCATGCTGAAGGAACAATGGACACCGGGAGTGACCGTGGAGACGGTCAATGAATATGTTCAAAAGTTCAAGGAGCGTCTCACTCTAGCAAAGGAACTAGCTGGGAAACATCTGAAGGAGGCGCAGCGTAAGATGTCGGAGTGGTACGACAAGAGAGCTACGCCGAGGGAGTTCCAGGTTGGGTCCCAGGTGATGGTATTGCTGCCGGGTAAGAGTAGGGTGACCGAGTCGCGGTTCGAGGGACCATACCAGGTGCTACGGCGGTTGGGTCCTGTATCGTATGAAATCGGGAAGCCGGATAGACCCCGAAAGAAACAGGTGTGTCATGTAGACCGCCTGAAGCCTTTCTTCCCTGTGGAAGGAGGGGCCGCCGTGCAGGACGGGACGGTGATCCGAGACCCCCAGCAGAAGACGATTTTGTGCATGCAGGTGGACCAGGAACTTTCAGAGGAGGAAGGAAAGTGGTCCAGGGCGGACGGCACCCGTTTCACCAACACGGAGAGTCTGGCGAAGATCGAGGACAAGCTACTACACCTGGAAGGGCAACAGAGCGTGGACCTGACGAACCTACTGAGGGAGAATGCCTCTCTCTTTACCGACGTGCCCCGACGACACAAGAGTGTAACGCACGAGGTGGAGGTGAGGGACGCCAGGCCCGTCAAGCAGAGCGCGTATAGGGTGAGCCCGGAGAAGCGAGAGCTGATGAGGAAGGAGGTGGAGTATCTCCTTGAGAACGACCTTGCGGAACCCAGTAAAAGTGAGTGGAGTTCCCCATGCTTTTTGGTGAAGAAAAGCGATGGTACCTTCCGCTTTTGTACAGACTACAGGAGGGTGAACTCCATCACAGTGGCAGATTCTCACCCCATGCCAAGAGTGAGCGATTGCATCGACCAGGTGGGCAGTGCAAGGTACGTATCCAAGGTCGATCTGCTCAAGGGGTACTACCAGATCTCTTTGACTCCTGAGGCCAGGAAAATATCAGCATTCGCAACTCCTGACGGGCTGTACCAATACAAGGTGTTACCCTTTGGAATGAAAAACAGCGGTAGCTGTTTCCAGCGCATGATGAATGAGTTGCTGAGGGGTGCCGAAGGCTGCACAGTATACATCGATGACATCGTCGTGTACGCCGACGATTGGAAGACGCACCTGGAGAGACTCAAGGAATTGTTTAGAAGGCTAGAGGAGGCTAACTTGACTGTAAATTTGGCCAAGAGCGAGTTTGGGAAGGCCCACTTAGAGTACCTTGGTTTCGTCATCGGCCAAAGTGAAGTCACCCCTGTAGATCACAAAGTATCAGCCATTAAGGAATACCCCGTGCCCAGAACGCGTAAAGAGTTGCTAAGGTATCTCGGGATGATAGGGTACTATCGTGGGTTCTGCAGGAATTTTTCCACGGTAGCGAATCCCCTGACCGAGCTACTCTCCAAGAATGTGCGATGGAGATGGGGAGAGGCCTGCCAAGAGTCTTTTGAGAAGACCAAGAAACTGTTGACGAAGGCCCCGGTATTAATATCCCCAGATTTCTCAACCGGATTCATCCTGTACGTAGACGCCAGCGACGTTGGGATAGGGGCCATGTTGGCTCAAGAGAGGAGTGAGATACATAGGCCAGTGGCTTTCTACTCTAAGAAGTTTGTGAAATACCAGCGGGCCTATAGTATCGTTGAGAAAGAGGCATTGGCGCTAGTTATGGCCCTGAAGCACTTCGATGTGTACGTGGGAGGAGGGGCGAGACCTGTTCTGGTGTTCACAGATCACAACCCTCTCACCTTTTTGTACAAAATGAGGAACTCCAACCAACGCCTGACGAGGTGGGCGTTGCTACTGCAAGAGTACCGGCTGGACATCAAGCACATCAGGGGGAAGGACAACGTGGTTGCGGATGCCCTGTCCCGTATACACTAACCAGACATGACTCTCATTTTAAGGGGAGGGGTATGTGACGGTGTTCCCCCCCTTATATTTCTCCCACGCCTGCAGTAAGAGTCATGTCCACTTTACCCGAGCGTTCTCTACGTCGCAGGCATCAGTTTGGTATATGTGGGGGAATGTAATGTTCTCGGAGTGCCGATAAATTTATCAAAGAGTATTTTGGTCTGTGGTTTAGGCCCTTTAGGAAGCCAATATGGCGCTGGCTCTTCTGTTTTGCTGCCAAAACTATGTGACGTCAGTAACACCGGATTGGTCACCGACAGCGATGTGGCACAGGGAGCCAATGAAAACCTCCCGTGGCGAATGTGACGTCACGAAGGAAGGGGGTCCGGTCAGAGCGCCACGGCGGCGCCATCAGTCTGACACGACACGTCAAGGTGGTTGGTCGTGCGAAGATTGGTCCTGTCAGTTTGACAGTTGTTTCCCGTTCCCGTGGATTTTACGCGTCACCCGATGTCTGCCAGTACTCTGTGAGGTTTTCCTTCGTTCATGTGTTGGACCAGAGACGGAATCTACGGGATATTGAGCAACAAGTGCTCCGGGACAGGTAATGTGCAAGAAGAAGTGAAGTCTGTGCAGTGACGTATACGACGTCTGAGGCAGTTCACCCGTTTGTGACGGCTTAGTGGCTGGACCGAGCCACCGGAAAGCAGTGGAAGAGGAAAACTGTTCGGGAATCCGAACGACTGCAGCCGAGACGTAGGTGGGCAGCCGTAGCTGGGAGGAGAAGTCGACGGCTGGGAGACCGACTCCAACCCCACAAGAAGTCGAGGAGGAGCACGGACCTGCAGTGAAAAGGCACGGAGACGACGCGCTTACGGTGGGACGTTGATTGAGTTCCTGGAGGACACGACAGTGTGTGTGTGTGTGGGGGCGTTCCCTACACGAGGCAGGAGCCAGGACCAGGAGATACAACTCAACTCTCACCGGAGGATAGGTGGAAGTAGGTGATACTAGTTTCCCTCCAATTCCCCTTTAGTCAGCTATATTATTTAGCCCGAGTATTTTGTATGTCGTGAGCAAGGCTCACCTATGTCACAGTAAGGCACCAGTGTGCAGAGTGGGACTATGAAGAGTACTCACGATATTTATAATTATTGTTGGTGTATGCAGGCACCCGGAGTAATTGATGAATTTACTGTGTTGATAATGTCTTTAATGAGACTTTAATATGATCATATAGTGAGAGAATATATATATAAATATGCCAGTATTTGGAGTTAGGCTATGTGCCCAGTACCTATGTTATTACCATTATTGATGTCTATGACTCATCCATATATATATATATATATATATATATATATATATGTCTATGCTCGTGTATTGAATAATCATTCATGTGTGCAGTGATTAATTGTGTTATCGCCCACGGAAGGAATTACTGAGAACTCCAGTGATATATACTTGCATACGTGATCATTAAATAAAGGGCAGTGTGATATACCATGATAGTGAGGTATTGTGTCCAGTTATGTAGAAATGTTTAATTGAGCTCAAGATCAGTGCAGCGAGATATTTACGTGCTATTGTCGCAAATATTGTGTGTTCGAACTCCTAGTGATCTTTGAGAACTTAAAGAAACAGAGCGCGTGACGCCAGGAAAACAAGCAATAAACATTCGCGCGGCGGGAGTCGCCCAGCTGATTTTGACATTGACGTGAGGGGGAGCATTGCCGACTTGGCGAGTTCATGATTATATGTGTGGGAACGAGCGGCTTCTGCCTGGAACAGCTGTTTGCTTATTGATATAATCTTGTGATGTCTTTGAATGAGTTTTAAGTAAAATACAAAGTACATTGGTGTTTATATCATCCCCTGCATATTTCTTGTGGCTATATAATACCTGACAGCAGATCGTGATACAAGTAAATACCTGCCTGATATCAGACATATTGATTGTGCTCTTGCCACTGTTACAACAATTCAACAAAACCACTGACGTGTTACTGGACACCGGAAACAAAAGTTGGCGACCTTGTGGTTAGTAGTAGAGCCCATGACGGGGCGCACACAATAGTTAAGTGAACAAGTTGTGTTCCCACTCCTTCTCGATCAGAGGACGGTTGGGATTGACTGGTATACTCTCCTGGCGTACAGTGGCGCCACGAGGATAGAGTGAAGACCCGCTGGGCTATGGTGAGTGACCTTGAATGTACTGTTACTCGCCCCTTTCCCCTCTCATTGGAGGTGAACCCCGACACCCACACACCAGAAGATGAAGAGACGACAACGTTTCGGTCCACCCTGGACCATTATCAAGTCGATTGTGATTGGAGCGAGATTGATTGATTGAGGAAAATTAAGCCACCCAAGAGATGACATGGGGTATAAATAGCCCATAATTTATAGATTTTTTGGAGTGAATGCGATCTTTGGTTGTGAAAGGATATACTGTGTGCCGAGCTCGCATTTAAATCGTCAGTCCTTACTATGTGGCTGCTATCGAAGGGGAGGATACTACTTGACAGTATTTATGAGGGTGTCCAACTGACGGGGACCTTTTTTGACCAGAAGAGTGGCAGCGTTGTTGGTTTCAGGGTGATACTATAAGATTCAGGGACTCTAGAAGCTCTTCTAAGGTCGTTGGTTGCTTCACATACCAAGAAGATACTGAAGCAGATGCTTCTCTGTGATTGTTTGGCAGGAGATGCATTCCTGCTCTCTGGGTTCACTAATTTCCCAGTTGCATCTGTAACCTAGACATAGTCTATATAACCAAACTGCTATTTCCCTGTGGATTCTTCTCGGGATATTTAACCTGTCTAACTTGGTGGCCTGAAGATACCATATTGCAGAAGGCGAACCTCCTGCTACTCTCTGTTATAGATAGGCTTTGTTGAGGTGTGCAAGTTTTTTGGTGAAGGTGTTTTTTATGTACTCTAGGCTGGGTTGGATTGTTTTGTGGATCACTAGATGACGAGTTGCCAATTTAGCAGTTTCATCGGCTTTCTTATTTAATGGGATTCCAACACGAGATGGGATCCTTTTAGGGTTATGGTGAGTCCTTTACCTTTAGATACTGCCCCTAGATATATAACAAAGGTAATTATTTAAGCGTCTTTCAAATGTTTTTTCCTAATATTTGAAGTGCAACTTTTGAGTCGGTGTGTATGATTGCAGTTTGAGTGTCTTGTGCAATCACATATGCGAATGCTAATGCTAATCTTTTATGGGCCTTAGGAGTGTTGGATCATAGGCAGCCTTTTTCATTGGAAAACCATCTACTACTGTTTTGAAGGTAGAATCCTCCCACGGTGGGGAAAAAATGTAGTTTGTATGTGGCTGATCACCTCCTCTATCAAGAATCAAGCTATTTATTTGCAGTCTTTTTAGGACTTCTTCCGCTCTGGCAGTCCTAGAATTTCCGTTGTTTTGGCCAAGTCCAACCACCAAGGCCTGTCGTTCTGAGACTGGATCACAGGAAACAATTATCTTACTGATAATCGTTGCTGTTCTTTGAGAAATTTTTTCTAGAAGAAAGGGCATATCCGTTTCCAGTCTTAAACTTTCAAGTCAGCTCTACATAGGGGCTCCCAAGGCATTGGGAGCCATTGTTCTGTTGTTCAATGATCCATTGCTCATAGCATTGTTCTGTGCTACTTGAAGATTTTTCCATTGTTATTGTGATTGAATTGTGAGTGCAGGTGCTGCATAGTCAATCACTGATTTGACTGCCAGAACATGTTGTAGCTGGTGTTTTAGATTCCGCTACTTGGAACAATAATTACCAAGTAGCACGGGCTATGGTGAGCCCGCAGTGGACTTGGCAGTACATAATATATGCGAAGGACATACGGATTGGCTCCTCCAGAGAGGGGGTTAGCGATCTGAGGATTGCAGTCCTGACCGCAGTTCTCTCTCTCAAGTAAGTTACTTCAGCACTAAAATTTATGTGTGTCCAGGATTATTCTTAGATACTGATAAGTGTCCACTCATTCAATTTGTTGAACCTGTACTTCGAGTTGATTGATGGGCTTCAATATTTTTACGAAAATTGCTTGGTGGGGTTGAGTTTTATTCCAATCTGTTTTGCATCTTCACTGATGCAGTCTAAGAATTTGGGTGCAAGGTGCGCCACTTCCCTTCCTTTTATGATAATGACAAAGTCGTCCGCGTAATTTAGCAGCCTGCAATGTTGTGGATGTATCAGCCTCATTATTCTTTCCATTAAACAGTTGAAGACAAGGGGGGACTGAGAATGCCTCCTTGTGGTGTACCATTTTCATGTCTTTTGTATTCAGAGACTGTGCCATGAAGTTTCACTCTTGCTTCTATGTGTATGAGACAGTTTTTGGTCCAGGAGAGCAGGCTGCCTTTGACCTGTTTGTCGATGAGGCAGCAGAGAATAGCTGGGACGCTTGTCAGTTCAAAGGCTTTCTCGAGGTTGGGAGCAATTGATTGATGAAGATTAAGCTACCCAAAAGGTAGCACGGGCATGAATAGCCCGTAAGTGGTAGATTTTCTGGAGAGACCGTCCTGGACCATTTGGTCGTGAAAAGATATACTGTGTGCTAAGCTCGCATTTAAATCGTCAATCCTTATCTCATTGGGAGCGGGTTGTTGTTGTATTCAGCTACTAAGAATAAAAGTTCCAAGTAGCATGGGCTATGGTGAGCCCGTAGTGGATTTACCTGGCACAGGAGCGGGGCTGTAACTGTGGGAGCGAGGGAGGCACGTGCCAGAGGGCCACAGAGGTAAGGCAAGAGTGAGGTGAGGAGCAGGTAAGAGAAGAATGTAATTCTTCTTATGTAATTCCTAGAAGAAGGTAAGAGCAAGGCAAAAGGTAAGAGCAGGAAGATAGATATGAATGGGATAGGTGTAAAAATGGGGTGAAGGTAGGATAGGTAGGAATAAGAAAAGAAATAAAAATAATAAGGGGGGTTATGCTTAAATCAGGTCACGTTTATTAGGAAGGTTGGAGCAATTAAGAAGGTACTGTGAAAGGGAAGAGTCAACAACAACAAAGCCAGGACTAAGGTTCTTGTTGGGCATTGTTATGGCCTCACTTAGCCGGTAACCAGGTTCTTTTCTTATTAAACTTTATATGGAGCCTTAATTAGTGCCGCTTCTTTCTCAATCCATCCCCGCATTATAGGTAAGTTATTAAGAGCTGGCAGTAATAGTCCAACAGGAATGGGGTTAAACAACACTAAACAAAAACCACCACCATGCATACTTCTTAACTATATATACACATATGTGCAGCCCAAACACTGCTGGTGTCACATTAACACAAGACACTATAAAAGAATGTCTGTGATTCTATTCACCTGAGCTGTATGGATCTCGAACTGTGGACCCCACGCGTGTAAGGCCGACGCTTTGTCAACTGATATAGCCCAGGTGAATGGAATGTTAATTTCCATGGAAGTGTGAACTGCAGTTTTAATGTCTGTGATGTTCTAACTCGGCGAGTCCACTTCTATCGTCTATTGTACACCACTCAAGGTTCCCTCGCTGAGTCTGTCTTCTATGGTCCTCACGCCGGCGAGTTCTACTTTCTCAGTATATCATGGACCAGTCCTCTTCAGTATCGTCCCAGTGCCAAAACACGACTTCTACTCTCCAGCAACACGCTGGCAGGCAAGAGTAAAAAAGGAATAATAAGAAGGAAATTTCATAGGTGTCAATAAGATCAGAGCCCTTTACTGGAGAACAGAAAATGGGGTCGAATGTGCTCAACAGATGGCGTTGACATCTTCACACCTCCCCTTCTAAAAGAATTGAGGTTGGGTGTGTTCAACAGATGGCGTCGACATCGTCACAGGCATCATGTGTATAAGGCATCTGTGAAGCGTCAAAGGAGGGAAGAATATTTTAGAAGAAGACCAATAGGATGATTAGAATCCCTCACATGACAGAAGAGAGCATTGTTTGTGTCTGCAGACTTCATACTTCTTTTGTGTTCCTTAAGTCTGTCATTAAGTGTACGGTCAGTTTCACCAAAGTATTGGAGAGGACAAGACGAACAGGAAATAGAGTAGACACCATCAGGATTAGATGCAGGAGGAGCAGTGTGAACTAGATTACTACAATGAATCCTAGTTTGTCGCAGGGCGAGCTTTATGTCAAGAGAACGAAGGTTATTAGTGAGATTTTGAGTTCAGATATGCAGGGAAGGCAGAGCAAAGTGTTACTAGTGTTTACTCCTACTAATCCTCCCATTATGCTATGGCAAAATATTCAAAACCTTTAATAATCTAGCATCATTGTGAGGAGATCCTTTCTCATAGCACAAGCTCATGTCTGCTCATGTTGTAAGGGTTGCTTTCAGATGCTTGCAGATGCTCGCAGTGCACAACCTCATTAGTTCTCATCCAACATGTGTCAAGTTGCGAGTCTCCGGACTCGTCAGGGAAAGAGGGAAAGAGCAGTCCAAAGATGTTTTTCAGTGTCGACCTAGGTCGACAGAGTGCAGTGAAATTGAGTGTGCAGAGGTGTATGCCAAGGGGTGAGGTACCCAGGGCTAGGTGGGTGCAATTTGTATTGTGAGTTGGTAGTCGGGGAGCACAGAGAGGCTCCCACCTCTCTGGCTGCGGTTAGCTGGCTGGCCGTTGACGCCAAATAACCGCAGATCTTCCCGTTCCCTCATAAGACAGTGTTGCCCTTGGCGGGAGGCCATTGAACTAGCTGTGGCGCGAAAAACTAGTTCAGGTGCCGCCACCAATCTGGGTACTTGTAGAGAAGGCTTGCGAGGCCTTGAGCTATGATTGGTTATCAGGTGATGCCTTCACGGAATCCACCAGCCCACTTGTAGAAACCAAGAATGCTTTGGACCAAGAAGACCAAGAAGGTCTCTTCCCTCTGCTTCTAAGGGTGCAGAGGGGAGAGACACTGCCTGCTTGAGCTCGAGGGGCAGCCCATCTTCACTTAAATCCTTAGTAATTAAGTGACTTTTGCATCTGTAGTATGCCAGAGCCGAATAACTGGTTATTGCAGGTGTGAATGGGTTAACATCTAACAAGATTTACTGCAATTGCATCGCCAGTATGATCACGGAGAAGCCATCGCCAGCTGTGTGCATTATGAGAGACTGCACAAATGGGAAAAACACCTTGTGAGCTACGTGTTATTGAATAGAGGACGAGTTAGGTGGACCTGAATTACTTGTGCTGTAAATCAGTGTGGTGAAGATTTCAAGACTTTAGTGTCATAGTTAACGACTCGTGAGACTCAGTGTTGAGTGTTACATCTTAAAGCAAGTGTTGCCAGTGAAGCAGTAATGAACAATTAGTGACACAATTGTTGGGAAGTTTGACCTAGAGTTGTGGGACTTGTAAAAGTGAGATGATCTTCGTGTGAGTGTCGCAATATTGGGATTGAGGTGTGGCTGTTTTAACCCTTGCCTGGAGGAGCAATGTGCGTCCCACGACCACAACCCATGGGGAGGTGTACACATGGTCATACGGACAGTGTGTGTTTGTGCCAAGAACTCGGTAGACCTCTCAACAATCATGTCTGTGTGATAGACAAAGTTCCCCCATGGTACAAGCAATTTACTCCTTCGTGGAATGTTGAATGTTGGAATGTTGTTGGAATGTGGAATGTTGGAAATTTCCAACACTTATTTACTAATACTACTAACCAGTAAAGTAGTGAAATTAACATTATTTAGTTAAGGCATATTTATGCCAAAAATTTCCCAGTATTCATGGCCGTGGTGTTGCATCAGCCAGCCACAGGGAATATTTTCCACTTATTAATGCATCGAGTAGAATCCAGCCTCATTTACCTTCCATAATTAAGGATAATCATTTATTAATAAGTTTATCTCTAGTTAATATACGTTCGTTTACGGGAAAAAACTATTCAGATACGATTAGCTGTCCCAGTAAATGAAATGATATGACAAAATTTCCACTCTAAATCTTTCTCTTTTATTTAACGTAGTATAAATTAATTGACATGCACTGCAAGAAAATATGTTACCGCATAATGCATTTATTTATAATGTAAGTATTGGTCAAATTCATTTCCTTCCATACCAAACATTAAATGATTATTATAATTTATACTCGGGATCCCAGCCTCGGGAGCTATTGCGCATGTGCCACCAAGAGGAAAGAGACAGATTCTTGCCATATTTACCAGCTACCAGCAAGGTGTTCTGAAGCGGAAGACAAATATCTTACGATTCTGCAAGCATCCGTATGTCCCTGTACTTCAGATCGAGGGTGCAGCTTACCGAACTTACGGACACCACTTTCGGCAGGGCTGTAATCCTCATTTGAATATTATTGAGCTCAATTTATACTTAGAGGTACCCTGTCGTGACATTGCAGGCGAAATTAAAACACCCACGTGAGTGTAGCTTTTATCTCTCCAATTATTTTAGATCTTGCGTTTAAATGTGTGAATACTAAGTTGGAGTGGAAATTATAGAAGTTTTACATTTCAGAGTGGTATTCCAACTGAGGGAGACGTGTTACTGTTTCCATGATCACGTGTCCAAGGATTTCTATCTCAGGGATGGTTTCAACGTGTTGTAGAGGCTGGATGTGATCTATGTTCCTCCGAAACAGTTGAGACATTTCCAGTCTTATTTGAGATAGTTGTCAATCTTTATTATTGAGATTTAATTAATTTCATCTATTTGCATATTATTTATATATGTAGTTTATTTTTGATACACATTAGTACCTCATTAGTTTATTATTGATACACATTAGTATCTCATTATCTTTATATTTGATGCGCATTAGCATCTCATTATTTGTACAGCCCAATCACTTGGGCTGGACGGTAGAGCAACGGTCTCACTTCATGCAGGTCTGCGTTCAATCCCCGACCGTCCAAGTGGTTGGGCACCATTCCTTTCCCTCCGTCCCATCCCAAATCCTTATCCTGACCCCTTCCAAGTGCTATATAGTCGTAATGGCTTGGTGCTTTCCTCTGTCAATTCCCTCCCTTCCCTCATTATTTGTACTTGAAATGCATTAGTTTCTCTGTACTAGTCAACCACCAAAATGTGTGGAGGGATTTGGCTCTATATTTACTATATATTACAGTTCACTATTTTATATTAATAGATTTTCAATGATACTAATATAAGAGATCCATAGGCACTGGTTCTTCAATTTTATTTCCTTTTTCTAAAGGATGGTCCTTCGATTAATTTATGAGATTTATTATCAATATCCTGGAGCCAGATTTTCCCACATGTAATGCCAAGGGGCAACGTCAGTGTTTTAATTCATCTTGATGACAAGCTTGAGGTGAGAGCTGTCACAGCTTTGTCTGGGAAACAAGGCTGAGCTCCCTAGCTGTTTACCAACCACTTGGGCTGGACGGTTGAGCGACGGCCTTGCTTCATGCAGGTCGGCGTTCAATCCACAACCGTCCAAGTGATTGGGCACCATTCCTTTACCCCATTCCATCCCAAATCCTTATCCTGATCACTTCCAAGTGCTATATAGTTGAATTGGTTTGGTCCTTTCCCCCTGATAATTAGCATCCCTTCCCTTGCTGTTTTGTGAAAATAGACCACTCATCATATGCATAATGGTCACCTGATGAGTCACAGGCGGCAGTGCCTGGGGTCACCACAACGTTGTCGCGGTGTATGCATGGTTACGAAAGGAGGAGTAATTAATGTCAGTAAAGGATCCTTGTGTTATTAAATGAAGTGGAACCACACATATGTTTTGATAATAATCAGGGAATCTCGGATCAATGAGAGTTTATCTTGCAGCGAGCTGAGTCTGGACCTACTGATATTGTGGAGGGGTTAAACTGTCACCTGAGTGAGGAGGGACATTCTGACTCTTCAAGGTTTGTGTGACTGTGGGTGACCGGTGTATGGTGGAGCTAAACATATCAGTTTAGGATTGTTAGTACGTTAGTTTGGATCTTTACGAATGTCCCAGTGACACGTGTGAGTAGATCATTGTTATTGTTGTGTCTTAGGGACACGTGTGAGTAGACCAATGTTACAAATAAACAAATCCACAAGGGCCGTGACGAGGATTCGAACCTGCGTCCGGGAGCATCCCAGACACTGCCTTAATCGACTGAGCTACAACAGGGATAAAAGAGTTGAAACCGAAGTTCTACTGAACTTACTGGATCCCGCAGACTCTTCGAGGCACAAACCAGGGTTTTACACAACTCCCACCTGCACTCAAGCTATGTCAATAGGACGTTCTCCCTTTCCGCCCTTACATCATTACACACAGACACCACACTAACGTGATAATTCAAATGAACAAATCCACAAGGGCCGTGACGAGGATTCGAACCTAGGTTTGGGAGCATCCCAGACACTGTGCCTCGGAGAGGCTGCAGGATCCATTAGGTTCAGTAGAACTTCGGTTTCAACTCTTTTATCCCTGTTGTAGCTCAGTCGATTAAGGCAGTGTCTGGGATGCTCCCGGACGCAGTTTCGAATCTTCGTCACGGCCCTTGTGGATTTGTTTATTTGAATTATCACGTTAGTGTGATTTCTGTGTGTAATAGACCATTGTTATTGCTGTGTCTTAGTGACATGTGTGAGTAGACCATTGTTATTGTTGCGTCTTAGTGACACGCGTCGGGAAAAAAACGACATCCTATAATAATCTTTGTTACAATATGCAGTTAATTGCACTTCTGTTCATGTACTAATCCCTTAACCAATACTAACACAAATCAATTTAATAACTCCTTCAAAGAAAACGAGATTACAGTGGAATTTCCCCTTAACATGGGATATTATTGCCACGTCACCAGAAATTAAATTAATAAAATATTCACAATCGCCAAAATCTCCAGTCCAACGTTATGAACAATATATAACTGTTCTCTGTGACTGGATCAAATAAAATAATAGATAAAATCAACGCCTCCCTGTCTTTGTCCTTAAATGGGCCGAAATTTATGTACCTTCCCAATGTACCTTCATGTATATGCATAGATAAAATAAAAATAAAATTTGAACCGGTTCCCAGTGACGTCACTGGGCCAGGAGGAGGGAGACCCCATTGTGCAAGCAGCATATCTCTCGTGAGGAAATGCTCTAGGCCGCTACGTTTATTTCTGCTTTCTTCAGCTGCCGCTACCTCTAATAACGACAGTACCTCATTCCGGTTGGGTAAAAACAGTTGCAGCTTTTATTAATGAGCTCATTAATTTAAGTATAGCCAACCAGTGATGAGGCAGGCAATCCAAAAAACATGATCTTCTGTGGTCAACAGGGAATGAAATGACATCAATCTGTTTTGCATCACATGGGACCAGATGCCATAAGCCACGAGGCATATACCTGGTCGATTGCCCACGTGTCCCACAGTTGTACTCATACTGAAACCTTTAAATCAGATAAGGCTATTGAGTACAAACTAATCCAAATAGATTAATCAACTAACCTTTAGTATACTTCTCATTTCAATCGATAAATCCTCGATTGATAGGGAAGAATTAAATAACCCCTCAATTATGTGTAGATATATTGCTTCTGGGAGCATTTAAATCCATTCAGTCCACTCAATTAAACATACAGTCCACTAAGCTATCATAAGAAATAAGAAATGAATCCGTTATACATCATAAATTAAAATTCATTAAACTAATCAATTAATTATCAATTAAATTAAATAATCAAATCCCAAGAGTCAGACTTCCGCCACATAAAGTCTGGTCCCACGAGTGAGATTTTCCCACATATTTTTTGTCTTTTGAACCAAGATAACACAGAACCGGTTCGAATCTCCCAAATAATTGATGGTCATTTGAATCAGGATCTACCTGATCCATAAATGAATCAGTGAAAATCAATAAATAAATATTTTAAAAAATTATTAGCAGTAGAAGCAGACTTCTAATTTACCAGTAACCACTTATGAATTCTCATCCTCAGTGCACACAATAGTGTTACTGAATATTATACAGTTATTGTTGCAAACCTTACTGCAGGTAAAATAGGTTCCAAATAAATAATACCAATAAATACAATATGCAGTAAAACTGCTTAGCGTATCATTTTTGTAGATTATATCCTCAGAAAACGGTGGTAGATTATATCCTCAGAAAAACAAAACAAACGCATTAAATCTAATAAAATTGTGACAATATTTTCACGTATGTTTATCCAATAATTGATTTGATCAATTTAGTGTTAGGGTCACTAACAAATTAATAAATTGTAATTTAATAAGAGAGTAGATGAGAGGTTTCCAATACTAATATTGTATATACATTTCTCTAAATAAGAGAGTCATTTAATATAACATAAAAACTAAATAAAATATTGCACCATTCTATTTACTGCACATTATATTTACTTGTGCCAATCCTTATGCTGGATAGAATAATATTGGACTGGTTTTTAACTAAATATTGTTCAGACTAGTTCAATCCAATTACTTGTGCTGAACAGTCTCAGGGTAGGATAATATTACTTGTTTAGAGGTGAACTAAATATTGTCCAGTCTAGCAACTGTTTAAACAAGTCTGCAGACCCAAAATAAGGTGGGATTCATTTGCATACGAGTTGTGTTCCACATATCTTGTATTACTATAACCATTTATATGTAATTATTTCATCTTTGAATGACAGGAGGTGTTGCTCTCCATCCACGAGCGATAATGATGAGCTAACTTTTGGGAAATCTTGTAATGACACTGGATTATCACTCAAATAATTTAGATATACTAAATTTAATATTTATGTTGCCAGCCTCTATAAGTGGAACGAATCAAGCCTAGTGACTGAGAATAAATCCCTAGGCTATTTACTAAATATTTGCTCAAAATTTAAGAACCAATTCCCCCAGTTATTTCCACTACGAGATAATGGGGCCAACCAAACCAAATTCAACAACCTGCACAAGATGAAATATCTAGTAACAGTATGTTGTACCTCTTATCATACGTGAGTCAAAAAGGACATGTGACTCGACAACTAAACAAGTGTGATCAATTAATCCATTCAAATGTGACACCCAAAATACTCTAAAGCCACATAGTGGTGGCTAAACAAAAAATTACAAGGAACTAATGAGGCTGTGAACTAATATCTTCAAATTCTCATACAACAAAATGCTGAGCCAGACAAACTAGATACCTTCCATGCAGAAATGTAACAATACAAGGAGGATGTCCAAGATCGCCTGGACAAATTAATACAATTCTTAGAACAATTAAATATAAATGCTATCTCTCAAAATGCTCTACCAGCAAGTCGAAGTAATGCATCTGAACCATTCGATTAAGTTCGTCTTCTTGCCATTGATTTACCTCAATTTCATGGCAGAGATAATGAAAAATTCAAATGTTACTGCAATATGTTCGATTCCTTAGTGAACTCTAAAATTTCCATTAACAAAATAAATAAATTCCTTTATTTGCGAAGTACCCTTAAGGGAGAAGCAAAGGCTGTTATTGATCATCAATAACAGTAATGTTATTGATGAACAATAGTACAAGTGATGATGAATACGATACTGCCATACAGTTGTTAGAAGTCAACTACAGTAACAAAGAGATTCCTATAGCTAACCTCTATTATAAACTAAGAGCAATATCTACACCTGAAACAACATCTGAAGCTCTTCAGGAATTTAGACTCAAAGTGGAGTCTCTGATCAAAGCTCTTGCTGCCAAGGCAGATGTTCCTAGAGCAGAATGAATGTTAAAATTAGAGATTCAGAGTAAATTCACCAAAGAAATTCTAGCCTCCATCTGTTCTCATTATCGGACAGACTTACTCACCCCTGGATTTTATGGGTTGAGGATAACAGTGAACCGAATGAGAGCACACGAGGCAATAGTACCAACAACGAGTTCTTCAACTGACAAGTCTCAACCGACGAAGTCCGTGGAGGACCCAACTAATAATAATAAACCAAAGGGTACAACAAATCCCCCAAATAAACCTCAATCATCTACTTATACACCAAAGTGGAAAAATTCTGACAGAGTAGGCACTTATACAGTGGGCCACTCCAAGCCTACAGTTACTGTACCACCCAAAGCTATGACTCCAAGAGGTACTGTAGGATGGAGGACATGTCCTAAGATTAAGAAACAAGTAGTGTATTGTGAAGACTAATGATAAACAGCAGCTCCCCAATGACTGTAATATCTCCATTGTTCAAACAATTATGTATTAGCGATAAGACCTACCATTAATGTATTAATGACTTACTGTAAATATTTAGCTCTTGAAATAGAACATTCTCTGTAACTAGCTGACATGTAACTATAAGATGTGAAGGACAGATGAAATTGTTATGTAATAATTTAATATGAGGTCTGATAAAGACCTTTTGTGCCCTCTGCAATGCTTTTTGCGCTACCCCTCACAGGATGAGTATGGGGTGCACAATAAACTAGCCGCCTACAGTAGCAACAATAAAAAAATCTGTTCTGTCAAGAGGAACATTCCTGCTACCACTACAACACTTATCCTGATCGTGACACCCGTGTCAAACGACTCCAAGAGTTACAGCATTGCAAGAGGTGCTTCAGGAAACAACAACAACAACAACAATGAATGTGAAACCCAACTACACACCTGCACAGGGTGTAACAAGGGTCAGCACTGTGCAAAGACACGAAAATAGAGTCTCCAAACCCTAAAGAAGAAGAAAACATTCCTACTACAGTGCAGTACTGCAAGGTGCAACATTAAATCAGTGACCTATCAGCAAATTCCAAAAGCGACTATACCTACTGCCCAATTTACTATCAAAACTAAAGGAGCCAGGGTCCAACCCCGAAGGTTGTTCGACCAAGAGTCACAGAGAACATTTGTCATTAAACAGGTGGCAGACGATCTCAAATTAAACCCTGTCACCCATGTGACCTTAAACATATCAGAGCTCCTGGCAGATGCTGGACCCCAAATCAACCAGGTGGTGTTAAAATTAGAGTATATTTAGTACTCTTTAGTAGTCTAGTACTTTTAGGCGGCTACGTCCGTCAAGTACAAGCCATCGTGGTGGATACCATTCCAACAGACCTACAAGTAAAAGGTCTAAAAGCTACTGCCACATTCCTAAGAAAAGAAGAAACCAAATTGGCAGACAAAATTAAATCTGATCACCTCTCCAACATAGGAATTCTTGTAGGTGCAGAATACTACAATAAATTCTTCAGTCAAACTAAATATCAGGGAATAAACCTGTTGAATTCTGCAGGAGGCAAGTTGCTCACAGGCCCAGTATTAGGCCTGAGGAAGCCTATGTCTGCAAATAAAGCATCCAAATAGAAAATAGAAAATTTGTCAGCTGATTATAAAACTCCAATGGAAAATACTGGGAAATACATCTGACCACAAATCAACAGAGGATGACATTGATATTGTCATTTAAAACTGAAGATGAACTCATGAGTTCTCAGTGGCAAATCCGTGACCAGTAGCCTAATCAACTACAAGTCACTGCGTCCAAAGTAACTGATTCCACTGCAGTCTCAGAGTCATCTTTTACTTTAAAGATTACATTCCTTCCTCTGAATTAGTTAAACCAAAATAAATTATTAATTCATCAGCAAAATAGACTCCAACAAATTAGGGAGCGTTGCTGACTAAATAAAACTGATGATTGAATTTGATAGTTATTATTTAATTGAGATGAATTCCATGGGCCTCAGTAGTTAACAAGTGACCAGTACCCTAAACAAGCTACAAGTCACTGCGACCCATGTCACTGATCCCACTGCTGTCCCAGAAGCATATATGACTGTAATAAATGATCACATTCACTCCTCTGGAATAAAAAGAATTTAATTAGGCTAGAAATTTAGTCTCACAAGAGTTAGCAGGAATGAATCGCCTGGAGACTTCCAACACCTGCAACTTTAGTATGAGACATCCGTTCTGTACAAACTGAAGCACAAATGTGCAACTAACCACTAACATCAAATTAATCTAATAATTCTGAGGAGGAGTATGAGTGTTCGTCAGTTCTAAATATATATATTTTTTTTTGTTTGCAGGGATATTCCTGCGCGGGCCCTAAACCTCTGGCTGGCCCACTAAGTATTGCTTGTTTCTGTTTTACTTGGGCGGAGTATGAGTATTTATTACTCGTATGGTCGCTTCAGTAAGATTTTGCCATATGTGTTTAACAACTTCTGCTCTGTTGAATCTAAGTTGAAATCTTAATGGGTTTGTAACTGTGCATTGTGTTAGATAATGTTCCAGTGGTCTGTCGGGCATTTCTCCACAGTGTTGACATTTCCTCTCATCTTCCGGAACCTGTAAGCCTATTTCCCATGCACATGGGTATCCAAGCCTGATGCGATATAAGTGCACTTCTGTTGCTCTACTGCTCCCTTTCATCAAACTAAGTGGTTCGTAGTTTGTTGAATTCTTGTACCAACCCGCAGATCTTGATGTTGCAACTGCTGTGTTGTGATGTTGCAACTGCTGTGTTGTGATGTTGCAACTGCTGTGTTGTGGTCACTGTACATCTTTTGCATTGCTCTGTTTCTAATTACTTTCTTAATCTGTGATAGACTCTGGTATGTAAATGTCTACATTTCTTCTCTTAGTTGCAAGTTTTGCAGCTTCGTCTGCAATGTCATTTCCTATTATTCCCACATGACTTGGCACCCAGTTGATAAGTACCCGACGACCTTGTCGTTTCAGTGTTTGCATTAATGATATGACATTTGTGATCAGATGTATGTTATCACATATGTGTTCTTGTTGCAAGGTTTCAATGGCGGTTCTCGAATCTGTATGTATGATAACATGTTGTCGGTGTTGAGCAAGAGCATGTTCCAAAGCCTTTTGAATGGCTAGCATCTCTGCTTGTGAAGTCGAACACCCATTTGAAAACCTCCAACTATTTACAGAGTTTCCTGCTTTAACTGCAGCTCCGGTTTCTTGTCCCTGCTGGTCTACTGATCCATCTTTGAAGTAAGTGAAGCTGTCGGATGCCATGTTTGCTTCTATATGCATCTGTGCAATGTTACGTAGCAGATGAGGATTTGTCTGGTTCTTTTTTCCTTCAATAACCGTAATCTTAAAGTCTGCTGGCGGAGATTCCCAAGGGGGGTTGCATACCAAAGTCTGCATGTATTTCGTCGACACCCTTCTCAGTAACTGTGTTTGTTATATCGAATATATTGATGAGTTCTAAATAGATTATTAAAGGATATCGTTTTTTCCCGACATAATTCTGAGGGTGGGTTAGAAACATGGGTCAGAGTTCTAAATAGAGAACTCTGACCCATGTTTCTAACCCACCCTCAGAATTATGTCCGGAAAAAACTATATCCTTTATTAATCTTTACTACACTATGCAGATAATTGCTCTGCTGTTCTTGTACTAATCCATTAACCAACACTAAGACAATTAATTTAATAACTCTTTCAAAGAAAACGAGATTACAGTAGAATTTCCCCTTAACATGGGGTATTATTGCCACGTCACCATAAATTATATTAATAAAATATTCACAATCGCCAAAATCTCCAGTCCAGCATTATGAACAATAAGTAACTGTTCTCTGTGACTGGATCAAATAAAATAATAGATAAAATCAACGCCTCCCTATCTTTGTCCTTATATGGGCCGAAAATTTAACCAGAACCTAGTGACTTCACTGAGCCGGGAGGAGGGTGGACCCATTGTGTAAGCAGCATATCTCTCGTGAGGAAATGCTCTAGGCAGCTACGTTTATTCCTGCTCCCTTCAGCTGCCGCTACCTCAAATAACGAGAGTACCTCATTTCGGTTGGGTAAAAACAGTTGTAGCTTTTATTAATGAGCTCATTAATTTAAGTATAGCCAACCAGTGATGAGGCAGGCAATCCAAAAAACATGATCTTCTGTGGTCAACAGGGAATCAAACGACATCAATCTGTTGCATCACGTGGGACCAGATGCCATTAGCCACAAGGCATATACCTGGTCGATTGCTCACGTGTCCCCCAGTTCTACTTACTTTGAAGGCTTCATATCAGATAAGGCTATTGAGTACAAAACTAATCTAAGTAAATTATACAAATCAACTGACGTTTAGTATAATTTTTCTGTCAATCGATAAATTCTTGATTGATAGGTTATAATTAAATAACCCCCTCACATATATATGACTTGTGGGAGCATTTAAATCCATACAGTCCTCTCAGTTAAACATACAGTCCACTAAGCTATTGTACAAAATAATAAATAATTCCATTATAAATAATGAATTAAAATTCATTAAATTAATCAATTATTAATTCAATTAAATAGCCAAATCCCACGAGTCAGATTTCCCCACAACATGAGTGAGTTGACCAATGTTAGTGTTGTCTTAATGACACTATACGTTTACTTCTTGTTGTGTTCTGGTCCAGGTGATAAAATAACAATAAGAGCAAAATAATTAATATTATTGGTGTGGTAATGTAATTAATTATTGGTTGCTGACTCTTAGTGACAGTGATCAATTAATTACTGTTAATTAATGCACATCAATTAATGAAGTATTAATTAAAGTGTTAATGTAAATAATTGTGTATTGTCAGTGTTAATTGCATTGTTAACGTAATTAATTGAAGTGGTGTTGTTATTGTAGTTGTGTTACTGCAAGTATCGAGTGCAGTTGCCAGAGTGTTCACAAAGTGTTCAGTAATTACAGTTGTGACCTGTCAAGAAGGTCGAGACTGAGGTCTTATATCACCTCTCAGAGTCTTGGGGACAGACTTCCTGCTGCAGAAGGTCTTGTTAGTTGTCGAAGTGGCATTCTAGTTTAACGTAATGTCATAGTATAATTGGAAGTAAGTTTGCTGAATAAATTTATTTTTGCTATTACACGTGCCTCTACGTCATCCCTCTTCTGAAAACTGCCCCGATGTTATGCTCTGCCAATTATTATTTGCTACTCATGTTAATTGGGTTAGCTCAGATTATCAAGACCATAAAGCCTTAATTACTGAATTTAAATTTGGTGTGAGGACCCATTAGGCTCCTTCTAGAATTTTATATGCAGTTGAGGAACTAGCGGCCTAGTGACGGGAGGTCGGTATATGTTCGTCGTGGCGAAGGCTGTCCAGAGGCTTACCTCTGGTGTGTCCACCGGGACCATTACCTCTGGTGTGTCCACCGGGACCATTACCTCTGGTGTGTCCACCGGGACCATTACCTCTGGTGTGTCCACCGGGACCATTACCTCTGGTGTGTCCACCGGGACCATTACCTCTGGTGTGTCCACCGGGACCATTACCTCTGGTGTGTCCACCGGGACCATTACCTCTGGTGTGTCCACGGGGACCATTACCTCTGGTGTGTCCACCGGGACCATTACCTCTGGTCTGTCTACCTGGCACCATTACCTCTGGTGTGTTCACCGGGACCATTACTTCTGGTGTGTCCACCTAGGACCATTACCTCTGGTGTGTCCACCTGGGACCATTACCTCTGGTGTGTCCACCTGGGACCATTACCTCTGGTGTGTCCACCGGGACCATTACCTCTGGTGTGTCCACCTGGGACCATTACCTCTGGTGTGTCTACCTGGGACCATTACCTCTGGTGTGTCCACGGGGACCATTACCTCTGGTGTGTCCACCTGGGACCATTACCTCTGGTGTGTCCACCTGGGACCATTACCTCTGGTGTGTCCACGGGGACCATTACCTCTGGTGTGTCCACCTGGGACCATTACCTCTGGTGTGTTCACCGGGACCATTACCTCTGGTGTGTCCACGGGGACCATTACCTCTGGTGTGTCCAAGGGGACCATTACCTTCGGTGTGTCCACGGGGACCATTACCTCTGGTGTGTCCACGGGGACCATTACCTCTGGTCTGTCTATCTGGCACCATTACCTCTGGTGTGTCCACCTGGGACCATTACCTCTGGTGTGTCTACCGGGACCATTACCTCTGGTGTGTCCACGGGGACCATTACCTCTGGTGTGTCCACCTGGGACCATTACCTCTGGTGTGTCCACCTGGGACCATTACCTCTGGTGTGTCCACCTAGGACCATTACCTGTGGTGTGTCCACCGGGGGCCATGTCCTCTCCACCTCAGCTACAGGGACCTCGGCGTGTGCTCTCTTCCCGAGAGGTGTTTGTTATGATATTCTCCAAAGTGACCTCTTGTAGGGTGACCACCACTGGCGTTGGTGCTGTTGTATGCAATTGCAGGTTGAAGCAATAAGCAACCATAAGGAAGAGAGTATCCCTCACAATCATGTTCCACTTCACTCTTTTTGCTCTATTTCAAAAGGTGGAATGAGAATATAAAGATTGATAACCCACTAATACAAGTTTCCATATATATGGATTGAAACTGAAAGTTTCTCTCCGAATCATATTCACAAAATGTTTGTTTTCAGGGTTTGTTCAATGTAATATAGATTTTTTTTAAATATGTGTCTTCCTTTTTTATCAATTAAATATGTAACCCAGACAGAAATGGATGTAATATTACTACCGCTGCCACTGTTGCTGCTGCTCACTACTTGCGTCTCTGAGAGAGTCTTACATTTGCCTCTCTATAATGGTAAGGAATTACGGATATGATTTTATGTAAGTAGTTAAAATGTAACAACGACACAGCTGGGACAGAAACTAACAAGCAGATAATGCAGTTGTTGTGAATAACGTAGTCACTTTGCATTAAAAGTACTAAAGCTCTGATCTACCAAAAAGTAATGGCATTCTGATGCTACATCTTTGTTATTCCATTTGCAGACATTGTGTAAAGAATATACATCGGCGGTAGACTGTAATTTATAGAGAACAGAGTTGATTGTTCGAGTGAGAATGACACCTAACAAGTCTTGAATAAAAAAATTTGCTTATTTTATTGTGCAAAAGAGAGGAAGAAAAAGGAAAGCATCATATGAGATTATTTTTGTTATGACATATTTCAGCCTTCCAGGATATCATATCTGAAAATGAAAATTTTATTTTTATAAACAAATAAATAATAATAATAATAATAATATTATTATTATTATTAATTTTATTATTTGTAATATTATTTTCATTGAAAAAATACTCTAGGGCTCTGAGGCGACGCAAACCTGTGACCAAGGCCTTGCCAGCTGCATACCCTTTTTTTCAATGATTTTCACGTTTATGTGAATTCTGTGTGTATGTGTATCTTAATTTAAATCCTAAGTCGGCGTCTTCGGTGTAAAAACTACTTTGTCTTTCTCCCGAGTGCTTGTGGGTCACGCGTAAAACCTTGGACTGACTTCAGGAGGGGCCTCCAGACTTCCTGTGATTTCAGTAGAAATCTGATAGAATGACTTGTCGCAAGTCAGTGGTGATAGAATGGTAGAGTATGCCGCTGGCGATGTCTTGGTCGAAGGTTCGCCTCACCTTACAGCCCCAATGGATGTTTCAATTACATATATCACGTTAGGGGATTTCTGTGTGTATTATTATTATTATTATTATTATTATTATTATTATTATTAAGTAATGGTAATGTCTTCTCACAGACATAATCAAATACAATAAAAAAACACACTTATGTATTTGTGTATTTTATGTAAAAATCTACAACAAGTCTTTCATACTCTCCTGAGTGCTTTGTCAAGATCTGAGTGTGTGGTTAGGACGAGACTCACATCTCAACGACTAATCCATTAGCTGTTGAGATGTAAGTCTGGTCCTAACCACACACTCAGACCTTGGCAAAGCACTCAGGAGAGTATGAAAGACGTAAATTTTTACGTAAAATACATAAAAATCATATGTGTGGTTTTTATCTTATTATTATTATTGTCAATATTATTATATTGTCATTATTATTATTATTATTATTATTATTATTATTATTATTATTATTATTATTATTATTATTATTATTATTATTATTATTATTAATATTAACAATTAATTAATTATTAATTAATATTAATTTAATATTATTAATTATAATATTAACAATTAATAATAATAATTTAATTATTATTATTAATTCAAGTAGTAGTACTAGTATTATACCAGCAATCATTAATATTATTATTATCTTCATTGTTCTACAACTGCTGTTTCATTTTGGAGATATTTGTATTAAATTACCACTTTGCCGATACATTATTTGCCTTGTATTTTAGATTAACATAATAAAATGTTATTTATATATTAATATCACTCATTTACAACTGATCGATAATCGGCACTGGTAATATTTAATTAAACAACAATCTTAAAAATGTAACAATAAAAACTAGGCTTCTAGAGTTCTACAGATTCATATATACTGCAGTTTACTGCTTAAATTAATGTGAGTGTATAGCAGATGATGCTCACCCATCCACAGATAAACATGCCTCAGCAAGAACAATGGCTGGGGTGTTGGATGATGTGTTGTCACCAGAGCACCATCCCCGCTGCTCTGTGTTCTTCATCACAGACGCCGCCTCCTCCGACCCATCAACTATCGCTGTAAGCCCGGACAGCAAGTAACAATAAACTTGCCTGATATTTAAAATATAATGTTTTGTAAATACTTGGGCACCAATGTGACAATTTCAACAGAACGTTCATTATTTATGTTAATTTCTTGCAGATAATGAAGGTGTTTCGGGTCCCGGGAGGTATGGGCGTCTTTACGGCAGCAGCGGACGTAATGGATGGTAACGTTACACTCCAGCAGGTGTTTTCTTTGGCTCGCAAGGTTGGTGGCTTTCATAACATTGTTGATGTTATAACGCTGTTCTCTTGCTACTGTTGTGGGTAGTTCACTCTCACAGTACTGCTGATGGTGGTAGTTCACTCTCACATTACTGCTGATGCAGGTAGGTCACTCTCACATTACTGCTGATGGTGGTAGGTCACTCTCACATTACTGCTGATGCTGGTAGGTCACTCTCACATTACTGCTGATGCTGGTAGGTCACTCTCACATTACTGCTGATGCTGGTAGGTCACTCTCACATTACTGCTGATGGTGGTAGGTCACTCTCACATTACTGCTGATGCTGGTAGGTCACTCTCACATTACTGCTGATGCTGGTAGGTCACTCTCACATTACTGCTGATGGTGGTAGGTCACTCTCACATTACTGCTGATGCTGGTAGATCACTCTCACATTACTGCTGATGCAGGTAGGTCACTCTCAAATTACTGCTGATGGTGGTAGGTCACTCTCACATTACTGCTGATGGTGGTAGGTCACTCTCACATTACTGCTGATGGTGGTAGGTCACTCTCACATTACTGCTGATGCAGGTAGGTCACTCTCACATTACTGCTGATGGTGGTAGGTCACTCTCACATTACTGCTGATGCTGGTAGGTCACTCTCACATTACTGCTGATGCTGGTAGGTCACTCTCACATTACTGCTGATGCAGGTAGGTCACTCTCACATTACTGCGGCAGGTGTCGTGGTGCGTGACGGTGGTGGTGGGTCACTGTCACATAACGTGTACCATGTTGTCGTCCACAGCTGCGGCAGGTGTCGTGGTGCGTGACAGTGGTGGTGGGTCACTGTCACATAACGTGTACCGTGTTGTCGTCCACAGCTGCGGCAGGTGTCGTGGTGCGTGACGGTGGTGGTGGGTCACTGTCACATAACGTGTACCATGTTGTCGTCCACAGCTGCGGCAGGTGTCGTGGTGCGTGACGGTGGTGGTGGGTCACTGTCACATAACGTGTACCGTGTTGTCGTCCACAGCTGCGGCAGGTGTCGTGGTGCGTGACGGTGGTGGTGGGTCACTGTCACATAACGTGTACCGTGTTGTCGTCCACAGCTGCGGCAGGTGTCGTGGTGCGTGACGGTGGTGGTGGTGAGCGACGACCTCACCTTCCTCGCCACCTTCGCCCAGTGGTCCCTCAAGGGCCGCCTCCTGGTGTGGTCGACGAGGCTCCTAGTCGTCACCCGCCTCCCCCACCACCACCTGCACCACCTCCGCACGCTCCTCTCCAACACCAACTCCATGTTGATCATATATGAAGAATCACTAGACAGCATCAGGTACTCTTACTTGTCATGCATCATATAAGTTAATTTATATTGAATCTCCGGATTAAGTATATGGACAGTGAAGTTTTATTGCAGATTATTTATAATATAATAACAGGAGTCAATAACATTTGTGTTGAGGGATGCTTACTGACCAGTTATTATCATCATACAGGTGCGGGGTGTACCTGCAGGTGCCGTACAGTCCCCTGGGCGCCCAGGCGCTGAAGGTGGCCTCCTGGACGCCCCAGCGAGGCCTCGCTCTCACCTCCAGCCTCCCGCTCTTCCCAGACAAGTTCTCAAGGTAAATACGAAGACATTGTAAAGACTCAATGTTAATATATGAAAAATACCCAGCAGTGGTATGCATAGTTTCTACGACCAGGCAACAAAAATAAGGCAAGAAAGAGAAGGGTGGGCAGACTGCATATTTTTGGATTGCCCGAAAGCCTTTGCTACAGTGCCACACAAGAGGCTAGTGAAAAACCTGGAGATGCAAGCAGGAGTGAAGGAAAGGTAATCCATTGGATAAAGGAGTACCTAAGCGACAGAAAACAGTGAGTCACTGTAAGGAGTGAGGTCTTAGATTGGCGAGACGTCACCAGTGGAGTCCGGCAGAGATCAATCATTGGATCTATACTGTTTGTGATATATGTAAACGATCTCCCAGTGGGTATAGACTCGTTTCTCTCACTGTTTGCTGATGATGCAAAAATTATGAGGAGTATTGAAACAGAGGACGATAGCAGGAGGCTACAAGTTGACCTAGACAGACTGAATGAATGGTCCAACAAATGGCTGCTAAAGTTCAACCCGAGTAAATGCAAAGTAATAAAAGTAGGCGGTGGAAACATAATGCCAGACACAGGATACAGAATAGGAGATGAAGTACTTCATGAAACGAAATACTTGGAGGCCTTCGAGAGAAAGGAGTACTAGGAGAGAAAGATCTAGGAGTTGGTATCACACCAAACCTGCCTCCTGAAGCCCACATAAAAATAATTAAGTCTGCGGCATATGCGAGGCTGGCTAACATCAGAACAGCTTTTAGGAACCTGTATAAGGAATCATTTAGAAACTTGTATACCACTGTTATGAGTTTAGTTGCTGTTATGAGGGATATAGAGTATTAATGATAAGGGCCAACAGCTAGAATCAGGAAGTATCAAATTTAGTGGAGATCAGATAGGCCTGGCCCCCAATAAAAACATAAACAATATTCAATATCTGGCTTTAAGTTTAATATGTCCATCTAGCGGCTGATCACTGTTCCACTCTACAGGAAGAAAGGATACTCCTTTAAAACTAACTTATTTATTAACCCCTCTTAACAACCCCATTATACATTAACAACAATAACAGTAACTATTTTACCACACTATCTTACGTTAAAAGCCTTGGTCCACACAAGCAGGATACAAGGTTTTACAATTAGGACAAGCTAGGCTAAAGTTAACTGGTAAAGAACTCTAAAGCTTGAAGCAGCTTGTCGTAGTGAGTACCATGTGGGACCCTATCACAACACAACACTTAGGGATGCCCAAAACATTGGCTTATACTACACAATATCTACACAAGTCTTACAAGCCTAGCAGTTAGCATGGCACACAAGGTTTGGTACTTATCTTAGTAAAATAGCTTAAGGTAAGAGAAGGGAGAAGGAGGAGGAGAATCTAGGCAGAGCCCCACAGGAAGACCTTGACACTACACAGCCAGAACAGAGAAGAACACGAGCCTGCAGTCTGAGCTCTCTCCAGCTGAATCGCTGCCGGCCGAATACTCAGCTAATCGTACAGCAGCCCTCAATCCAAGTTTACTCAAACCTACTTTACTAATACTTTCTAATCATTTGTAAACATAGTTGATACCTAGTTTAATCATTAATAATCAACAACAAGCTCAGTCTTTTAATGCTCTGTGAGAAACAAGATTCGTCTTACGTTTGGCAAGGAAGATAGGAACAACCACGCATCAGCAAGCGCATCAAATAATGTAAAGTAAAATATTTATAGTTCAAATTGACCTCTGGTTTCCATCTGAGGAACCCAGGGTCGTAACACTCCTCCCCCCCTTCAGAGAGAAAGAAAAAATGTGGCTACTAGAATTATAGTCATATTTTTTTGTAAGAGAATACAGAGAATAAAAAGGAAAACTATGCAATAAATGAAAATCAAAGAAAAACAAAAGTTTCTCTGTAAGAAAAAGCACAAAGGAATTCTCTGAATGGAAAAGCACACAAAGATAAATTTTCTGAAAGAAAAAGCACACACAAAGGAATTCTCCAAAAGAAAAAACACGTACAAAAAAAAAAAGGAAGTAAATAAATTTGACACAGAGTATTTAATGTCACAGGAGAACCTAAAAAAAATTACTAAAGCATGACAGTTGGTATATGGCTCCCTGTGGGTCAGATGAATGCTACTCAGGTAACCGGGACAGAGCGTCGGCTATCACGTTGAGCCGGCCCGGTAGGTGGGTAATGGAAAGATTGAAGTCCTGTAGGCACAATGCCCACCTGAGGATGCATTTATTTTTCGCCTTCATTTGGTTTAAGAACAATAGTGGGTTATGGTCTGTGCACACTTCCACTATATTACCTGTGAGGTATACTTCAAACTTTTTACGTGTTAACACTAGTGCCAATGCCTCTTTTTCTACCACTGAATAATTGTGTTGCGCATTGTCAAATTTCACAGAGTAATAGTATACTGGGTGGTCCACTTGATAATCCCCATTTTGCAACAACACTGCACCAGCACCCGAGTCAGATGCGTCAACATGAATTTTAAACGATCGGTCGAACCCTGGACTAGCGAACACTGGGGCAAAAGCTAAGATCAATTTCAAGTTTATAAATGCCTCTGCAGTCTGTTGACCACTTAAATTTAAGGGGGCATATAAAAAAATATCGTTATAAATTAAAATTGTTCAATTTGCTTATAATTTTTTTTATGAAATGGTTATAGGAAGGGTTGCAACTGGTCCAAGTTTCACCATCACACCCTAAACAGAAAAGGAGAAAAAAAATACACAACGTATTATGCAACGAATGTTCAACATTCTCAAATAATCTCAGGGAACACATGTGTCAACTAAAATGTCTACTATGTGCTGTAGAAGCACAAACTCTTGTAATAATTGTAATATGTATGTTCAATATATTTATATTTAATTTTTTTTTTTCTTTTTTTTTTTGGCCAGTTTTTTTTTCTCGTTTGTTATCAAGGGATTTGCATGAAACTTGCACACCTTGCTCATTGGATGCCTATCTGCAAAGGTGCCAATTATGAACGAAATCTGTCGAAGTCAAGCTCAGCTACAGGTGGCTGAACTTGGATCTTTATTTTACTCTGGAAAGTAATTTACACCTTCAAATTACTTCAGAGCTTTCATTTATTAATCAATTAACATGCAAATTACACCTTATATGTAGAGTTTTTGCTTCTACAGACTCTAGTAGACATTTTAGTCCAAAGTCTATTTGTTGATTTTATAAAAATTTATAAATATCATATATTGCATATTTTTTTAGTAGGGTAACTTTGAAAAATTATATTATTGCACTAAACACTTTTTTGATAAAACTGATCACTAGAATCCTTTATTATGTGCTTAATTTAATATCTGAGTGTTATAGAAATGATTTTAGTTGACACATGTGTTCCCTGAAACTATTTGAAAATTCGTTGCATAATTCGTTGTTTATTTCTTTTCTCCTTTTCTGTTTAGGGTGTGATGATGAAACTTGGACCAGCTGCAGCCCTTTCTTTAACCATTTCATAAAAAAATTTATAAGCAAATTGAACCACTTTTAATTTTACATGAATATGCCACCTTAATGGCCTTCTGCAACAAGTCTGTGAGAGGAGTGGCAACACTGGAAAAGTTCTGACAAAAGCGTCAATAGTACGCACACATACCGATAAACCTTTGAATGTCCTTTTTAGACCGGAGCACTGGATACTCAAGAATGGCACTGATTTTATCTTGCCGAGGTAACACTTTTCTTTGACCCACTTCATAACCAAGGTATGTCACTGTGCCTTGGCCAAAATGACACTTTTTTGCATTTGGAGTTAAGTTTGCACTTTTCAGAACTGTGAACAATTGGCATAACCTAGCTATGTGGTCAGTCCAATTACTATCAAACAACACAATGTCATCTAAATATGCCCGACAATTTGGCACATTAGCGAACAGAGAGTTCATTAGGCTCTGGAACATGGCAGGGTGTTACGGACCCGGATCCAGCGTCCGAGCACGGAGCAGTGACAACCGCGCCATCTGTGGGTCAGCTCCCGAAACCCCTTCCAAATGGACGACGACACCTGGCAAGGACGAAGTGTACCGGCCACAAGGGCCAGTTTCCAGTCCGGTTCAGCTCACAACACAGCCGCTGCTGACCTCTGATGAGGTGGTGCTCAGACAACAGCGCCATCTATGGAGTGGATACGTCAGGCGTTTGTGTCTGAGCCTGTAAGTGAGGTGCTTTAGTGTGTCCCAGTTATTGATGACGTGTCTGCTTACAGAGTCGACCTGGGACTGCTGTGATGGAAGTTGAGTGAGTCTACCCAAGGCAGCCATCCCCATACCAAGTGCTTTGCTACAGCAGCTGTGAGTCGCCTCCCGGAGGAACACTGTGGTGTTACCCTGCCTGTGAAGCGGCAGTGAAGGATTGTCGTACCCGGGACCGACTGCTGGAGACGATTAACCACTGGGGTATTGTAGACAGGAGAGTGATCTGTGGTATCACACGAGGCTCCTGACTATTGTGTTACCCTAGTATCGCTCGTGGAGTGGCCCGACCAGCGTTGCTGATCCGGAACCTGCCAGCTGTTTTGCTGGACTTGTGGTTGACGGCGTCCACAGCGGTGCCCCCAGTGGAACTGTGTTTTGGCTGGCCTGTGTCAGGGGTAGACTCAGCTTGATCGAAGGATTCATCAAGAGACCACGAGAGCACCGAGGAACTTGGCACCGAGAGGATCCAGAGTCTTCAGAAGAAGACGTCAGTGTAAATAAGTGTTAATACCCCTCCCCCTGTGTAACTTTTATATATTATTTATTGGTGAAGGTATTAATTATAATCTTAAGTTTTTGTCTTTCTTTCCCTTCCCCTTTTATTTTACTTGCGTCACGGATCTCATCCCTTGAAAGCCACTACTGGCTTGGGGCCGGATACCCTTCCTCTAATAACATCAGAGTACGAACCCAGTTGCGACCCGAGAGGGCCGTAACACAGGGGCATTATGGAAGCCGATCAGTAACACTTGGTACTCAAAGACACCATCGGGTGTTACGAATGCAGTTAGTTGCTTGGCACGTTCAGTGAGCAGGATCTGATAATAACTTCTCGAGAGGTCGAATTTCGAGACGTACATAGCGTTACCAATCTCGTCGAAGCAGTCTTTGAGGAGGGGCAGTGGATAGGCATCCACGATGGTCACCTTGGTGAGCTGCCGATAGTTGGTGCATAATCGCCAGGAGCCATCTGGTTTGGGGACCAGAGGCAGGGCGAGAACCAAAAGCCCTGGCTCGGCCGGATAAGGCCGTGCTGGAGCAGGAAGTCGATCTCTCCCGTACGATGGCCTTCTCTTCCGGACTCATCTGGTAGGGTTGAAGGCGAATGGGGGTGTAGTTTGTCAACTTGACATCATGGTAGATGGCTGGGTTGGGACCCAGTCCCGACCCAGTCTGGGGTTGAGACTGGGTCGGAACCTCTCCGAACAGACTGGAGAATTCTTCAAGCAACGACTGCACCTCTTCACGTTGGGAAAATTTGAAAATTTTGTAATAAGTATTATTAATACCTTGGTATCCCCTCATAGGATCATCATGAGCAGCTGCCAAAGCTCTCTCCCTAAAGCAAGTCGGCCACATAACCTGGTGGACTACCTCCCACTCATTTGACAAGGGAGAACTCTGTGGTCTCCATTTTCTCATCAAAATCTGATCATTGTAGTAGTACCCAGTTGCTGCATCTACAATCTCCTCCTTAGAGAAAGCTACTTTGTAACATTCTGCAAGACTGGGGTCAGCTTTCTGTAACTTACTCAAGGAGGCGTCCAGGCCTTGGTCAGATGCCATTGGCCGAGGCTCAACAGTGTTCTCCTCTACCTTCTCACTATTCTCAGTAGGAGGCGATGGTAGGCTATCTGCAGTGTCCTTGGCCACATCATCGAGTTGGGCCATGAATGTGTCTGCAAGGTCCACGTGGCTTTCACCACTTGGAAAGTTCCTTGTGTCCTCAGGATTTACCACCTTGGCAATCACAGGGCTGCCTTTACATTCAAGTCCCCTAGACCTGGTCACCGCGCACGCAGGGTACACAACATTATCCTCTGTGGCGGGTAGATCCAGGGAAACCTTAGGGGTAGGCAACATAATAGGCAGTCTGGAGTCCCCTACCTTATCCCCTGCTAAATCATTACTCAATTTTACATCAACATTAGGGAAAGGTAGGTAAAAAGTGACTCCGACTGTGCAAACACCCTTGTGGATATCAAATTCCAGGGTAACCTTACAGAGGGGTACTGCTCGTGTATCACTAGTGACACCCTCGACCAGTACTACCTCTCCAGTGTCAAGAGTGTTGGCACCATGCAATCCACTCTCTAAAATTAAAGTCTGGATGGTACCGGTGTCTCAGAAGATCACCACGTCCTTCCAGGAAGAACCCTCAGACAAAAGTAGTCTCCCTTTTGATAAGAATGGGGTAAGCAGGTCCAACCACTGTGGGTTGGAGGTCTTACTCCCTAACCCTTCAGAAGGCTTCAAGCCCAGTGTCACAACAAGAGCATTGGGTCTTTTTTCCGGGTACAGTTGCCAACAACGGCTAGTAGGGTGGTTTGCACTGTAACGGGGGGGGGGGTGATGGGAGTGATTGTAGTAAATGTCAAGTAAAGCAAAGTAAAGGTGGAAGGAGGAGAGGAGGAAAGAGAAGAGAGGGGATGGGTGGATAGAACATGGGAGACGTTGAGGCAGGAACTGAGGTGGAGAAGAGGCGAGCAGAAATAGAAAGCGGGAAGCGAACGGGGAGACGGGAGAGAATGGAGGAGGATTAGAGTGATGTAGGAGGAATAAGAAGAAAGGGGAGAGTAGACTGACTGTTATTCTGTTTATACTATGATCTATGATGTTATACTATACTGATATTCTTAGATGTTCTGAAGTTTGCTGCCACCACCTGTCATTGAATCTAAATTCACTTCCACTTAAACAATGCGACAGGAACACTTCTTAATTGTTATCTCTCACGTGTTCATCAAGATATCTCTCTAGCCTTAACTCTTAATTGTTGGGACATTGATTCAAAAAGAGGACTGAACAAAAGTCAAGTTTGTTATTCTACACATAGATGTTTATTACCAAATTATTTCAACAATTTCCAGCAATTGATATTTAACACTTTGACATTCTATTAATTAATACAATATTCACCATATTAAAAGGGGGGGGGGGGAGAGGATCACCCATTCCATACACGCCCACACCATACATGGCTAAATGGTTCAAACTCCACTAGCATGTCACCACTAAGACACCCAATCAAGACAATGCATTACTGACACTCTTACCTCACAACTCAGACGGATACACCCTGAGGGTGCCTGGAGTGTCACCCGTCAGGGTGAGGAAGACTGGCTGGTCACCTTCTCTCTGTGTAAGGCGGTTGCTAACTTATTCAACCAGCCATCCCCAACGTGGGGGAAGCTGTGTACTCTCTTCCTCATGCCCAAATAAGGCCTGAGAAGCAAAACCAACCCTTATAGGACCCAGGCGGGTCCTGCAGTACACAAGGCCCTCTTTGTTCAATAGTACTCCCGTCAGCACAAGCCAGGCCTGCCCACTCCTCCACTACCGCACGCCTCCTCACCAACACACACACACACACATACACACACCCACCTACAATTATAATTCACAATTATACATGAAAGAGTGCAAAATACTTGCACTGTTACATATCCCCCTATCTCCCCCAAAATGAAGCTTTTTGTAGTGGGATCCAATCAAGATTGAATCACACTCGAAAACTTCATTTAGTGGAGACATAAAATAAAAAGTAAGAATAAACATATCAACAAGGTGCATAAAAAATACAAGAAAATACATCCTAAGGAAAAAAAAATAATGACAAAATCCTAGCTAAAATATTCCAGTTCAATTTTCACTGGGTCTATTTTTTTTTTAACAAATATTTTTTCAATACTTTTCAGTAGACTAAAATGTCTTTTAATAGTCTCTGAAGATGTGGCACCGGGAAACACGATTTGCAGGCAGGAATGAGGGTAGTAACAATGCTTCCTGATTCATCAGCTTCCGGATGCTGCTCCTTCAGGCGCCACAACAACGCTGTTAACCGGGGTCAGAGCCAAGAGCCTACTAGGTGCACTATACCGCTTTCTCGGCAGCCCCCGTCACGTCAGGGTTAGCCCACGCCGAGCATCTACTGGCCAGCGTTTTTGGGGTCCTGGCGCGACCATTGGGGCGGCAATTTTCACTCCCAAACTACAGACCCGCGCTGCTCTTCCAGCGACGTCCTTCTGCCCACATCCTTCGATGGAGTCTTCGGTCTGTACTGTCACGCTGCCTCACACACGGCCAAAAGATGATGTGTCTGCCGGCAAGTGGCCGCCAATGAAGGCAACCGGGCTGGTCTTGACACAGCGTCCTTGCGTGTAGTGCTCCCAACACCAAGCACCAGACTAAGTGCCAAGTGTGAGCATCTTCTTGGGCCCTGCTAGTGACCAATGACCATCAGTAGGGGCCGGGCGCCCACCGTCACAGGCTGGTCGTATGCGGTGGCCCATGCATCTTCTTTCTTCCTTCTTCTTTCTTCTCTCTTCTTTCTTCTTCCTTCTTTCTCGTTCATCCAGTGGAGTTGTCGACAGGACAACCTGGGGGTCCACTGGGCTCCAATGGGGTCGCCTGGAGTTGGTAACCGGCAACATGGGGTCGACTGGGGTCGTCTTATATCCCCCTATCTCCCCCAAAATGAAGCTTTTTGTAGTGGGATCCAATCAAGATTGAATCACACTCGAAAACTTCATTTAGGACCCAGGCGTGTCCTGCAGTACACAAGGCTCTCTTTGTTACGTACTCCTATGTCAGCAGATTGAAGCTAGTCAACACCTCCCTAGTACTGCTCTCTTCCTCGCCAACACACACACACACACGCACACATACACACATCCACCCACAATTATAATTCACAATAATACATGAAAGAGTGCAAAATACTTGCACTGTTACATATCCCCCAATCTCCCCCAAAATGAAGCTTTTTGTAGTGGGATCCAATCAAGATTGAATCACACTCGAAAACTTCATTTAGTGGAGACATAAAATAACAAGTAAAACTAAACATATCAACATATGTTATAAAAAAATGCAAGAAAAGACATCTAAGTAAAAAAAATAATGACAAAATCCTAGCTAAAATATTTCAGTTCATTTTTTACTTGGTTTAACAAATTGTTATTTCAACATTTTCCAGTAGCTTAAAATGTCTTTTAAAAGTTTCTGAAGATGTGGCACCGGGAAACACGATTTGCAGGCAGGAATGAGGGTCGTGGCATTGCTTCCCGATTCATTCGCTTCCGGATGCTGCTCCTTCAGGCGCCACAACAATGCTGTTAACCGGGGTCAGAGCCAAGAGCCTACTAGGTGCACTATACCGCTTACTCGGCAGCCCCCGTCACGTCAGGGTCAGCCCACGCCGAGCATCTACTGGCCAGCGTTTTTGGGGTCCTGGCGCGACCATTGGGGCGGCAATTTTCACTCCCAAACTACAGACCCGCGCTGCTCTTCCAGCGACGTCCTTCTGCCCACATCCCTCGACGGAGTCTTCGGTCTGTACTGTCACGCTGCCTCACACACGGCCATAAGATGATGTGTCTGCCGGCAAGTGGCAGCCAATGAAGGCAACCGGGCTGGTCTTGACACAGCGTCCTTGCGTGTAGTGCTCCCAACACCAAGCACCAGACTAAGTGCCGAGTGTGAGCATCTTCTTGGGCCCCGCTAGTGACCAATGACCATTACTAGAGGCCGGGCGCCCACCGTCACAGGCTGGTCGTACACGGTGGCCCATGCATCATCTTCTTTCTTCCTTCTTCTTTCTTCTCTCTTCTCTCTCCTTTCTTCTTCCTTCTCTCGTCTTTCTTCTTCCTTCTTTCTCGTTCATCCAGTGGGGTCGTCGACAGGACAACCTGGGGGTCCACTGGGGTGCAATGGGGTCGCCTGGAGTTGGTAACCGGCAACATGGGGTCCACTAGGGTCGTCTGAATAATGACAGACAACCAGAGTCCACCGTAGTCAGCTTGGGGTCCACTGGAGGTTGCCATGCGATGATGACAGGCAACATGGGGTCCACTGGGGTCCGTTGTTGTTGGACCGATGGTAATGGACCGGACGGGGGTCGTTGTTCTTCTGCAACCAGTGGGAGGTAGTCGACAAGACAACTTGGGAACCGCTGGGGTCCTGATGATAGTGGAACCTCGTCATCTGGGGTCCAATTTTGGGTATCCCGTTGATATTGGGGTCTACTGAGGACAGCCTAAGAGGCGGATCCTCCATGAGTGCAGACTGGGGTCGTACTTGAGGCGTGACTGAAGATGTCACTCTTGAAGCCTCTGTGTGGGGAACGACCTGAGGGTCGTCCCGGGGTCCGTCTGGACCTGTAGTGCCCCACCCCTGGTCCACAGCTGGTCGGTGGACGTCTGCATGACGGATGACCTTGAGAGAGAGAGTACTGCTCCGCCCTGGTGGTCGCGGAGGTTGTTGGTAGTCAACACTCTCGTCCTCCCCTGGGAGTCTTCAAACATAACTCCTCCACTCCAACCTGAGAAAAGAGTGTAAGAGCCACAGTATGCTGTCCAGGACCAGGTGTCAACAATTAAAGGTGCTAAAACGAGCATAGTCTTCCCCAAGCCTAGTATAGTCGAGCACTGGACGGACTGATCTTTAAAACCTAACATAATGAAAATTAACTCCACAAAACCTACACCTCTAGCTCTGAACTTCTCCCACATATAACAAAATACACAATAAATCACTTACACTATGTAAAAGCTTAACCTGACATTTAATTTCTAGGTTTCTAATGCTCGATACTTAATCTACGGACTATTCTAATTCAATTTAAGATTAACTCTCGTGGTGATTAAAACTACGATTGTTCCTCGGTAAGCTACGACTGGTAACTACGTCTGACCTGCCCTTGGGGAAAAGCATCCAACACTAGCAGCCGTCCTCCCTAAGACACAATTCACGACCAGAATGTTTGAGGTCAGCCTCGCTGCCAACATGACCCCCTCTATGATGATAACTCAGCTACACTCTAGGTGACGGAGCACCGTCTGCGGCCTTATCGTTAAGATCTAGAACTCGAGGCAACTCCATGTACCTCAGAAATATATCAGTAAGCGTCCTTCACTGATAATTTCCCAGACAACCTGCCGAACAGATGGCTGTACAACCTATAACTGGGTTGTACACTCCTGAAAGCTATGCAGAGAAACGAGAACTAATTTCTGTCCATAGATTTCAGAGCGAAGCACATACCCCAAACTTTCATCTAGTTTCCCGTATGTCGCACTAATCATAACACTTAAAATACGTGTGGCTCCGAGCAACGAATCGCGAGCCCGCTTATTCCTACGCTTATTCCCTACACTTAATCATATACACTAGTACACACAGCAAGGCCAGTGTCACCAACACCGCCTCACTAGACTGCTTCATACACAAGCAGCCTCTTACAGAATGATAATCTCAAAATTACAACTAAGTTTAACAAAAAACTTATTATGATTCTTTAATTTCAATGAAAATTATTCTACATTTTAATGTAAGGCACACGAACAGGATGGGTCCAAGTACTGAGCCTTGTGGGACTCCGCTGGTGACATCTCGCCACTCTGATGTCTCCCTCCTCACCGTTACTCGCTGTTTCCTGTTGCCTAAGTACTCCTTTATTCACTGGAGCACCTTCCCTTTTACTCCTGCCTGTTGCTCCAACTTTTTTTAACAGCCTTTTATGGGGTACTGTGTCAAAGGCTTTCTGGCAGTCCAGGAAAATGCAGTAGGCCCATCCTTCTCTTTCCTGCCTAATTTTTGTTGCTTAGTCATAAAATTCTATTAAACCTGTGAGGCACGATTTACCATCCCTGAACCCATGTTGGTGGTGCGTTACAAAGTTAATTCCCTCCAGATGCTCTACGAGCCTTTTCCTCACAATCTTCTCCATCACCTTGCATGGTATACAAGTTAAGGAAACTGGCCTGTAGTTCAGTGCCTCTTGCCTGTCACCCTTCTTGTATATTGGGACCATGTTAGCTGTCTTCCAACATTCTGTCAAGTCTCCTGTTTCCAGTGACTTGCTATACACCATAGAGAGTGGCACACTTAGTGCTTCTGCACCTTCCTTTAGTATCCATGGTAAGATTCTGTCAGGCCCAACAGCCTTTGTCACATCCAGCTCCAGCAGACACCTTTTGACCTCATCACTGGTGAGGTCAAATTCCTCCAAGGTTGCTTGGTTTGCCGTCTCCTCATTTAGTGCAGGGGCTTCTCCTTGTTCTATTGTGAAGACCTCCTGGAATCTCTTGTTGAGTTCTTCACACAACTCCTTGTCATTCTCTGTGTATCTGTTCTCCCCTTTTCGCGTGTGTGTGTGTGTACATATATATGTATATGTATGTATATGTGTGTGTGTATGTGTATAAAGTATATATGGAAGCTGATCAGAATTTCATTTCCCCTTTGTAAATGCACATTAATGACACTATGTAGAAGACACATCGAACACTTTATGTAGGGCATACGTAAATCTGTGTATCTATATATTTATGAAAGTAGCTTAGCTTAGTATTTTAAAAGCACCGAATTGCCTTCTGTGGTTGATTGTTCAATTAATCCCTGAACTATATGTTTAACACATTTCTAACCCTGTCCGTGGAGGACAGAAGAAAATGCATATATGCTGGTTAGCATTGTAAATGTGTGGCCACGTCTGTGGCAGAAAACAAAAAAAAACTGCTGACTGGAGCCCACGCTCACTATACCACCCATCGGTCAACGGTGGTAAAGTGTGCAGTGGGCAATGCCTTGGTAGTTCACATCACTTTACAGCCCCAGTGGATTTTCTCATTGATGTATTTCACGTTAGCGGGATTTTTTGTGTATAATAATAATAATATGAACATGTACATATAAGTATCACAAATAAACCACAGTAGCATGATATATCAATGAGAGAATTATTTTGAAGCAATGGGGTGACTTGAACCGGCGTTTTGGTGATTAACAGACACCTAGCTTAACCCACTAGGCTGAGTGGGTTAAGGCAGAGAGGTGTTGGAAATATCCAACACTTATTTCTCACTTTTAGTACTTCGATAGATAATCCTTGTGCTAAAACTTATATTTTACTAATACTACTAATCAGTAGAGTAATAATATCAATTCCTTTCCTACTGCGTAATAACCACGCCAAAAGTTTCCTACTATCCATGGCGAAGTCACATCAGCCAGCCCGACTGAGGGAAAAACTTCTACATTTCAGAGAATTGTATTGAATTCTCCCATGATATCAGCATTCTTCCAAAATAATTATTAGCTGATAATATATTTACCATTGGTCGAGTGATATAGCATTATTTGCTGAGATGACTATATATAGTACATACTGTTATCAAAGAGATTCATGGAGGAAAGAATTCCCCCTATAACCTTTCCGTCTATATGAACTTCGTTACACATTCCTTGTTTTATGACGAGAATTTTATTAATATTAGCTCTCTTATTATAAACACTTGCCTTATTATCTCGAAAAGTTCAGTAAAATATAGGAGTTAATTTCTCCATTCCAACACTCCGTGCTATTGTGCATGCGCTGGGAGACGAGAGAAGGAAGGAGAAGCAGCCATTAATCTCACAGAGAAAAGCAGTGTCTGGAAGCATGCAAAATTTACCAGACCGTAATTACGTCGTCCTAGCAGCAGCGGATATCAGAGTGCTGGAGCAGCATCGTTATTACTCAGACACATGGCACGGCAAACGCTAAGTTCCTTATTACTGTTATTTTTGTGATCACAAATTTTAGCAGATAGGATGTTTGTTGTCAATCCGTATGGCCACTAAAAATCAACAAGTGAGATCTTGTTTCAAGTCGCTTCTACATTTCACTTAGAAATATGTGTAAATAATATCCATGTAGGCAAATTTTACAATCAACTCGTATTTCAGCTTGTGTCCTAGTGGCAAGAAAGGAGATAAGCTTCTGCTTCAATCACGTGTTTTGGGATATCCTGATCTAACAAGTTTTTCGTGACGATCCTACCCAGATGCATACTACTAATTCTCCACACTGCTAAGCTGTTGTCTAGTTTCGTAATTTAGTAAAATAATAATTATCATTTATGGGATTCGCTGCTCTGCCACCGGAGGAGCTGACATTGGGTTTAACCTGCCAGTGCTTGCCGTCGCTGCTGAGTGATGGTTCATTGTTTGGAAGTGTGGTGCGGCTACTGGCTGGGGCCTCGGCAGGTGGTAATGGCGGCAGCTGGAGGTGGCCGTGTTCGCTGTGTTGACACTGTCCGGCTTGACTTTTCTGCACCTATTGACTAGCCCCTCGTGGAGATTGCCCTACTGGACGTACTGGGCGTGGATATCCCCGATCTCCTCGGCTTGGAGAAATTTTTGCATACCCGTGTGGCGGTGACATTCACCATGTCACTTATCTACCAGCAGTTTGTGCATTGCTGGGATGCGCAATCGCGTGTTATTTCCAATTCAGCTGACCGTGAAGGTCTCGGATCCGTGGGAGGCCCTTGACCTTTGTGAACATCTACGGTGTGCCTGTAAACTTCCCTGAGACGGAGCTGTGTGCTGTGTTCGCTAAATTTGGTGTGGTGTCGGGGCATCGGTTTGACCTTCTAAATGGTGGACGGCTGCAGGGGCTCCGTATAGGTGCACGTACGTTGCGCATGAGACTCAATGGCACTATTCCCTCCCAGGTGGTGGTGTGTGGCTACTACGTGTGTGAGGGAATCTAGATTCCCTCGGCTAGTTTTCCTAGTTTGTAGATTAGGCTAGTCGCTCTAGGGACTCTAGAAAACTGAAGCTTTCAAACTAACATATACTTGTGGGGTGTTGAATGAAAGCTTATGTTAAGGACTATCGGTTGGGACTGGTTAGAGGCCTATGATTGCTCTGTAGAGAGAATTACAGAAATCTTCCTGTTTCTGTGAAATAGGATGGGAGTTGAGAGTGAAGTGGTGTAGGGAGGTACTTGACTCTCCCAACGGTTTTTACAGGGATGGAGGGACAGTGGGGTGAACGTTGCCTTCCCCCCACCATGTGAGACAGTACGCCACTGTCTTTTAGGCCTCCCCCTCCTTGTGACGTCACAGGACGCATGAGGGTGAGTGAGGCTGGGATTAGTAGCGGCACGAGGGAACAGTGCCGGCTTCGTGCTGATTGGTCAAGACAAAGTAGGGGAGGAGGTATGGGCATGTTGAGTTTCCTTAGCACGGGAAATCGTGAGTCTGAGCAGGGTAGCAGGTGGACGAGGACGTGTCTGGGTGGAGGGGGGGAAATTTTCCCCATCCACCCCCGTTAATCGCGGATGTTACCATGTTAACTAGCAGGGATGGCACTCCTACCATCCCGGGTTGTGTTTAGGCCCAATTTTTGTGAAATTTGAGGGCCGACGAGGTACGGAGGGACCAGTAAAATAGCCTCAGAGACAGTGGGCGCCCATGAGGCAGCTGGCAGTCTCATGGTGTAACAGGTGGTTCAAATAACCTGTCTAATGTTGATGACAATTGGCGGAGTACGTACAGGGCCTCCTAGTGTAATTGTGGTAAGATTACAGGCCCCTGTGGGACTTTGAATTCCGCCAGGCGGCGTCAGTGTGGGGACGCCGCCGGCCATTGTCACCCCAGTGTAGAGCAAGGCAGGCTCTGGTTTAATGGGGTTGTTAGTGATTCCCCATCCGCGTGTGTACGCCTGTGGGCGGCAGCCTGCCAGCCCAAGGCACCCATGTGCGCGGCCACCCCAGGCCGCCCACGGCCACCCACCTTGGCCAGCTGCTCGGCGGGGGGCCACCCACCCAGGCCTCCCGTGCGGCCAAACCTCCACCCCACCCCGCGAACCAGCTCAGCCGGGTGGGGTGCTATGACGTCATGCGCTACCCATGGCCACCCCTAGGACCACGAGGTGGCCACATGTTGGGCCACGTGGTTAGGCCACCTTCCCTGGACATTCTAGAGCCACACCTCGCACGAGGAGCGAGCTAGGTGTTTACAGCCAGAGAGGTAGTGACCAGGAAAAGGATTGTGGTGAATATCCAGAGCCGTGAATACAATAAAAATGTTACAGTGAGGGTAGCAGCTGAGTGACAGCTGTCAGTGGCACGTCCAGGTGACTGGTATGGCGGTACCTGGAGATGGATGTTGTACTCGGGACCACACTATAGATATATTGTATATAAGTGTGTAGACTGACTCGAGTATGTACTGGTCAGTGTAGAGATTTACCATAACACCATATAAATGAACCAGTTGTAGATTCTATATAATCGGTCAGACTGGATTAGTGCTATGAGTATCAGCATGTAAAATTATAATCATTAGAGGTAGGCAGGCCAGGTTGCAGGGATGTCAGTGGGTGCCCTGAGGTCTGTGTAGTTAGTTACATTTATCTGATGATATAATTTTCATTGATTATGTGAATGCCATTTCTATGTGTTCATTTGCATGTTTATGTACTGTGTTGTGTGGTGAATCAGTAGATGTGATTGCTGACTGATTGCTTAATGGTGTCATTAGCATGTGGGGTATGCTGACGGCATCATTATGTTGCAGGTTTGTGCAGTATTGTTATCAGTTTATACGATATTGCTGCCCTGAGAGCTGTATTGAGGGTTTAAGGGACCTCTAGGATTATTCAGGGGAATTCAAAGTGCTTAATGAGAGCAGGCAATTGATGGGTTAATTGCCTTGCTGAGGTAAGAGTGTGTTCACAGTAGTCCTTTGCAACGGTTGCAAGAAAAGGGGGCCTGTAATATTGGTATACTCTTGTGTGTTGCACAACCGTGTGTCATTATTGTGTGGGCACAGTAATTAGCGAATTGCAGTAGCCGCAACCGTATGTGGACAGTGCATTTGTGTTGTTGCATGCCATTGTAGTGTGACCTATGTAACACTGGGGTTACTTTGTTTCTTTAAGTTGTGTTGAGGACTTAAGGATTCAGTGAGTTAATAATTGGGGAATTAACTGAATAAGGGGTTCACACTTATTGTGGAGTGAGTGAGGGCTGTTATGAGAGAGAACAGCATTGAGCTTGAGTGAGATACGTCTCGGGAGCAATTAATTGTCTGTGTGACAACTAATTGACCACTCTAGCTAATTATGTAATTAGCCTTCTCATCATGAATTCACTTAGTGGTAGAGGATCTGTCAAAGTCTGTCAGTATTTGTGTTAACGTAATTTGCTCAAGACTAATTACCTTTCTGGGGTATAGCAATTAGTGGCTCATGGTAATTAGTGGAGTAATTAACATTGGAGAGCTCCGATGACTCGGCAAAGCGAGGTCATGGAGCTAGCATAAATCGTTGTATTAATCATATCCTGTCTGAGGACAGTGGATTAGTGGCACATCTTGTTAATTAGGGGTAATTAACTCCTTTCCCGTGAATTCACAGTGTTTGATGAGACCTGCTTAGGCAGTGCGGAGTGAGACGTATTTATGGATGATTAATTATCGGTCCTGGTGACAGTTAATTAATTGCTCAGAATTAATTAGGGTAATTAACACTCACAAGTAATTTTTTGACACAGACTGTAGAGAAGCTACCAAGTTAGGGTAGGCTTAGTTAACGTAATTCAATGGGGATGTAATTATTGGTCCGTTTGACCTTAATTAAGAATTACTCACTGAATACTTGAAGGAAGTCAAGTGTGATGTAATATAAGTTTGAGTTATTGTTAACAAGAGAGAGACAAGTGTTAAAGATTAACGTAGAGTATCATCATGTTGTTGTCTAGTGTGAGACAATTGTTTGTGATTACCGTAGTACTTTGTTGCTGACTGCTGCGATCAGTGAATTAACGTAATTAATCACTTAAGGCAATTTCTTTTGGTTGTCGTCTGGTGACGAGAGTAGAGTAATCTAGGGATTTGTGAAGCTGTGTCCCAGAATCCCGCCTTGCCTGTCTTTGTTACAATTTACAGGGCAACTTCTTGTAGGGAGTTGCAAAGAGTGTTCACACTGGGTTGTGATAGGAGGAGTCACTGTAGGACTACCCGCCTAGTTACGTGGGTCTCTCCTGGGGGGCGGGAGGACCCCTAAGCTTGTGATTATAGTAGCTGTCAGGGAAACCGAGACACTATTGATTGCTTGCTTATGTCTTCAGTGGATATCCTTCATTTGTTCAGTTAGTTCATGTTGTCAGCCCGAAGTGTCAGCAAGATGGAGCCTGCTGTCACTTCTCGAGGGGCTGTTGAATAGCTGTGTTGCAAATGCCACTTGATGGACAATAACGTAACCATTCGCTGTGGTGTAACTTAGTCTGTGATATTTTATGGACATGATATGGATGGACATTAGTCTGTGATATGGATGGACATTAACGTAACGTAAACTCGGTAATGTAGTAGTTAGTCTCTTGTTATTAATAAATTGTTATGTTATAGAAAACGGTTTTTAATGTCAACCCTTCAACCATATTATTCCACCATATTTCTCCATATTACGATTAAATGTTGTTGTGATCTTGATAGGACGGCTGTTCTTGGGAATTCGAATTCCAATTCATAGCGCCACATCAAATATAAATATTTGATTGTGAGAACCCGTCGGTTACCCTTTATTAGTTTTAACGTCCTGTTTAACTAGGAGGAGCCAGCGGCCTATTGTGGACAGGTTTTCACCCCTGGTGGTGGAGGCCTGGCGGTTTGCTCCCGCTTTTCCTTTTTCTATTGGACTCATGCTTAATTGCCGTGAGCAGCCTTTAAACTTGTAGTCCACCTCCTAAGGGAGGTAGGCATAGAAAAAAAATCTCACAGCGTGCGGGTATTCTACCAGGGCCAGACTCGCTCCAGCTTCAGGTGTGGTGAGGAGGGTCACTTCGCTGCTGTTTGCCGTGCTCCTCGAATGGAGAACCTGTCGGTGTTCCGTGAGGAAGATTTTCTGTGCTTGCCGGGAAGTGAGCCGTCCCCGGATGGTCAGAGCTCTGTGGATGTGCCTGGTGGAGTGTCTTCACCTGACGTGCCTGTGTCTTCGTCTGCTTTGCCAGTTGGCTCTGCTGGCCTGGAGATTCCTGATCCCTGTACTCACCTGACAGCGGTTGCGGAGGTGCATCGAGATCCGTGTGAGTCCATGGCAGTGGTCGGTGTTGGTGTGGAGATGGGGTGTGACCCTTGTGCTGAGGAAGGAATACTTCCCGGGGCTGGGGGTGGTGTAGGCTCCGTGCCTCCTGACTGTGCGCACGGCGGTGTTCCTGAGGCTGGTGCGATGAAGCGCCCGTCTGCTGTTGCTGGTGATATGCCTCCCGTGGAATCATTGAGTTCTTCTGCCCCTCGTCGAAAGCTCGCTCCAAAGGATCAGTTGCGCTGCAGGAGGCCCCTCCCCTGGGAAAAGGATCGAGGCTCCATGTGGTGTGGTTTTGGCGGGCGTTCCTCCTTCCGCTCCTCCTCCTCCATCGGTGGAAGGTGCTGCCGACGTGGATTCCGGGGAGGTGGGGGTCGAGGGTGCGGAGTGGATGGTGGCGTCGGAGGCTTGGTGCGATTCGTTGCATAGTGCTACCCCCTTGAAGCTTCAGAAGTGTCCTCGTCTGCCCGTCATTATGAGGTCGTCATCTGGGGTGCACCTGATGTTGCAGATGCGGCTTCCCTGGGGGACGCTTCGGATTGGGGGTGTCCTGAGGTTCTTCCGATGGTGCCCTCTGTTGTATGTGCGACATTAAACGTACGGAGTTTGAATGTTGGTGTGTATGTTGTTGTTCCCTATGTTTGTTACATGGGTTGTGTGTGTGTGTGTGTGCTTCATTATTTTGTTCTGTGCAAATTTTATTCCTTGTACCTTTTATGCTATTTATATTATGTGTGTTTATTGCTCCTTTGTATCTGGCATCTGCTCCTCTGTGTGGGGGTTTGGGGAGCCTGGGATATTATTATGTTTAACACCCCTTTATGTTATGGGGTGCTTGTCTTTATGTTCAGATTAGTTATTATTATTTATACCTTTTCTATGTTGTATTTGTTTGTTTCTTGTACCATGTGTTATGTCTTGTGCTGTTTATAGTTTTGTGCTGCTTGCATTTTGTGCTCGTTCCTGTGTCTCCTTGTGTTTACATTATGTATGTTACATGGTTTTTGTAGTATTGTTTCATATATTGGCATGTTTCTTGTATAATATTGTTCTTTCTTTGTTGCCTGTTTTGTACTTTGGTTTTTTATATCAATAAAAAAATTATCATTTATTTGATTATCTTCAAAATAAGATCATATATTTCACATATATTTTATAATTCATGCTTTATATTCATATTGTAGTTGAATTATCTACAAATATTATTTTAATTAACCCCCCCCAAAGTGTGTGGTGCAAGTCGGCTCAATATTTAATTTCAATTTACAGTTCACTTAACGCTTTCACATTTCATTATTAATTATTGAGAGATCCATAGGCACTGGTTCTATGAGTTAATTTCAATTTATTAATTTATTTTATTACCCTTTATCTAAAGGGTGGTCCTTTGCAGCTATCAAAATATTCTCATTATAATTAATATTCTGAGCCAGATTTTCCCACAAGAGGTATCTGGGAATACTGACCAGGGTATACGGTCTCTGTCAAACATATTCAGGCGAATGTCCCATATTCAGCACTAATAGCTTACTTTGCTTACAACTGTTCAATTACTTTTAAAATATTTCCTTCATGTCATGAAGATTGGATATGCCAAATTATTCGATTCTTAAACATCAACATATTTGATATTTAAAAATTTAATTTACTTGTGTAAAATTGTAAAATCGTATTTCAAGTGTGTATAAACATTTGTCGACAATTTCGACACCAATTACTAAAATATGAGAACTATAAATAAAATGTATATAAAATAATCTTTAAAACGCTAGTCTGGAGGCCAAAATAAATAAAAAAGGTTTTCCCAAGACTGGACATAATTAAATAATTAATAAAATAAGCTCCACCGTCTGTTTGTCCATAAGTGGGCGGAAATTTAACGCCCACGAGACACATCGCTTGAGGGAGAGAGGGAGAGATGCCATTAATTACAATGGCGTCATATTAATATTAATATCCATACATAACATGATACGGTGTTAACACCATGTATTGACATGTTAACACCATGTATTGACATGTTAACACCATGTATTGACATGTTAACACCATGTATTGGTGTTATACCAATACATGGTGTATCACCATATAACCCAGGGTGATGTACACAGCACCCCAGGATGATGTACACAGCACGGAAGAGTGGTGTACACAGCACCCCAGGGTGATGTACACAGCACCCCAAGGTGATGTACACAGCACCCCAGGGTGATGTACACAGCACCCCTAGGGTGATGTATACAGCACTCCAGTGTGATGTACACAGCACCCCAGGGTGATGTACACAGCACCCCAAGGTGATGTACACAGCACCCCAGGGTGATGTATACAGCACCCCAGTGTGATGTACACAGCTCTCCATTGCGATATAGAGAGCACCCCAGGCGATATACACAGCACCCCTAGGGTGATGTATACAGCACTCCAGTGTGATGTACACAGCACCCCAGGGTGATGTACACAGCACCCCAGGCGATGTACACAGCACATCAGGGTGATGTACACAGCACCCCAGGGCGATGTACACAGTACCCCAGGGTGATGTACACAGCACTCCAAGGTGACGTACAGAGCACCCCATGGCAACGTACACAACACCCCAGGGCGATGTACACAGCACTCAAGGATGACGAACACAGCTCCCCTGGGTGATGAACACAGCACCACAGGGTGATGTACACAGCACTCCATTGCGATGTAGAAAGCACCCCAGGCGATATACACAGCACCCCAGAGTGAAGTACACAGTACCCCAGGGTGATGTACAGAGCACCCCAGGGTGATGAACAGAGCACCCAGGGCGATGTACGCAGCACCCCAGGCGATGTACAAAGCACCCCAGGGTGATGTACACAGCACTCCAAGGTTATGTACACAGCACCCCAGGGTGATGTACACAGCACCCCAGTGTGATGTACACAGCACCCCAGTGTGATGTACACAGCACCCCAGTGTGATGTACACAGCACCCCAGGGTGATGTACACAGCACCCCCAAGGTGATGTACACAGCACCCCAGGGTGATGTACACAGTACCCCAGGGTGATGTACACAGCACCCCAGTGTGATGTACACAGCACCCCAGGGTGATGTACAAAGCACCCCAGGGTGATGTACACAGCACCCCAGTGTGATGTACACAGCACCCCAGGATGATGTACACAGAACCCCAGGGTGATGTACACAGCACCCCAGTGTGATGTACACAGCACCCCAGGGTGATGTACAAAGCACCCCAGGGTGATGTACACAGCACCCCAGGGTGATGTACACAGCACCCCAGTGTGATGTACACAGCACCCCAGGGTGATGTACAAAGCACCCCAGGGTGATGTACACAGCACCCTAGGGTGATGTACACAGCACCCCAGGGTGATGAACAGAGCACCCGTGGGCGATGTACGCAGCACCCCAGGCGATGTACACAGCACCCCAGGGTGATGAACACAGCACCCCAGGGTGAGGTACACAGCACCCCAGGGTGATGAACACAGCACCCCAGGGTGAGGTACACAGCACCCCTGGGGTGCTGTAATATAATTTTATTGGAGGTGTTGTGGTTTCTGTTCTAGGTTCTGGATTATACCAACGGTCCAAGTGTCTTCTTATAACAGCGTTTATTTCCGCGTTGCTATATCCGTTGTTCACCAATACCTGAGTTACTCTTTCAAACTCTCTACTCACGTTGCTCTATTCAGAGCAGTGGGTAAGCGCTCGACGAATATAAGCATTGAGAACACTGGCTTTGTATCTTTGGGGGCACTCACTTCTACCGTTCAGGCATAATCCTATGTTGGTGGGCTTGGTATATACGTTGGTGCTTAAAGAGGTTCCTGTTTTTGTTATTAGTACATCCAGGAATGACAGACTGTTATTTTCACTATTTTCATGTGTAAATCGGAGTACTGACTCTCTCTCTAGATGTCTTTTTAGGTCAGTTAGTTCATCTGAGTCTTTTACTATTACGAATATGTCATCTACATAACGGCAATATACAGTTGGTTTTTGTCTGCTACTGAAGACTCAGTCTTCCATGGTTCCCATATAAAAATTAGCAAATAAAACTCCTAAGGGGGAGCCCATTGCTACTCCGTCTATTTGTAAATATATGTCTCCTTGTGGACTGATGAAAGGGGCTTCCTTTGTACATGCTTCGAGAAGACTCTTCAAGTGTGGCTCGGGTATGTCTAATTTGGGGGTGCTCTGGTCTCTGTATACTCTGTCCAGTATCATTCCTATGGTTGTGTCGACTGGGACGTTGGTAAATAGGGATTCAACGTCCAGGGAAGCGATGATTCCATCGGGCTGGGTAGATTTGATCAATTCTAGGAAATCTGCTGATGATTGTAGATTAAACTTACTTGGAGTGTATGTAGTTAGGAGTTCATTGAGTTTCTTTGCCAGGTGATAAGTTGGGGTTGGTATTTGGCTGATTATAGGGCGTAGTGGGTTACCTGGTTTATGCGTCTTAACATTGCCGTAGGCATATCCTAAGCCATAGTCGCCTTGAAGTTTATTGAAATGCACACTACCTTTCTTTGCGTTGATTGCTGTAATTGTATTGGTATAATCCAGAACCCAAAACAGAAACCATAACACCTCCAATAAAATTATTATATTACAAATCAACCATGCACAGTGAACATATAAAAGAGGAAAGAATAATGAAAGAAATAATCCGTAAAGGAGTAAAAAGCACTACTCCTAACCAAGACATAAACCTGATAATATTCTACAAAACCAAGAAGACTGTTTCAAAAACAGCCCGAAGCCGACGGAGAACCCTCTACAGCAGTCAAGCGTTGTATACATGTACACTTGCCCCCACGAAGGATGTAACCTTCAATCTAAGTACATAGGTATGACGTCGACCAAGCTGACGAGGCGTTTGACATGCCATCTTCAATCCGGTGCCCCTAGGAATCACATGAGACAAGCCCATGACATCACTCTAACAAGAGAAATGTTGAACAAGAATACCTGCATAATAGACAAAACCCAAGATGCAAGAAGATTACAAATTCTTGAGGCAATTCACATAAGAATAGAACAACCTACCATGAACACCCAAATCACGGAACTATTTACTCTACCCACCATGAGAGTAAGGACAAGACCAGAACATAACGATGCCAACACAGAAGACAATGTCCAACATAACAGGCCAATTACACTGGATTAATCTTTATATTTAGATAGGAGCTGCTCGTATGGACCAATAAGCCTTCTGCAGTTACCTCTATGTTTCACCCCACATTTATCCCTTATGTATCCCCCCATGTTTTCACCTTTATTGTATTATCACCTGACCCAGTGCGGGTATAAAATCAACCAGCATTGTAAGATCTGTTCACTTGAGAATGAACCATGGAGGTTCGAAACGTTGTGCAAATTGTATAAATAAGTGTAATACACTCTATAGTAAATCACTTCTTTTCTTCACCTTAAAAGTACGAAAATGAGTTTTGGAGAACTCCTATTTCAACTAAGCCCTGATGCTAAGAAAATAGTTAGAGGGATAGAAGCCCTAAACCAGAAAATAATAAATACAGAATATGCGGTCATATTCAATGAAACATATATATATATATATATATATATATATGTCGTACCTAATAGCCAGAACGCACTTCTCAGCCTACTATTCAAGGCCCGATTTGCCTAATAAGCCAAGTTTTCATGAATTAATGTTTTTTCGTCTACCTAACCTACCTAACCTAACCTAACCTAGCTTTTTTTGGCTACCTAACCTAACCTTACCTATAAATATAGGTTAGGTTAGGTTAGGTAGGGTTGGTTAGGTTCGGTCATATATCTACGTTAATTTTAACTCCAATAAAAAAAAATTGACCTCATACATAGAGAAAAGGGTTGCTTTATCATTTCATAAGAAAAAAATTATAGTAAATATATTAATTCAGGAAAACTTGGCTTATTAGGCAAATCGGGCCTTGAATAGTAGGCTGAGAAGTGAGTTCTGGCTACTAGGTACGACATATATATATATATATATATATATATATATATATATATATATATATATATATATATATATATATATATATATATATATATATATATATATATATATATATATATATATATATATATATATATATATATATATATATATATATATTTAACACGCCATTGCTCGGCTTGCAGCAGTAGCAGCCCCCACATGCAGGGGATTTCCTGTTAGCAACCCCAATGTCGGTAACTGGCAGACGTCTCACAGCAAACGTGCCTTGAATTGCTGTGGCCCTCCGTCTTGCCGCCCCAATCCACACCAAATTTAAGTGTATTTGCAGCGAGGTGGTGGCGAGATATATATATATATATATATATATATATATATATATATATATATATATATATATATATATATATATATATATATATATATATATATATGACAATGTCAGACCACGGAGGAAAAATGAAACAGGAAATTTCCTTAAGTACTTTCGTATATTAAATACATCTTCAGAAGGTAGATATATTAAATACATCTTCAGATATTGATGCTCATGATGCATCAATTGACCTTCTGAAGATGTATTTAATATACGAAAGTACTTAAGGAAATTTCCTGTTTCATTTTTCCTCCGTGGTCTGACATTGTCACATTCTTAATCACGTGTTTATTTTCGTGATATACACACATATATATATATATATATATATATATATATATATATATTTATATCCATAAAACTAAACCTGAAGACAGCACACTCCTAGGAGCTCCCCTGGGGTTGAAAGCCATCGATGAGGTCCTTGATAAGAAAATCGCCGACCTTAAGAGGATGGATGGGAGGATTGAGGATATTGATGCTCATGATGAACTCTACCTCATCACCAGATGATGTCCCTCCCCAGGTTAACCTACTTTCTGAGGTGTTCACCATCTTACAGTAGCCAAAAACTAAGTGAGTATGACCAGTTACTGAAATCAATGCTAGAAAAAGCCCTTAACCTCTCTCTCGATGACCTACAGTGGAAACAAGCCTCTCTTCCCGTAAGACTTGGGGGCCTCGGAGTTCGAACAGCAACGCAAATCGCTGTTCCAGCCTTCCTGTCCTCCTTATCAGCATCCGACGACCTTGTGAAGGAAATTCTACCTGCCCACTTACATCAGCTGGCAGGTGTACATGATCCCAATTTTACACGCTGTGCCACAGAGTGGGCCTCTCGTGCAGGCCAATCACCTCAACCACCATCCCCAAAAGCCCACAAGCAATCCAGCTGGGATGGCCCTATTGTAGACCAAGTTGCTGCAGAGTGCCTGGGTGCTGCAACAACACAACACGACATTGTTCGCCTCACAGCAGTAGCAGCACCACATGCAGGGGATTTCCTGTTAGCAACCCCAATGTCGGCAACTGGCACGCGTCTCACACCACACGCCCTCCGAATTGCTGTGGCCCTCCGCCTTGCTGCCCCAATCCACACCAGATATAGGTGCCCGAATATTCGGGCAGATATATATGCCCGAAACGCTTTGCGTAATAGTGGCTTTAGGCATTGTATGTACTAGCTCTACCTATAAGTCAAACAATCCTTGTAAATATTTATTGTATGTATGTACCTTACCTAAATAAAATTGTATTGTATTGTATTGTATTGTATTGTGTATTTGCGGCGAGGTGGTGGCTGACAGGTACGGCCACCATGGCCTACTCTGCCAAAGCACAGGGGGATGGCACTCGAGGCACAGTGAAGTTAACAACATCATCAAGAGGAGCCTTACCACAGCTGGATGCCCAGCTGAAAGAGAGCCCCGTTACCTAACGCCCCGTAACTCTGATGCTCTTATTGGTCGCCCGGATGTTATCACAGTGAACCCCTGGAAGAATGGCAAGCAGTTGGTATGGGACTACACGTGCGTATCAACCCTGGCTAACACCTACATTAACCTCAGTGTTGCACAACCAGGTGGCGCTGCCACCCACAGGGAAACAGCCAAATCCCGTAAGTATAGAGAACTGGATCACCACTACAATTTTGTTCCCATTGCTTCTGAGACACTCGGCGCCTGGGGTAAAAGTGCTACCAGTTTTTTGAAGGAACTGGGTTCTAGGCTCATTGAAACAACAAGGGACCCAAGAGCTGCAAGCTTTCTTTTCCAGTGCCTCAGTGTGGCGATACAGAGGGGAAATGCGCACTGCATCCAGGGTTCCTGCCCGCCATCTGAGGAGCTGGAGGAACTCGACAACCTATGATAACCATCTTTGTCACCCATATGTAACTCCTTTTTTGTAACAAAGTTCAAATAAAGTAAATATATATGTGTACATACAAAAGAATGGGGGTGGTAGGAGAAGATAATGTTAGTGTTCAGTGAGAAACCACAAGGTTTCCTCTGAATACTTTTTATTTTCTTCTCCGAGGCTATGGGTCCCCACATTAGCACCAGAGGTGGTACCCTCACAAATTAAAAAAAAAATTATATATATATATATGTATATATTTATATATATATATATATATATATATATATATATATATATATATATATATATATATATATATATATATATATATATATATATATATATATATATATATATATATATGTCGTACCTAGTAGCCAGAACGCACTTTTCAGCCTACAATGCAAGGCCCGATTTGCCTAATAAGCCAAGTTTTCATGAATTAATTGTTTTTCGACTACCTAACCTACCTAACCTAACCTAACCTAACTTTTTCAGCAACCTAACCTAACCTAACCTATAAAGATAGGTTAGGTTAGGTTAGGTAGGGTTGGTTAGGTTCGGTCATATATCTACGTTAATTTTAACTCCAATAAAAAAAAATTGACCTCATACATAATAAAATGGGTAGCTTTATCATTTCATAAGAAAAAAATTAGAGATAATATATTAATTCAGGAAAACTTGGCTTATTAGGCAAATCAGGCCTTGCATAGTAGGCCGAGTACGACGTTCTGGCTACTAGGTACAACATATATATATATATATATATATATATATATATATGATTTGTGTTCCTCACGTGTTTTGTGTTCCTCACGTGTGCCCCAAAGAATGAGGTGATTTGGTAAAATGCTATGCCCAAGATTACTATCCGAGTGCCGGCGGTGGGGTGGTTCAAATAGCCTCAGCTATCACCTCATTATGTCCGGTCGTGATGGTCAAGTGGATTAAGGCGTCTTGTACATACCAGTTGCGTTGCTTCTGGGAGTATGGGTTCGAGTCACTTCTGGGGTGTGAGTTTTCAGTTGCATATTGTCCTGGGGACCATTCAGGCTTGTTCGTATTTGTGTTCCTCACGTGTGCCCCAAAGAATGAGGTGATTTGGTAAAATGCTATGCCCAAGATTACTATCCGAGTGCCGGCGGTGGGGTGGTTCAAATAGCCTCGGCTATCACCTCATTATGTCCGGTCGTGATGGTCAAGTGGATTAAGGCGTCTTGTACATACCAGTTGCGTTGCTTCTGGGAGTATGGGTTCGAGTCTCTTCTGGGGTGTGAGTTTTCAGTTGCATATTGTCCTGGGGACCATTCAGGCTTGTTCGCATTTGTGTTCCTCACGTGTGCCCCAAAGAATGAGGTGATTTGGTAAAATGCTATGCCCAAGATTACTATCCGAGTGCCGGTGGTGGGGTGGTTCAAATAGCCTCGGCTATCACCTCATTATGTCCGGTCGTGATGGTCAAGTGGATTAAGGCGTCTTGTACATACCAGTTGTGTTGCTTCTGGGAGTATGGGTTCGAGTCACTTCTGGGGTGTGAGTTTTCAGTTGCATATTGTCCTGGGGACCATTCAGGCTTGTTCGCATATATATATATATATATATATATATATATATATATATATATATATATATATATATATATATATATATATATATATATGTATATATATATATATATATATTCCTTGAAATTTTGTCACATTAACGTCTACATCTGTCGTTCTTCTGACAAATAGATTTTTAAGGTTAATTAACTTATATGCAAATTACAAAATTTATTAGCCGGAGTGCAGAGCTTCACACACTCAATGCTAGCCACCAAGTAACTATCAAAATGCATATATCTTTGCTTTCACTTCAGTTATATTTATGACAAGGGATTTAAAATTTGTCTATATTTCTGCTTTTCTGACGACATTAAAAACTTTCGTTTATTACAGTATCTACATAAAATTAACTTTGATCTTCATTAGGTTGTAGTTCCCATCAATAGGGAGAGCGTCGGTCAAAAAATTTTTTTTGTTTATATATAAATATCTTTCCTCTCTCAATAATATGCCCGAAACGCTATGCGTACTAGTGGCTTTAGGTATTGTATGTACTAGCTCTGTCTATAAATCCAATATTATGTTTGTAAATCGACTATTTATGTACTTTCCTGAATAAAATGAACTTTACTAATATCTAATATCTGTGACTAAAACGTAAGAACGACTTTACCTATGCCTTTTTGATAACATATACAATTTTAAGCTTTATTAGTGAAGCTCTATTAATTAAACAATATATCAGAGAGTGTGTAGGGTTCGGTGTTCCATGTGCGAAGAGACATGGGAGATTTTACATCAGTACAGTAAATGGTTTAAGTAGCAAACGCATACTAACGATTAGTATCTATAGACCAACACTATTGTTCTATGAAGTAGAAGCTCATGGTATTGGGGGTGCTATATTAACTTGGATTAGGGCATGGCTATTCCAAAGGAAACAGAGAGTTAGTATAAATGGGGTTAAGTCAGAGTGGGATAATGTTGTTAGTGGAGTACCTCAGGGCTCTGTCCTGGGACCTCTGTTGTTTATAATATATATAAATGATTTAGATTCAGGTTTGAGTAGCAACATTTGCAAATTTGACCTCTATCATGTCACCCCTAACTCTTCGCCTTTCCAGTGAATGCAACTCAAGCTTTGTTAATCTTTCTTCATATGAAAGATTTCTAATTTGGAAAATTAACTTAGTCATCCTACGCTGGACACGTTCAAGTGAATTTATATCCATTCTATAATATGGCGACCAAAACTGAACAGCATAATCTAAATGGGGCCTAACCAGAGCAAGATATAACTTGAGAACCACACCAGGTGTCTTGTTACTAACGCTGCGATTAATAAATCCAAGTGTCCGATTTGCCTTATTACCTTACCACTATCAACTGCCTTAACTATGCTAGAATAAAAAGATAACAAATTTATTAAACATGAACGGCCATTTATAAAACCATGTTGCGACTCAATTATTAATTTATGTTTTTCAAGTTGAATACGAATTTTATTTGCTATTATAGATTCGAGTAACTTTCCCACAATAGACGTTAGGCTAATTGATCGATAGTTAGACGCAAGTGATCTATCTCCTTTCTTAAAAACTGGTATCACATTAGCAACTTTCCAAAACTCTGGCACTCTGCCTGACTATTGATTTATTAAATATGGTTAACAGTGGGTCACAAAGCTCCTCTTTGCATTCTTTAAAAGCACCCTGGCAAACACTTCATCCGGCCCTGGGGATTTGTTTGGTTTGAGTTTTACTATTTGTTTAAGAACATCCTCCCTGGTAACTGCTAAACTCGTCAACCTGTCCTCGTCCCCACCCACATAGACTTGTTCGGCTGAAGGCATATTGTTAAGTTCCTCTTTAGTAAATACAGATACAAAATATTTATTAAAAATACTACTCATCTCTTCATCACTATCTGTTATTTGACCTGTCTTAGTTTTTAATGGACCTATCCTTTCCCTAGTCTTAGTACGATATAACTGAAAAAACCCTTTAGGATTTGTCTTTGCTTGCCCTGCTATGCGAACTTCATAGTTTCTTTTTGCTTTACTTATCTCTTTTTTAACATTTCTAACCAGTTGTACGAATTCCTGTTCTAAAGTGACCTCCCCATTGTTAATCCTTTTGTACCAAGCTCTCTTTTTACCTATAAGGTTCTTCAAATTCTTTGTTATCCACTTTGGGTCATTAGTATTCGATCTATTCAATTTGTATGGTATACCACGTTCCTGTGCTTTGTTTAGAATATTCTTAAATAAGTTATATATTGAATGCACATCGAAATCCCCATTTAAGTCACCTATCGCTGGGTTCATGTCTCGCTCCAAGACCGGCCCACACCCCATACCCAAGACTTTCCAATCAATTTGACCCAAAAAATCTCTTAGGCTACTAAAATCAGCTTTTCGAAAATCTGGCACTTTAACAGAATTCTCTCCTACAGGTCTACTCCATTCTATGCTAAATCTGATTTCTCTGCGATCACTGTTCCCCAGCTCACTCCCCATTTCGATGTCATTAATTTGTGTTTCCCTGTTAGTTAACACTAAATCTAAAATATTATTTTCCCGTGTTGGTTCCCCCAATGTGTTGCGTAAGAAAGCAATCGTCAATTAATTCTAGAAAATCTTCTGCTTCACTATTCCCTGTTTTGTTCAACCAGTTTATTCCACTAAAATTAAAGTCACCCATGACATAAATACTGTTAGATCTAGATGCTCTATATATTTCATCCTATAGATGCTTTGCTTCCATTCTGTCTAAATTTGGTGGCCTATGTATAACTCCTATTGTAATATTATTAGCTTTTTCGTTTAATTCTATGCAAATAATTTATGTGTGTGGCTCAGTTTTGATTCCCTCTTTGAGACTACATTTCAAATTGTCCCTAACATATATGGCTACTCTACCTCCTCGTCTAATATATCTATCTGTGTGAAATAGTTTAAATCCATTTATTTGATATTCAGGTAATAGTTCTCTATTTTCTACATTCATCCACGTTTCGGTAAGTGCAATAATATCTATTTTTTCTGTGCAGACAAGAGCATTTAACTCGTTAATTTTATTTCTTAGACTTCTACTGTTAGTGTAATATACCCTAAGTGAATTGTTATTTTGAGGCCCTTCTCTTTCCCTGATCATTTTGCCAATTCCTTTCTCCCACAAACACATACTTTTATTACCTCCTTCCTCCAAATCAATTCCCATACCTCTATCTACTAACAGTTTAAACCCAAACAAACACCTCTAACCACTTCTTCCAACGAGTTCGCAACAGCAACAACCCCAGCTCTCGATAGATGCACCCCATCACGAGCATACATTTCATTTCTTCCATAGAAGTGTTCCCAATTGTCTATGAAAGATATTGCATTTGATTTGCAATATCTTTCCAGCGGGCAATTGACACCAATTGCCCTCGACATCCATTCATTTCCCACTCCCTTTCTTGGAAGAATGCCACATATGATCGGGATTCCTCCCTTGCTCCTCACTAATTCAATGGCTGTCCTGAATCTCTGTATTAGTTCCTCACTCCTAACTCGCCCAACATCATTACCCCCTGCACTAATACAAATAATGGGTTTGTTTCCATTTCCCGTCATAATATCATTCATGTTTCCAACAATATCATCAATTCCAGCTCCCGGATAGCAAACCCTTAATCTGTTCCCCCTATCTCTGGTACAAAACGTTCTGTCTGAATACCTCACCTGGGAATCTCCCACAACCAAAATTCGCTTCGATTCTCCCTTTTCCATTCAAGCAGTTTGAGGGACCTGCGCTTCAATGCTCCTCGTTGCTTTGCCTCCTCTTTGAACAACAGGCTCACCACAGCACTTGTCCTCTAATACGTCAAATGCATTAAAAGTCCTTAGGTGTAGGCTATTAGTTGTCGGTTTTGCCAAGGTCTTCTTAAGACCCCTGTCTTTCACAACTTGCCAAGACGAGGTCTTCTTAATACTGGTCCCGTCAGTTCTTCTTAATGAGGTCCCGTCAACACTGGCCTCCTCCTTCGTTTCCTCCCGAAGTCTCAGCCGTCGTACCTCCTCCCGCAGGGAATCCATCTCTGCTCTCAGAGCTCCAACCAGACTCACCAAATCCTTCACTAATCCTTCCATTATTGCAATAATAATGTTACTAGAATCGGAGCTCCAGCTAACACAACCTCTCACTGTGACTGCACCTGACTGACTGTGATTGAATAGGGTATTAAAAATATCAACACAAGACAGAACACGAAACAATGGGTATAAATTGGATAAGTTTAGATTTAGGACAGACTTGGGTAAATACTGGTTCAGTAACAGGGTTGTGGATTTGTGGAACCAATTGCCGCGTAACGTGGTGGATGTGGGGTCCCTCGATTGTTTCAAGCGTGGGTTGGACAAGTATATGAGTGGGATTGGGTGGTTATAGATAGGAGCTGTTAGATATTATTAGAAATACGTATTCTACTTGTTAATATAATAAATTAAATTTGCGATCATTTAAGGAGAGAAATATTCCATCAAGTAGGTATTTACTTGCGACGACTGGATCACTGTGTACAGAAGGTTGATATGCCAACAAACACTTTCCAGAAAACAATATATCTTGGATAAGCCGCTCCACAACATTGACACTTGGACCGTTGACTTCCTGGAGGCCACATATTTACTTATTTCATAATGAAAGTATATTATTTCATAGTAAATATATGTTTTCTCGTGTTCTGCATTAAGCACCAATATTATATTGAATAAATATACCATATTTCTTCATTATTTAAGTATTGCTAGGAGGCTTTGAGTAGCTTTGGGTCGTTAGGTGAACAGAATCTCCAATAGATGGGGCGAGAGTCGCGCTATCTCTCGCCCGGGCGAGAGTCGAAACGTGAGTATTTTAGAATTGATATATCTTTGTCCTCCAACAAGATATATTTCCTTTGGTGGACTCACAATAACGACCATATCTCTGTCTTTCTGAAGGCATATAATATTTTAGGCTTTATAAGCGTATCTTTGTTAATTACACACTATATTGCCAAGTGCGTAGGCTTCTGCACTCCATGACCAACAAGCTACTGAATGCCACTATAAAAACGTATGTATCTTCACTTGAGCTTTATATATGTCTATGGTAAAGTAGTTAAAATGAAGCTTATATTTCTATCTTTCATAAGACATATAAAACATTTGTGTTTATTAACGAATTTACGTGAAATAAGCATTGTTCTGAGAGAGAGTTACTCCGTTGCGGGATCGGAGCTCGCCGAGTATAAAAATACACGTATCTTCGCTTTAAATACAAATATGGCCATGGTAAGGCATTTAAAATTAAGATTATGTTTCTATCTTTCTTGAGACGTATAAACCTTTTACGTTTATTAACGATTCTGCGTGAAATAAGCATTGTTCTGAGATGAATATTGCGGATTTCCAGCTCTACGACCGATGAAAAATGCAACTTTTATACAATTACAAATATCTTCAGTTTTACTTTAAATTTTGTCCTGAAAGATATTCCATATATAGATCCAGTTTCTGCCGTTCTTCTGACATAAAAAGACCTTTAGTTTAATAAGTTATTTAGATGTTTTTAACAATATTACTAGGGCGTTCACCGATACTAACATGGGCGACCCTTTTGGAAACGCAACACATGGGTTGACCTGATTGATATATGGATCAGATTCCATTAAGGCTCGGAACAGTTTCATGCAGGGGTGCAGCCTTTCCTTGTGATGGCGGACGTCTGCCTGAGGGGACGTTGGATGAGGCGAGATGGGGGTGATGGAGAAAGAGCAGCGCAGGACTGCGGGTGCTGAATCAAGGGGTGACGCTCTTAAGAGAATCTGTGGAGGCCTCAGATTGTGATGCTCTGTCAGTTGATGGTGGATGGTGCGACTGAGTGTAGAGGTCAATATGAGGTCGTGGATGACGTAATGTCTGCGCCTCCGTCCCAGGTTGTTCCACTCGGGAAGGACGCTGTGATGGTTCAGTTGACTGGTGAACATCATGGACATGATTGTGGTGGTGATCATGGCTTTTTGGTGACCCTACGAGCATTTTTGTGTGATTTGGTTTAGTTATGTGAAATCAGTTTGCTGAATGCTGTACGCCCTGATTGGTTGTGAGTAGTGTTATCGTGTGTACTTTGCTGGATGGGTTGATGTGGAGTAAGAGCCATGCAAGGTTTATATTTTGTGTGTTATGTTTATATGGTTTTCTTGTCTTGATAATGAGCCTTGCGAGGTTTGATATTCGCACTTTGATGATTAGATTCTTGTATGTAAGTAATGTGTACGTATTATGTTCTGCTGTAAATTTGTAAAACTTTTCTCAGGTATATGTATGAATGTGTAAGGTTGGACCTGTGACAGCCACCATGACTTGTAATCGTGTGATGACACTCCCGATTTTTGCCATGAGCTTCCTGTACAGGGATGTTTACCTCTATGCTCTACCAGTTGCTGGTCGCCACCTGTGGACACGGTGTTAGTCTACTGCTTTGGTGCTTCGCCGGCGTAATACGGATGGGATCAGATTTGCGTGCAAGCCTGACTTTCCCATCACTAGTGTGCCCCATTTTGGTGTGCTCCAAGTGAAGCTCGAAGACGTGGCGGGTGTGCACATGTGAACAAGTGGCACGGTCTTGGTTAAATTTGGAGAGATTTGGGAGTTAAGGGGATGTGTACATTAGCTTGAAAGTAATGCTTCCCTTACCTGGGTGTGACGAGACGGCGGAGGTCATGGATTATAACCGGCATGTAAAGTTTGTGTCGGTTCACGACTCTCCTTTTGAGATGTCTAAATAAACAATCGTCAATGTGCTTGCACAACCCGTCATCAGAACAAGTCCATCCCATCCAGAAGTCAATCTAAAAGACCCATTCATAAATTTTAATATGCTGTTCATTCAAAACAGAAATTTTCTCAAATATAAATTATATATTATCATATTGTGCATATTTAGACATTGGTTAGGTTAGGTGTTTAGGTTCTGTTGGCGATTATTTTTATTTGTAGTACGTTTTTTAAGTACTTACAGTGTTGTGGTTCAAACAAAAGTCGTCAGTGAAGCACTTGATCCGAGTATTCGGACGTCATCAGTGGAGTGGCGTGTAAACCATTTTTCATTCATAAACAGGGTTTGGCGGGTGCATGGAATGGACTTCGTCCTTTGTTCATGAGGACGGGCTGACTTTCGTTGTCCTTCCTCAAAGGTATGACAAGGTTCTAGGTGTTCGCTCGAACCGTCACACGTCTGGGCGCTTCAAGGCACTCCAGTGGCTTCAGCATGGAGAGAATCATCAGGAGAAGCGCCAAGCTATTACGACTGTATAACGCTTGGAAGGGGTCAGAATAAGGATTTGGGATTGGACGGAGGAAAGGAATAGTGTGCAACCACATGGACGGTCGGGGATTGAACTCTGATCAGCATGAAGCGAGACCGTCGCTTTACTATCCAGCCCACGAGGATGGACAGTAGACAGTTCAGGTGTGAGAAGATTATCCTCTCCAAAGGTATACTTTCCTCGTTGGCCAAACCACACACTAGAAAGTGAAGGGACGACGACGTTTCGGTCCATCCTGGACCATTCTGAAATCGACTCTGATGAAGGAAGGAGCGAAGGCAACAAATAGGCAAGAGAGAGAGAGAGAGCGAGAGAGAGAAGGAGAAAGGGAGAGAGAGAGGGAGAGAGAGAGAGAGAGAGAGAGAGAGAGAGAGAGAGAGAGAGAGAGAGAGAGAGAGAGAGAGAGAGAGAGAGAGAGAGAGAGAGAGAGAGAGAGAGAGAGAGAGAGAGAGAGAGAGAGAGAGAGAGAGAGAGAGAGAGAGAGAGAGAGAGAGAGAGAGAGAGAGAGAGAGAGAGAGAGAGAGAGAGAGAGAGAGAGAGAGAGAGAGAGAGAGAGAGAGAGAGAGAGAGAGAGAGAGAGAGAGAGAGAGAGAGAGAGAGAGAGAGAGAGAGAGAGAGAGAGAGAGAGAGAGAGAGAGAGAGAGAGAGAGAGAGAGAGAGAGAGAGAGAGAGAGAGAGAGAGAGAGAGAGAGAGAGAGAGAGAGAGAGAGAGAGAGAGAGAGAGAGAGAGAGAGAGAGAGAGAGAGAGAGAGAGAGAGAGAGAGAGAGAGAGAGAGAGGGAGAGAGAGAGAGAGAGAGAGAGAGAGAGAGAGAGAGAGAGAGAGAGAGAGATAGAGAGAGAGAGAGAGAGAGAGAGAGAGACAGAGAGAGACAGAGAGAGAGAGAGAGAGAGAGAGAGAGAGAGAGAGAGAGAGAGAGAGAGAGAGAGAGAACCAAGGCAAAAAGTACGAAAGGTAAGATGAAATAAAGGGGGATAGTAATAGGAATAAGGAAGGTATCGCAAGAGAAAACAATAGGAAAGAAAAAAAAAAGAAAGAAGATAAATGGAAATTTCCATTAAGATAAATATTAATTTCTACCAATTGTCGAAATTAATATGGGTATTTCATTACCAGTGACAGAGAGCATACTTAAACGAATGTCTGACGAAAATCTTAGTGACCTAACAAATTCACAAAGACCTGAAAGCTGTTGCATTAAACATTATGATGAATACCGTGAGGAGGCATTAATTTATAGAGCTAATAGAACAAGAACTCGGCAATGTGGTGTTATAGTGGCCAGAATATGCATGCGATATAACTTGTATGGCAGCTTTCTCAAAGCTCAAATCTTGGAGCATTTTATGATCTACCTAAGATTAACGATGTAATGCATCAGTTATGTAATATATGTGATATAACTAAAGCTTAAGTTTGTAAAAGCATCTTAATCACCCTCTGTGGTTAAATGCTTAATAAAACACCTGTTTCTAAAGCAGCTAGAGGAGGTAGGAGAGTCAAGGAATGATATAAATATATATGTATGTATATATGCATGTAAGATGACCAGAATTGCATTACATCTTGGAAAACGCATATTATTCACATTATGTATAAAACAACATATCTAGAACACTTTATGTGGATTAGACGAAAATATGTATTTACATCTGTTATATGTAGGTTACATTAGCATTTTAAAGGCACTACAATCACCTTCTGCAGTTGAGTGTTCAAAAATCGCTGAACTATATGCATAACTAATATCTAGACATGTCCATGAAGAATAGAGGAAAATATGCTCGCTGATGTGTCTTGCAGGAGGCAGGGCTTCTCGTCGCGGTGTTCTTTTCAGCAATTCGTCGGTGTTCTACTGTTTACTTGATTTTCTCAGGCGCAGATCGTTGGTGTTCTTCTTCTTCTCAGGCTTCCTGCCGGACTGTTGGTCTTGCTATGTGTTGATATAGCGAGGCCATCGTTGGAGGTAGTGTCTTGCAGGAAATTTTTGGTAGTGTAGGGGTGCTTCCATGGAAGAGGTGGTGTTCTAACCGAGACGTCCTCAGCCGATGAGTCGGATGACTCAGAAGCAGAGGCGGTGGATCTTGAGGGATACGTTCTTGCTAGTTGAGGCTTCCTGGGATCGGCAGCTGATGAAGAACGTTCAGAGGGTTTGCACATAAGAGTTGGAACTGTGGCTGATGTCGATGGAGGAGGCGTCTGGGTGGCCTGTGATGATGGTGCTGGAGGAGCAGGCGTTGCAGCTGTTGATAGTAGATCCGTCAGCTCGGCGGCGTTCACGGTGATGTCAGAGACCGGATCCGGATCTTGAGAACTAGAGGTTGAAGTGGTGTTGGTGTAAACTTCATCAGGGACGTTGAAAGCTGGAAGACCATTTGTATTGTAGAGAATATTTAGAATTCTAACATATTCCTGGGGGCTATTGCCAGCTATCATACTGGACGCCGTTGTCAACGCTTGTACAGTGCTGTTTAGTAATTGGTCGAGGTGGGCTGGAGGTGGCGACGGCTGGCTCAATGAGTGGCTGGTTGGTTCGGAGCGGCGCCCCCAATGGCTGATAGTAGCAGCAAAAGCAGTTGTTTGTCCTTCCTGAAGTTCCGGGAAAATGGCAGCTTGGGTGTTGAAAGTTGAAGTTGAGGTGGTCACTGATTGGTTGGTTGCATCATAGGTACTGGCTCCGGCAGATGTGGTTTTCTCCATGTTCTTAATGCCTTCTTGTCTATGAGGGCAACGAATGGAGATTGCAGGATGATCGCCATTGCGAAGCAAATAGCATAGTGTTTCTGACGTGCAGATAGAATCTGACTTGGTGATCAGCTGAGCAGAGGCTACACTTCTGAATACGCTGGTTACATTTGCTGGTGTAGTGGGTGTACTCGTACCACTGGTTGACGATGTGGAAACGTTCCATCTTCACACGGAATGGAGGAATGTGGATACCGAAGCTGTAAAAACCATTTCTGGTAGCCAGAGTAGCCGAAGCTACGGTCTCGAAGGTCAGCTTCAAGGAGCGATTTCTGTTGAAGAAGTGAGCCTCGTGGAGCCCTAAGCCCGGGTTGAAATCCTTGAAGTCGTGCATGAATGCTCTTTCATCTGTTTCATCTTTTTCCACGATCCTTTGGCTAAGATCATGAATAACGACAGAGCGTGCAGCCAGTTACTGACGTGGGAAGTTGAGACGAAGGTGTTTCTTATGACCCTTGACCTCTGGGTATGGTTCCTCTGTTTGGCAGGTGTAAAAAATATATAATAATACGGCTATGCCTCCTAAAAGTGTCTAGGGTAAATAATTCAACCACTTACTCAACAAAGCAATATACTTAAAGTAAGGGTAACAAAGAACATACAAACATATAAATGGAAATACAGGCAGCCTGAAATATTAATCCATCAGAATACAATAACACAATATTATTATATAAGCACTGATCACTATTTTAAAAAACTTAAATGGATAGATGGGTATGCAAATAATGGTCTAACCAGGCACTTAGCTATGTTACTAAACAATAAACAAGTACCACAGACTTATCTCACAACATGTCCACGCCAGCCAGCTCCACCCACGCGACTGGCGTTGCTGGAGCATGCACAGCATGGTGTCTACAAGTTACCAACTAAAACCCACATGAAACCTCTAGATACTCTGCTATCAGAGAGTAATAATTAAGAATATAATTATAACTAAACTTATATGTCTATAACACTGCTAAAGTATAAATAAGACGTTATGTACAATCAATAAACAGGAATAATTACAGAGGGTGAATCAGTGACGCTAGCTTGATACACTGCACGCATTACTGGAACATCCCAAACATGGTCATCCCTCCATGAGACACCACCGTCTCCCCCCACAGGAATGAACATGCAATAGCATTAACACAATATTAAATACAGGTACACTACAGCATGCTACATTTAAATTAAACATGTAACTGGAAAACAGATGGACATAATGGTTAATTTAAATAACTGATGAAAGGAATAATGGACATACATGTTTACCATGATAAATGTTAGAATCAAATATATGGATTCGTAACAGTGTTGACTGGAAAAATTGGAGCTGAAAAACAGAAGTTTGTCGACTTCCTCCTCGCTGTAAAAGAAGAAGAGGATATCTGTACCTTCTTGTCCGATGTCGTTACGTGTCACTTCAGCAATGTCTTTAAAAAGCTTCAGGAGGGATGTCTTGGAGAACAGGTGCTCGTCAAGGGTCGTTCCTCAGACCTTGAAGCGTTTGTGGCGCATGGTGAACTTCCTGGTGGACGATGGGTCTCTCTCAAAGACTACACGTCACTGGAGATGACCTCCCGTCTCTACCCGGCATAAAACACCAAGTTAGGAGTGGGGTCTGACCCTCTAGAGTGACGAAAGACTTCCTGCCATTCATTTACCACACCCTGCAATGCTACGTGCGAGGGATAGAGCTCGAGCAACGAGAACACGTCCAACCGTGACGGTTACAAGTTGCAGAAGTTCGAGTTGTGGTCGTGTCGTTTGTGATGCGTGATTCAGTTCAGTTTGCTAGCTACAAAGTTTTAAATATTAGAAATTTATTTTTCAGTTTTATTAAACAAAAGAGCTTTTATACAAAATTTGAAAATATCTTTAGTTATTTTACAATTTATTGAAGTATTTTAGTTTTGTTTTATAAAACTGTAATATCAATATAGCTCTAGGTTAAGTAGTAATTGTAATTAAGAAGCAATAAAATGCTTATCTTCAAAAACTAAGACGGTTAGGTTAGGTTGTGGTTTTCTATTCAGCTTTTCAGGTAAGCTCAAATATTCACAATATATTTGACAGTACAATTTAATACTAAGTGAAAATAAGTACAATTCCTGATTGTCATACATAGTACATAATTGCACTTATGGGGGCTGTTGCATTTACCTCCCCATTTTTGGAGGACGGGCTGGTTGTTCCATGATGCTGCAGCTGACGGTCACTCTAGGTGACATGTTCTCTTTCAACTGTTTTTCGATGCCAGATGTCTGAAGTGTACAACAATAAATGAGAATGGGCTGTTACATTTACCCTGTTACATTGCAGGGTAAACAACGAGTTTTGTTATTACCTTGAGATCGTAAACTGTATGTAGTCTTCGTCCAGGAATTCGACACCTGTGTTCAGAAACTTGAGGCTATAAAGGACTACTCTGAAATGTTCAGTCGGTCCTCCAAACAAAGGCCCAAAAGTGATTCCATGCATCTGCCAAATCAAGTTTATGAATGAAAAAAGGTTTACACACGACTCACAACTGATTTCGTCCGGAACAAGTACTTCATTGATGAATTTTGTTCGATCCACAACGTTGTAAATCCTTCACCCACGTACTACAAATACAAATAATCGTCAACAGAACTAAACACCTAACCTGACCTAACCTATGCCTATTTATGCACAATATGCTAATATATTATAATATTAATTTATATTTGAGAAAATTTCCTTTTAGAATGAACAGTATTTTAAAATTTATGAATGCGTCTGTGGGGTCGACCGCTGGATGTAATGGATTTGAGTCGAAGACGGGTTGGAAATGTTGCCCCATCAGATGTTGCTTTGACGTTATGAGGAGCTCCTGTGCTTCTCCCGCCAGTGGGTGGTAGTAGCTCCTGCTTCCCTCTCTCCCGCCCACTGTAGCAGTACACAAGTAAGATCTATCCCTTCTACAAGTAAAATGATGGATGTGTATGGAGACCCGTGCATGCCCTTATGTTCCTTCATTTGAGAGTTGAGCCCACCTAGCACTTGCGACTCCTCGGGTCTACACGCTCCCTGGGTGAGGGGACGGGTCTAAAACAAAAGGTTCAGCGTGGCCCACTTAAACCAATCGGCTCGTCTGGTTAGCCGTGCCTCAACCCGTCCTCAGTCCATGCTCATTCCATCCAGCAGTCGACTCCAAAGACGTATTCATAAATTTTAACATGCTGTTCATTCAAATTACGAATTTTCATATATATATAAATTAATAGAATGTTGCATGAGGGTCGCCAATTCACACTGAATACAAATGTATTTGCAACAGGGTGGAAGCAGACCAATATGAACTGCATGAGTTGCATTGCGGAAGCACAAAGGGCTGGCATGCAAAACACAACGAGGTCAATGACATCATCAAGAGAAGTCTCGTCTTAGCTCGGTGCCCAGCGGAGAGAGAACCTCACATCCTAGGGGCCCACCACCTGAATGACCCTGCACTTCGCCCTGATGGTATCACTATATACCCTTGGAAAACGGACAAACTGTTGGTGTGGGACTACACATGTGTATCCACCCTGGCTGACACCTATGTACACTTCGGTGCTGATCAGGCAGGTGGGGCGGCCAACCACAGGGAAACAGCAAAATCACTCAAGTACAGGCGACTGGAAGGTCAATACCTCTTTGTTCCCATAGCGTCTGAGACACATGGCTCCTGGGGCAAGAGTGCCTTGGGATTTCTCAAGGAATTGGGCTCCAAGCTCATTGACGTCACCAGATACCCAAGGGCTTCCATTTTTTTGTTTCAGCGCCTCAGTGTGGCGATCGAGAGGGGAAATGCCTGCTGCATCATCGGTTCCTGTCCGGAAACGGAGGAGCTTCAAGAGATCCATAACCTTTAGGCACTTTTTGTATCAACCAATGTATATCTTGTAACCTTTAAATACACAATAAAGCAAAAAAAAAAAGAAGGGGGTGGTAGGAGAATTTTGTTTTTAATAGAATTGTATATAAGCATAGTGTGCATATTCAGGTATTTGTTAGGTTTGGTCAGGTGTTTAAGTTCTATTGACAATTATTTGTATATATGGTATATGGGTGAAGCATTTACAGAATGGTGGTTCAAAAAATTTGAAAAAATTTGTCAGCAAAGCACTTGTTCGAGAAGTGTTCGAACGTCAACAGTTGTGACTCGTGTGTAAACTGTTTTTCATTCATAAACAGGGGGTATGGCAGGTGCATGGAATCACTTTTGGGCTTTGTTTATGAGGACGGGCTGCTGTGCCTAGCTAGGCATCGGTTCAAGTTGGCATTGTAAAGTTGGTACCCCTATTGGTCCCTGGGGTGCCATTCGGCTCTGCAGTAGTGACCCATGTTCTGCTTATTCCCTGAGGTGGCTTACTTGCCCTTGTGCCTCCCATATGAACTCCGTGATGGAGGAAGGGAGTGGGACAACGAAGTCCTCGTTACTTTTTTATGTTCTGGCCTTATTTCTCCTCAGACTCATGGGGTGGATAAACAGGCCATTAAGTCTGACCATGAGAAAAGGATGGGGGTTAATAGCTCTGGCTACGTTGGGCCAAGACCAGACATCATCTCTTACTATCTTTACTGGCTCTCTCCAGTCCCCTCCCACTTCCATGGCTGGGTGTTGAGCCCAACCTCCCTATGGTGAATATATCTTCCCCTGGTGTGGCTCCATCGTCCATTGTGAGAATTGTGCCATTTAATACCCTCAAGGGGTTACCGGTGCCATCATTGTACTCGCACGTATTTGTTTCCTGCTACTGCTGCTGCATTCATGGATATGTTTGGTCCCTGCTACGTGGCCTAAGTATTTTGATCTTTGTCATAATCAACATACCCTCCTTGATGATGTGCGTATCCATGAGCCCTTAGTTTACTCCGTGGATTCCCCGGTTATGTTTAACACCACCCAGACTAGCCCACGTGGCTCCTCGGGAGGTGGCCATCAGCGTAGCTACTTTGTCGTGTATTAATGAGACTTTGGTTCTGGTGTCCAAAAATACCCTAGTGAATGCCAGCATTGGAGCAGTGATTATTCCTGTGTAGAAATTGTGTACTAGTAGGAAGCCGGTCGGCCGAGTGGAAAGCACGCGGGGCTTGTGATCCTGTGGTCCTGGGTTCGATCCCAGGCGCTGCTTCCTGGGGTGGAGGCCTGGTCGAGGACCGGGCCGCGGGGACACTAAAGCCCCGAAATCATCTCAAGATAACCTCAAGATAGTATTATATAAGTTGTAAGACAAGAAGGAGTTTGTAAAATTTATTAAGTATTTAATATATTAGACCGTAAATTAGATCATGCTTGGGGCTATGAACTCCATCCAAGCCTTCAACTGTCTTCTTGAGACTGTTCTGACTCGCCGTTTTCTTCGCGTTGGTTTACTTGAGAGCGATACGGCGATTTGGAAAACTGTCTTGGGTGCTGCTGTTTCCATATGAACAAGGAGACCTGCATGGGTATCTGTCGGAATGCCACATTATCATCGAGGGAAGAAGCCAGTAACCATCCATAATGGACACAAGACTCTCCTTTACCCACATGGTTATTTCATTCTTCAACTTGTGAGGTAACATATTTTGGACCATTACAAATTCCTGGCTGCACAAGGATTTTGCTCCACCTGGCAAAAGTAACAAGTGTCTTTAAACACTTCATGGAGATGTAGAAGCCAAATGTATGCTAGGGCATTTGTGCTGTACAGCTAACCCTGAACCATGGACAGGTCTTATTTGATCTTTATGGACCGTGTGGATAGCCTCCATAAGGAGGCTTATGGAGGCTATAAGTGCGGGTAGCCTCCATAAGGAGGCTATCCGCACTTGTTCTATTTCCCGAAAAGGCATTCTTGTATCAATTTCTACCCAGTTATTCATTCCTCGATCTGTGCCCGCTGGCAGGATCTTTTGTCGTCTGTTGCAGGTAACAAACTGCGTGCTCTTAAAAAATGGTAGCGTGTCCCCTTGGCGTGTCACCGTAACTGGTGGTAGGAAACAGCTCTGGCGAGATTACGTATTGGCCATACATGTTTAACTCACGGGCACTTAATGGAACGCAACGCTGCACTTCATTGTCTGAACTTCATTGTCCTTATACAATCGTGCATATCCTTGTTGAGTATTCTTACTTCCAGGACGTGTGTGTGTGTGTGTCTTGCTTCCCGACTCTCATTCACGGTCACCTGTCTCTCGATAGAATGCTTGGTGAATCCGATACCTGTGATATTGCTCAACGTGTATGCTATTGTTCTAGTATTGACATCCTTATTGATATTTAGCGTCTTTTAAATCTACTGTGGCTTTAATGGTGTTACATAGCCTCCTAGGCTTGGTGCCTTCTTTTCATAATTACTTACCTTTATATTGTCTATATATTAAAACTCATAAGACTTTCATTGTGAATTTGTTTAGGATTGTTTTATTAACTTCACTTTTAATGTAGTAGTGCAAGAAATATGAAAATTATTAGAAAAAAAGATAATTCTATAACTAATATAAATTAGTACTTGTAAACTGGTTCTAGATATGTTGTAGTGAAGGAAACTTAATAACATGTATTTTGCTGTTAGATTCCTTCAGCGGCCGACACTGAAACTGGCGACGGAGATAAACCCGCTGAACATTATGGTTACCCAGGAGGAAGTCGCAGCCCATGAGGGAGTGATGTTACAGTTTGCAGGACCCGCGGCGGACATGGTATCCTACATCGCTAAGGGGCTCAACTTCTCGTAAGTTACAGTTTGTAGTGACCGGGGTGCAGACCTTGTGTCTTACCTGGCGGTGGTTCTTAACGTCTTGCAAGTCACAGTTTGTAACATATCCTGTGTGAGGGCCAAGGCTCTAAACTCCTCGTAGGTCACCATATGCAGGATCTGAGCCACAACTGGCATCATCTTGGACAAGGCTGTAACCTTCTCGCAAGTCGCAGTATGTAGTTATATAAGTGTTGAGAACCAGTAATATTTTGCAGTTAATTCATTGCTAAACAATTGTCAATGCCAAATAGATGTTACATTGTATAAATTAGATTTAAGTCGTCATGAGGACTACATTAAGTTAATTATCAGGACGGAACTAGTCCTTTTTGACAGTACTACCCGTATTTATTATTACGTTTTATAACACGTTATTGACCTACCAAATGCTGTACTACCGGATGGATTTTGAAGTAATTTAATGTTTAAACCAAATATATTTTAGATATGATGCAAAGAAAATGATACAAGTTTGTTATATTCTAATCACATTACACCCATAAGGCAGAATTAGTTTTCTCTGCGTCAGGTACATATACCTGAGGCCTCCAGACGGGTCGTGGGGCATCAAGCGTGAGGACGGAAGCTGGTCGGGCATGGTGGGCATGGTCATCAGGCAGGCAAGTGTTGTCTTCATGGAGATATTCTCATACATGGACAAGAATAGTAATTTATTATAAAACTAAATTGGCAATGCAATAATAACTTGAAAACAATTATTATTCCTCTACATTTGGGAAGGGTTAAGACAGGATTATGCACTGCTTCACAACTGCCGACTAGCATGAATTTGTTATGACTTCAGAGTGATATTTTCATCATTTGACATTATAAATGCCAAGTATGATAGTGTTCTCTATAATATCGAACATGTGTCTTGTGTTCATCATGTTCTACAAGAACAATTATATTTTAGTTGTTCTACTGATCAGTCTTTTTTTTCTATTTCAACAAGAAGGAAGTAGATGTAGCAGTCGGCCCCTTCGCTCTGAGTGGAATCCGGTCGGAGGTGGTGGACTTCACAGAGCCATTCCTAACAGACTACTACAGGATCCTTGGAGCTCGAGGCCGGCCGGAGGTAAACCCGTGGGGCTTCCTGTTCCCTCTGGAGCCGCTGGTGTGGGCGGCCATCCTGGGAGCGCTGCTGGTGCTGCCCCTGACGACCCTCCTCATGGCCTCGTGCTTCTCACTCAACACCCACGGACACAATTGCATCTTACCGGCTTCATCCGCCTACCTCCGCATATTGTTGAATCAGAGTAAGGCCACATTATTTAATTCTGTTATTGTGATAATATTTAGGTTAACGTCCTGGCGCGGGAAAATATTATTATAAGAACCGGAAGAAAATTATTTTTTCTCGCGAATTTATATATCTTGAATTGTTATTGTTCATAAGAATCTCAAACAATTGTGCAAACATCCATAACTACTAATTTGTTGGTAATATCAATATGGCGCGCTTTTAATCCCAGCAGCTGAAGCTTATTGCAGGACTGGGAAAAGCTTCAGGTAATGAGAGAGAGGAGACAAATGCAGTTCAGTGAAGATGGGTATAATTTCGTTCTGGTGGAAGACAAAATATATTTGTATTTCTTTTTTCACAGTCTACCAATATAACTTTCATATATTAAAGGATCTTTCCGTAAAGAATCTGAAACACCTAAAAATCAAGAAAATAATGTATGGATTTAAGAACAAAAAGGATCTTAACTTTGCGCCATGAAGCATTTTTCCCAGAAATATTACTGTTAGATATGCAACAGCACAGAGCGGTCGTGGGACCGCGAGCGAGACGTGGGACGTGCACAGAGTAGACTTTTGGTCTCTACTGCGCCACCAACACTATTAACTCGCAAAAATACATCGGTGGTTGACAATATTAATATGCAACATCTGATCTCAGTATTACAATGAAAGAGTTAATTAAGTGTAATGTAAAACGGCATCTTTCTTGTTACAAAAAGTGTACCCACAGTGGAATGCCAGAAGGTCTCCAAGCCCGGTGACAGGTCTCCAAGCCCGGTGCCAGATGTCTCCAAGCCTGGTGACAGGTCTCCAAGCCTGTTGCCAGAAGGTCTCCAAGGCTGGTGACAGGTCTCCAAGCCTGGTGACAGGTCTCCAAGCCTGGTGACAGGTCTCCAAGCCTGGTGACAGGTCTCCAAGCCCGTTGCCAGGTCTCCAAGCCTGGTGACAGGTCTCCAAGCCCGTTGCCAGAAGGTCTCCAAGCCTTTGGACAGGTCTCCAAGCCCGTTGCCAGAAGGTCTCCAAGCCCGGTGACAGGTCTCCAAGCCCGGTGCCAGAAGGTCTGCAAGCCCGTTGCCAGCAGGTCTCCAAGACCGGTGTCAGAAGGTCTCCAAGCCCGGTGTCAGGTCTCCAAGCCCGGTGTCAGAAGGTCTCCAAGCCCGGTGCTAGAAAGTCTCCAAGCCCGGTGCCAGAAGGTCTCCAAGCCCGGTGTCAGAAGATCTCGAAGCCAGGTGCCAGAAAGTCTCCAAGCCCGGTGCTAGAAGGTCTCCAAGCCCGGTGTCAGGTCTCCAAGCCCGGTGTCAGAAGGTCTCCAAGCCCGGTGTCAGGTCTCCAAGCCCGGTGTCAGAAGGTCTCCAAGCCCGGTGCTAGAAAGTCTCCACACACGGTGCTAGAAAGTCTCCAAGCCCGGTGCCAGAAGGTCTCCAAGCCCGGTGTCAGAAGATCTCCAAGCCAGGTGCCAGAAAGTCTCCAAGCCCGGTGCTAGAAGGTCTCCAAGCCCGGTGTCAAAAGATCTCCAAGCCAGGTGCCAGAAAGTCTCCAAGCCCGTTGCCAGCAGGTCTCCAAGCCCGGTGCTAGAAAGTTTCCACGCCCGGTGCTAGAAAGTCTCCACGCCCGGTGCTAGAAAGTCTCCACGCCCGGTGCTAGAAAGTCTCCACGCCCGGTGCTAGAAGGTCTCCAAGCCCGGTGCTAGAAGGTCTCCACGCCCGGTGCTAGAAGGTCTCCATGCCCGGTGCTAGAAGGTCTCCAAGCCCGGTGCTAGAAAGTCTCCACGCCCGGTGCTAGAAAGTCTCCACGCCCGGTGCTAGAAAGTCTCCACGCCCGGTGCTAGAAAGTCTCCACGCCCGGTGCTAGAAAGTCTCCACGCCCGGTGCTAGAAAGTCTCCACGCCCGGTGCTAGAAAGTTTCCACGCCCGGTGCTAGAAAGTCTCCACGCCCGGTGCTAGAAAGTTTCCACGCCCGGTGCTAGAAAGTCTCCACGCCCGGTGCTAGAAAGTCTCCACGCCCGGTGCTAGAAAGTCTCCACGCCCGGTGCTAGAAAGTCTCCACGCCCGGTGCTAGAAAGTCTCCACGCCCGGTGCTAGAAAGTTTCCACGCCCGGTGCTAGAAAGTCTCCACGCCCGGTGCTAGAAGGTCCTCAAGCCCGGTGCAAGACTCCAAAACCAATGAAAGGAACCATCAGAAAACAAAGTACATGAAGAGCCTTGCCTCAGTACGAGCGAGCCTCGCTGTTGTAAATAAAGTTTGGATCTTGTGCAGGAAGGTGTTGTTTCTTGTGACCAGCCATAAACTAGGAATTATCCGTTGTACACAGTGTCTACCTTAGTTGTAGAGAGGAAGTTATGTGACGCTGTGTAAAACAGTGCTAGTACATATCATGTCGCGGACCACAACGATTATTTCAACAGAAATATTGGCAAATATTCTCCAAGGCCCAGAAAAGCCTCCAGATGATTTGCCAAATATTGAAGAATGTGCAAGTCAGGTACAATTTATAGAATGTTAATTGAGGCACTATTGGATGGAAAAGTATTCACAATGGCAGATGCTGAGAGACGCCAGTTGCAATTCTGTTATTCCAAAGGTGTTAGAGATGAGATCTAGAAAAATACTCATTGAAAACGAGCTTTTCCCAATGAACTTGGGAAAATCAATCCAGTTTCAAGAAACTAACCACAGCGTATTATGCCTGGGTACGTTATTGATATTTTGACTTCATGTGCCTAACAAAACTACAATCTTATAGTTACCTGAAGATTGTTTATCAAGCTGCCAAACTCCTAAGGAGATAATTAATGACACATGAGAAGTTGACTTTTTCAAGGTTAACTCAACGATACGGAATAACGCAAGCAATAAACAAGATCTTAACATCAGTTATCAAGTGACATATCAGTTGGAAAAAATATTTGATAGAGTACTTATTAACAATTATAATTTGAACTAAAACAAATATTCATTAAACCCTGATGTATTAATGTGTGAATGCCTTACAGAGACTGGCAGGTTTGCTTTCAGAAAAATCCTGACATACTCGTAAATTTATTATTCAAGTTGAGGCTCATCTGTTCGTTCTAAGTCTCGCAGCACATTCTTGGTGCAGCTTGTGAATGGCTTAGGACTCTCGGATGATAACAATATAGCTTTAAAGCTTGAGACGCCTAAAGCCAGTGAAGTCTTACACCACACTGAAGAAAACTTAGGATCATATGTACTGCCAGAATGTGTTAGACACGGGTTTATTGCCCGTGTTATTATTGCTCTCTATACAAACCCATTCTTCCTCCCAAATATCAAATATAAACAAATGGGTCTGCACCAGAGAGGGAGGAGGGAGGGAGGGAGGCAGCCATTATTAAGAGTGCACTGACCTTTGAGAGTTGATACATCACGAGGTTGTTGAGCCGACATTGAGCCTACCACCTGACCACTAACTCTACAAGCAGATCCCAAAGGGCAATATGACTCACATTAGTCACCAATTGTTGCAAAAACTAATTAAAGTGCCAGTTCGGTTTATTTTTTACATCAGATTAGTTGGCCAAATTTTTGTGTCTTAGATAAATCGTTATGGGGCAGGGAAACAACAACCATGGGGGTAAGTTATATACTATTAATCAATCATATTTCATGTATAACACCTGTACTTTACATGTTATTGTCACTTTTTACGATATAACGTGTTGGCAGGTAAACTGATGTGCATGAGACCACAAGTTGAGCTGTACCATCCCAGAACCACCCGGACACCATTAATACCTGTTCACCAAAAATACATGTGACCAAGGGTTTCCTATGTTGGATGACCAGATGCCACTACTGAAACAGTTGAGCCCATTAAATACTTTAACTAATGTAGTGTAATTTAACATATTAGTAATTATATCTACTGTTTAATTGCGGTAAGATAAAATATGAAGCCTCTCTAAAATGTGTGAAGGGAAGTTTACTGTTGACAATAAATTATAAAATACAGTCTGCTTAGAAGTAATAAATGCAATTAAATACAACTTCTTGAATTAATATTCAAATCAATCACTGGTAGATTTCCACCAAAGGGTGTACCGACAGTTAAGCTCACCCATAAGGAGTACAGGCTCTGGTAAGGGGTCCAACAGGTGTCCAAGGAAAGGAAGAGAAAGCAGGACGTTTTGGTGGAGATAAATGGAACAGACCATTTACTCACAAAGATACGGCCGCAGAACACTGGATGTGCGACTGAAACAGTAGGGGGGTGAAGGGAATATCATGATGGATGAAGAGAGCAGTAGAGTTATGGGCTCCAGCAAAAGCTGGAGGAATGAGACAGTTTTTGGTCTAGGAGAGCAGGCTGCCTTTGACCTCTTTGTCGATGAGGCAGAGAATAACTAACTGGGGCGCTAGCCAGTTAAAAGTCTTTCTTGAGGTCCAGGAATATCAGAATTCCTGGTTTATCATTCAGGTAAGCTAACACAGTGGCAATACATTCCACTGTGCTAACCCCTTTTCTATAGACATACATGTCCAGGTGTGGGAACCGACCTGTGAGATTTAAATTTAATATATATGAATTTATATAGAATTTATATTTACGTTAATTTATATGTTTCGATAGCAATTTGTGTAATGTTTAGCGGACTGTATTTCTGCAGTTATTCTCACAAATCGATCCTTACACATTAGGGGGTTATATTAAATTTATATATATGCAGCCATTCAAACTACAGTATTAAACTACATATATTAGTTAATAAAATTGGAGGTGCCTTATCTTATTGTATGGTAGGCTTAGTCCACCAGGTATAACTAGGATGTAGACACCAAATTATCCTCGTGAGAGGCTACCTTCCATCACCCAAGTAACTGATGTACCAAGATTAATTCTTGCTTCTTCTTCTTGTTCCTGTTAAAGGGCACTAGCTGTAAAGCTGGAATCTGAATATATTACGGCTATATCAGAGAAAACATTTATATATTATTAGATAAGGACCAAGGCTTAATTACATGTACTTAGTGGCTCGTTCGCGTCCTAATCGGTTCGCCCAATATCTATTTAACATTAACTAGCCAGAAATGATTAGATAATTGGATTTCGGTAAGACGCTTCCCTTGTTTAGATGTTGCCTGAGTGTTGATGAAAGAAGCACTAATTTGATCTCCATAACACTTCGTCCAAGAGAATTATAGGAGCTGAATTTGCTCCTGCCACTATGGTCTTAACAATGGCTGACCTTCCTCACCACTGACGCCTTGGCTCTCCTTGTCCAGATGTCAATATGTGGTAGAAGAGTCACATTTACTCGATTATGATACTAATAATTAAATTAATTCAAATGAGATGTTTTTATGATGTAATAAGTCCAAAGACTACTGTATTTAAGAATAATTCCCAACAGAACAGATGGTGAATTTAAAGTACTATGTGGCAATGATATCCCGTTTTCTATTGACGGAAAATTCCACTACAAGCTTCATTTTCTATGGGTTACCTTGTGTATACAACAGCAGCAATATTATCTTCCTGTTGTATGTAATATTAGTAAATGGTGTCGGGTTTTCAAACACCAGGTGCACATTTTCCACGCAAAGCCTTTTGTATAATAATAATAATAATAATAATAATAATAATAATAATAATCTTTATTTAGGTAAGGTACATACATAAAGAGATTTACAAAGTTTGTTGGTTTTATAGATAGAGCTAGTACATACAATGCCTAAAGCCACTATTACGCAAAGCGTTTCGGGCAGGAAAAACATTAATGACTACAGCTTAAAACTAATGGGTAAAAAGAAAAGATGTGATGAGTACATATAACAAATAGAGGTAAAAGAGGGGGGAACATTGTTGAAAAAGCAGCACAAATACAATTACAAATTATTACAGAAAATTACATTCAAACAGCGTTGATTTGAAAAACAAAAAAACAAAAAATATACATGGGTTGACAACAGGGGGGTAAGGTGGGTTACATGGAATTTATTAGGTATAGCTTCGTTTTTAACTTAAACTGGTTGAGAGAGGTACAGTCTTTAACATGGTTGGGAAGGTCATTCCACATTCTGGGCCCCTTGATTTGTAGAGCATTTCTGGTTTGATTTAGTCGTACTCTAGGAATATCAAAACTGAATGGCACAAAACTGTGCCATTCTGTCAGTTGTCTTTGCTGTACAGCTTTGGAGAGAGATGGGCCTTAGATTAGCTGGATCTTTGGTTTTTGAGATTGTCATTATTTCTGCCATATTCCAAGCTGTAGGTCTAGTTCGAGAAGTCCAGGCTCAAGTAATTAACCCTCGGTAAGCAGCATCTCTCTCTGGGCCGAGGTCTCTAATAACTTTATAGGTTGTTTTGTCGTCTTCAAGGGATGTATGTTTAGAATTGTTCTTAGCCTGATTGAGCTCATCCAGTGTGAAAGGGGTATTAGTGTTAGAAGCTTCTGCACATGCAGTATGGATTCTGTGCCACCTTTCTTCCTCTAATCCATTCTGCACTATTAGTACATCTAGTGGAAGATGATTACTTGGTGCTCTTTCTGCAAATTTGGCTTCCAGTACTTAGGCTTTTTGTTGAGGATCCTCAGGGTCGTTTGGTGTTTTATTTCCTTTGGCCTGGTGGAGTTGCTGCTACATCTCTCCAAGAGAGGTACTCACCTAATTGTGCTTGCGGAGGTTGAGCTCTTGCTCTTTGGTCCCACCTCGCAACTGTCAATCAACTGGTTTACAGATTCCTGAGCTTACTGGTCTCTATCATATCTACATTTGAAACTGTGTATAGAGTCAGCCTCCACCACATCACTGCCTAATGCATTCCATCTGTTACCTACTCTGACACTGAGAAAGTTCTTTCTAACGTCCTTGTGGTTCATTTGGGTACTCAGTTTCCACCTATGTCCCCTTTTTCGTGTACCACCTGTGTTAAACAGTTTCACGTCTCCCTTTACTCTTCTGTCCTCTAGTTTTGTGAGGTGCATTTCTCGTAGCCTTTCTTCGTAACTTATGCCTCTTAGTTCTGGAAGAGCTTAGTGGCATATCTCTGAACTTTTTCAAGCTTCGCCTTGTGCTTGACAATGTACGGGCTCCATGCTCGGGCCGCATACTCAAGGATTGGTCTTACATATGTGGTATTCAAGGTTCTGAATGATTCCTTACACAGGTTCCTGAAGGCAGTTCTGATGTTAGCCAGCCTCGCATACACTGCAGATGTTATTCTTTTGATGTGGGCTTCAGGAGACAGGGTTGGCATGATATCAACTCCTAGATCCTTCACTCTGCCCATTTCATGAAGGACCACATATATATGAGGTGTGTTCATTCAGATGTGAACACCATTACAGCCACATTTGTTCTTTGATTATCCTGGTCTCATGATGCACATGTTCCTGGACCTCACAGAGTAGGGGGGTCTTCTTGCAGTCACTTGGCTGATTTTTGTACAACTTACTTGTGCTGTTGAGTCTATGATCGAGTTCTTTGACACGTTCGCAATAGTACCAGTGATCTTTGTGGTGTCTGGTGGACTCTCTTTTTCAGGGCCATTGAATGATTAGCTGCACTTTGAATGGCTTTGACAAAATCTTGTTCTGACTGATTATTGTCTTCAGGAACAACATAATTTCTATGCCATTCTGAATTCAAGTTTTGAAAGCAGTCCTATTTTGTTAGAGCGAAGTTCCAGGCTTCTGGTGGAGGTGGAGGTGAGGTGGGTAAGTCCAACTTTAGATGAATTTGGACCCCATAGTGATCGCTTGTGAGTACAACTGACCATGCTGCTGCATCTCTGAAGGAGGCTGATATGAAGGTGAAGTCTAGTCTATCTCCGTGGATGTGGATGGATTCATCCTTGTTTAGGATTTGAATTTCTGGTAGCTGGTCTAGTAGATATGCTATGCGAGTGCCGGCGTTGTTTAATTATAGTGTTTTAGGTGGTGGCGTGTCCAAATAACACTGAAAGACCCTTTCCTACACGTGGAGACCGGTAAACATTAAACACGTCACGTTTGTCGTGTCGTAGCTCAATGGATACTCCTATAACCTCTGTCTCTATTCCACAATTGGGTGGGTTGGTTATGGACTTAGAGATCGTGTCAATTTTCACATAGATGGCACATCACCTGGATTGCCCGTTGACCCATGGAAGAGAAATTCTCGGTAGCCTGAGAATTTAGGTTCTTATCCGTCTCGAAGCAAGCTTTCCTCTAGTATCAGAATGTCTATGCCTTTGGTTGCTGCTAAGCATTGCAAATGCAGGCGATGAGTCACAATAACGTGGCTGAAGTATGTTGACCAGACCACACACTAGTTCTTGCTAATCTCTACATGGAATACTTCGAAACTGTTCTTCTTCCTTCTATTGATACTCGTCCCTCTCTCTGGCTTCGCTATGTTGATGACATTTTTGCTTTATGGCCTCATGACCTTAATCTTTTCCAGCCTTTCCTCACCTCTCTTAACACTCTGGCTCCTTCTATTCATTTCAAAGTTGAGTGGGAATCTAATTCCCTCCTTTCTTTTCTTGATGTTCATGTTCACAGGTCTGTGTCTGGGTTCTCTTTCTCTGTCTACCGTAAACCCATGCATAGTGGCATGTACATTCACTTCTTTTCCTACCATCCTCCTTCTGTTAAGAAAAGTGTCCTCGTCTCTCTCTTCCTCCGCGCTCTACGCATCAGCGACCCTCAGTTTCTTGATTCTGAAATTGCCTTTATCTACAAATCATTCTCTCGCCTTGGTTATCCTTTGCATTTCATCAACTGTGCCTACTGTCAAGCTAAACGAAATTTCTTTCGTCCTAAACCTGTTTCCAACACTAGTAGCACTGTACTATGCCTTCCCTTTATATCTGAACTCAAAACTTTTTCCAATACCTTTCGACCTCTTTACATTAAACTCGCCTTTCGACAAACTAACACACTTCGTAGCAATCTAGTTCACACTGCTCCTCCTGCTTCTAATGCTGCTGGTGTCTACTCTATTTCCTGTTCATCTTGTCCTCTCCAATACTTTGGCGAAACTGGCCGTACACTGAATGACAGACTTAATTAAAGAACACAAGAGAAGTGTTAAGTCTGCAGACACTAACAATGCTCTCTTCTGCCATGTGAGGGATTCTAATCATCCCATTGATTGGTCTTCCTCCAAAATAATCTTTCCTACCTCTACTCTACACAGACGCCGTCTTGTAGAATCGGCTCTTATACACAATGTACCCAACATGAACTTGAGTCCTGGCTTTGTTGCTGTGGACTCTTCCCTTTCACAGTATATACTCAAATGCTCTAATCTTTCTAACAAACGTGACTTAACATAAGCTTACCCCTTCCATTTATCTTTCTTTCTCTTTCCTTTTATTTCTCTCTTCTCCCTTTTTCTGTTTATTGTCTTCTCCTACGCTCCCTTGCTATCCTCTTCTTATTCCTATTACTATCTCCTTCGGTGGTTATAATAGGAGCTGCCTCGTATGGGCCAATAGGCCTTCCGCAGTTCTCGTTATTTCTACTATCCCCAACATCTTACTTTCCTCCTCAGCTCTCTCTTGCCTATTTATTGCCGGTCCCTACCTCCTCATCACAATCGACTTGAGAATGGTCCAGGACGGACCGAAACGTCGTCGTCCCTTCAACTTCTAGTGTGTGGTCTGGTCAACAAGCATTGCTTATGTTGCAATTTTCTGCGCAGCCCTTGTGCATTCCGTCGCAGGATGTTTGGTGGTATTTGTTGTTAGAACTTGTTGATATTACCGTGACATCAATGGACGTAGGGTCAGACGAACTCGCCAATGGACGTTAAAATTGGGGGTTGAGGATCTTGGTGTACTTGAACTTGATTCATCAAGCTCGCTTGCAGAAGTACTGGGTGAGTACTTCATCCAGCACATTTCTCCAGAAAAGTTTTGTTCTGCCCTGCATCCTCGAAGGCGAGGTCACTGTCCGCTGGAATTTCTTGAGCTTGTCTTTAATTGTCTTTCGCATCTCTGTTGCCTGTGTGAGACTGTGTCTCAATAGAAAAGTTTGGACCATTTCAGGGTACCATGGCCTTAAATATTGACCAGAGGGTGTCCAATTGCATGGAAGCATTACTTACTGCTGTGCTGGTATGGGGCCTCTCAACTCGTTGGCCCTTATTGGTGGAAACTGCCATCATTGCACTGAGTGTTCTTACCAGATGCAATGAGCAGGCAACTACATTGAACTATTTTCTGGTGGCCCCCAGCTCTCCATCTGTTCTGGATGGAGACCTTCTCACCATCCATCATGGTTGATATGGCATGTGCCCCCCTTCCACATGGTTTGGTCTTAGTAAGCTGAAATGCTGTTTTTGTGGGCAGGGGAGTTGGCATATGTTTTGGTTGACACATCTGTTCTGCCGTGGATATAACGGGGTTCGTTTGGATCATTTAAGCCATTCGTGGCATCTTAGGTTCCAGGCATGGTGTGCCTTGGAGCAATTTGGACTTTTCTTTAACTATCTGACTAGCCTTGTCTTTATCAAGGCATATTTTGGTGTCATGTGGCTGGCTGCAGACTCCACACCTCACTGGGCATTGGCATGCATCTTTGTGATGTACAAATCTCTGACATCTGAATCATCTGAGGGACTGGGGTGTAAGGCCAGTGTTGGAACTCACCCAAAAGCCAAGAGAGTAATTATCAAAAGAAGGCACCAAGCTGGGAAGGATATGTAGCATCCTCAAATGTGCGGAATATGCATAGAACGCTAAATATTATTTAGGATGCCAATACGAGAACAAAAGCGCATAAGGCAAATTATGTCAATAGTATCCAAATCACCAAATAATCTATCCAGGGAAAAGTGACAATGAGGGATGGTCGGGAAGCACATTCTGGATGTCCGGACATTCAACAAGGATATGTACAATCGTAAGAGGGGGGCAATGCAGGTTGCATGATAAGGAGCAGGGCGGTGCTCCATTAAGTACTTGTGAGTTAAACGTGTATGGCCAATACGTAACCTTGACAGAGCCGTTTCCCACCATCGGTTACAGTGGTAAGAGGAAGGCCATGGGGACACACTACTCATAAGAGCAAACAGTTTGTTACCAGTAGCAGAAGACCAACGACCCTGCCAACGGGGAAGGATTGAGGAATGGATAACTGGGTAGAAGTGAGAATAGGGGATATTGGAAATTTCCAACAATTATTCTCATCCCAAATACAATAGAATGTATTTCCTGCATTAGTCATCATAATCATTTAATACTCATTTATTAATCCTTAGTACAATGTGATCTATTTCCTGCACAATGTGTCATAATTAACTAACGCTACTAATCCGTAGTTTAGTATCACAGAATTCATTGCATTAGGATGTAGAACATCATATAATTTTCCTTAGAATCGTGGCAGTATTGCATCAGCCACCCACAAGGAATAATTTTCCACATATCTGTAAACCCAACAGAGTTCAACCATTTACTTTTCTATATTTAGGATAATTAGTTATTAATTGGTTTATTTTATTTAGTAAATTACAGTTTACTGAAATTCCTTTACCCAGCTAGATAGCTCTTCCAATAAATAATATCATAATCTAAAATCATTTCCACCTCCAAAAGATTCTTGTTTTAATTGTGCAGTCTACATTAGCTGACCTGCACTGTGAGAATCAAATATCATCACATAATGTATTTAATTAAGATATAAACAGTCTCTATAAATACTTCCTTCCCTATTTAGAATTTAATGAATGAAAAGTATTTATGCTCGGACCCCGACTGGGAGTTATCGCGCATGTGCGCCTCCCCAAGAGGGAAGGGGGGGAGGAGACTCTCGCCATATTTGATCCACTGGCAGCAAGGTGTTCCGAAACGGTCCCTTTATACCAGACAATCCTTAAACCATCCGTACATCATCGGCTTCAGATTTTGGACCCAGCTTACCAGAATCACGGACACCAGTTCGGTAGGCATTTACCTTTCTTTATTTATTTATTGAGCTCATTAATAAATATTTATGCAGGGGCCATGTCGTGACGCTGTAGGGCCAAAAATAAACCCCCTTTTAGTACTGTTTCCACCCCTCCAAATATTTAGATATTGCGTTTATGTGTGTGAATATGTGTCTGGAGTGGAAATTATCGAATTTAATTATTGCAGCATGGTACAACACCACTGAGGAAGCGTGTGACTGTTATATACTCACGTGTTCCAAGGATCACTATCTCAGAGCTCATTCCAGAGTGTTATAGAGATTGGACTCCACCTACGTTCCTCTGTCACGGCTGAGAATTATCAGTATTCATTGTAGATAGTACTTTTTAATTATTGAGAGTCAAGGCATTTCTAATCCATGCATATTAATCATATACATGATTTGATCTTTAATATGCAGTAGCATTTTTTGCATTCCACTTTCTAATCATTATAATCTATATGTAGGCATATTATCATTATTATCATCATATAATATATGCTTCATGTAGATTAACCTCATAGAATACCCTCAAAATGTGTTATAGGAAGATGGTTCTAGAATGAATGGAATCCTACATTGTATCATTGTATCTTAAGAGATCCATAAGCCACTTATTCTCTTATTTAGAATAGAATTCTGGCCCTTCGAGCTATCTTATAATTATATATATAATTTGCATTCATAGAATTATACATTTTATTAGTATTAAACTAGAGTCAGATATTTTCTGGTCCTTCGAAACGGATAGTCTAGTCAACTAGACTATAACTAAGAACTAGTGTAAATTCACATAATATTTTATAACTAGTATAATCAGTAGAATATAACCAGAAGTTAGGCTGTTTACAATTCATTAATCGTTTATCATCCCTGATATCATTATACACTCTAATTGAGTAGTATTATAAGGTGCTAGGATATAAGCATAGAAATACGACAGCATACCTGCCACACATATAATCATTCGTAGTAGTAGGATACTACTATACAAGTGATAATATAATCACATGTATATACTCTATATAGATCAAAATTATAACAATCCAAAAACATAGCACTATCCTGAATTTGCACATAGTAGTATTATAGTATATGCCAACCCATATAGAATAGAATTCTTAGACTGGAATTGAACTTAGTAGGGTACAACTCTAGCCTAGCTCATTATTACTAGCCAACCTAGATAGGTAGGATTACTAGTAGACTAGCATTGTACCAGGCAGTACAGCCTTGTCAACATTTACTATTGTGCAAACCAAAGTCATGGTAAGAATTATTAATATTAAAGACGAATTGTGTTTTCCATATCTTATTATATATTACTGTGTACCTTTTAAGTGTTACTGAAGTGTCACTACCCATCCAATGCTGATTATGATGAGCTAAGCCTAGGAATTCCTGTAGAGACAGCAAAGTACTTTTGAAATATTAGCTATTTACTGTTAGGTAGGTAAGCTAACCTCTACGTGAGGTAGGATTAACATAGCCTAACTAAAGAATTCTATATTAGGCTATCTATAACCATACTGGTTCCGCGTATATATGAATCAGTACCCCAGATATTTTCGTTACTATACCATGGCATCAACTAAACCAAAATCCAAAGGCAGTGCACCAGAAGAAATGTCCAGCAAGTGCTTATTGTATCTTAGATCTTACACGAGTCACAAAGGCCATGTGACACGACAGTTGAATAAGTGTGATCAGCTGGTACAATCAGGTGTCACAGCCTAAGTATTAGAAAACCTCATACAAGTGATCAAGCAAAAGTTGCAGAGAACAAACGAGTCTGCAGATGACTATCTCAAAGTCCTCATGTAACAGAATGCTGAACCTGATAAACTAGATACCTTCCATGCTGAGACAGAACAGTTTGAAGAGGGTGTCCAAGATAATCTAGACAAATTAACGCAATCTCTAGAAAAATTGCACAGCAACTCAGTTTCTCATAATACTCTGACTATGAGTAAAACTAATAAACAGGGAAACACTCCAGGAAGTTCGTCTTGTTACAATTTATCTTCCTCACTTCCATGGTAGAGATGATAAGAATTCCGAATGCTGTTGGAACACATTCGACTCCTTAGTAAATTCAAAAAGCTCCATTAGAAAGCCTAATAAATTCTTCTATTTGCGAGGTACTCTTGAGGGTGAAGCAAAAGCAGTTGTCGAACACCTAATTCCTAGTGATAAGGTCTACGATACTGCTGTTCAGTTACTAGAAGTTAATTACAGCAATAAAGAAATTGCTATTGCTATTCTTTATTATAAGTTAAGAATGATACCTACACCAGATACAGCACCTGAAGCTCTACAAGAATTTAGGCTCCAGGTAGTCTCTGATTAAAGCTCTGGGTGTCAAAGCAGATGTATCTAAAGAAGGGTATTGAAATTAGAAATTCAGAGTAAGTTTCCTAAGGAGATTCTTGCATCCATCTGTTCACATTATAAAACAGATAGCCTCTCCCTAGATGAGATTTTCGAGGGATTAAGGATAACAGTTAGTCAATTGAGAGCTCATGAGAAAATAGTGTCTGGCACTGACAAATCAACCACTGATAAATCAGTCAAACCCAAAGGTACCACTAAACAGCCTAATAAGTCTAAAACCGCTGCTTCCACTCCAAAATGGAAGAATACTACAATAGGTACCTACTCAATCAGCCCTCCTAAACCGATAATCCATACGTCACCCAAATTAGTGACTCCTGCATCTGCTACAGGAAGGAGATGCTGTCTCTTCTGTCTGAGAATCTTCTGAGAATCATACCATTTATCAGTGTCAAACCTTTCCTGATCGCGTTACTAGGATAAAGCGCCTCAAGGAATTGCACAAGTGCACCAGGTGCTTGATGCAACCTGATCCTAATACCTGCACCACCCCATTATACATATGTAACAGGTGCCACCAGGATCAACATCATTCCGCATTGCGTGGAGTTGATAGGCCCAAATCGCCTGAACTCCAGGTGGAACAGGACATATCCACCACTGTGCATTGCTGTGCTGTAAGGTGCGACTAGAGGTTAAGGTGCTTAACACCAAATCTCATGATAATGTCGCATTACCTACTGCACAACTACAATTAAAAACAAATATTCCAGGATCAGTACAAGAGGTCTAATCGACCAGGGATCACAGACAACGTTCATCACTCAACAAGCAACTAACAAGCTGAAACTTAAACCCTTGTGTAATGTGACATTGAACATATCGGGATGTTTAACAGATACTGGACCTCAGAAATTTGAAGTAGTACAACCACTAGTATGGCTGTGCGGTTATGTCCGACCTGTTCAGGCTATAGTAGTTGACCATATCCCTCTCGACCTAAATGTCGAAGGTGTAAGGAACACAGCCAAATTTTTGCATAAAAATAGAATCAAACTAATGGACAGACCATTATTAGAAGTTCATTACTGGAACTACAAGCCACCAGGGAATGAACTTGTCTAGTTCAGCACGAGGCTTTTTACTTACAGGTAGAGACTTGAACCTGAAGAAGTCTATGCCAGCTGACAACCAACATTAATTCCAGATTGAGTCTGGTACAATTAGTACTAGCCGAGTTACTTTCTATGGATCTCAGTGGATAAATCAGTGACCAGCACCCTAAACCGGTTCACGTCACAGCAACAAATGTCATTGACCCCTTTGTAGACCCAGAACTCTTCTCGATAGTAATAATAGACCACATTCAGTCCTCATAGCATCTCATCCCATCTTATCACATTTATCATACCTTAGGGAAGTCTTCCAGAGAAGGCGGCATTTATACCAAGTCGTCTGGACCACGATTTAGTAATCCACTTAATGTGATACACCTGCAGGGTTGTATCAGTTTGGTTTGAACTCCATCTACTTTCTTGTCTCTGTCCACATGCAAACTTAGAGACAGTTTGAAGAAGTATCTTTGCGCAAGCAAAATTGAACTTTACAATAGCCTGTAAGTAAACATTTACCAGACGACCTTCAGTAGTGAAACAAGTTGTTTCTCATAATAGAATAAACTCATCTCATCATTTAAGTTATCATGTGCTTAGTTATATCTCCAGAGAGTTATAGTACTGTAACTTAATGTGCATAAACTGTGCAGGTTTACTACTCACTCAGAATCTTTAGGTTGCTATATGTATTTAGTTATACTTCCAGAGAAGTTATAGCACTAATGTATATAATCTGCATCTACCCTCTACTTAGGTAGATTAGGGAACATTAGTTAGTGAAGTCCCATCAGTGAAGACGGAAGTGGAACGGAAGTGTGAAGAAAAGTGTTCAAGGAAGAGGCGTTTCAGAACTGAAGGAGGGATAAAAACTTTAGTGACGTTAGTCAAGATTTTACAAAACTTAGGAAGGGATCCATCCATCCCTCCGCAGAGGCAAGGATGGAACAACACGAGGAGAAATAATGGAAACACGAACCATAAGAGAATATTGTAAGCGAGTCAACCGTACAGAAAGAGGTAAGTGGCGAAGGGGAACAAGGACCACAGGAGAGGGTAAATGTCAATGTACAACATAGGCGAGAGTGAGGCAGTTGTAAGGACCGTGCAAGGTAGCGAAGACGGTAGTGATCACGGCTATCCTGTACAGCCAGGACGTTAGTTTCAACATACAGGCTCAGAGTAGGAGTGGAACGAAATGCACCAAAACTGAGGCGCAACCCAGTATGATGCAGAGCATCCCGACGGCGAAGAGTAGAAGGACAAGCAGACGACTAAGCAGGTCAACAATAATCGAGTTTAGACAGTACGAGAGAGGAATGTAAAGAGAGGAGTGTGCGCCTATCTGCTCCCCAAGAAGTATGGGGACAAGACTTTAAGTAAGTTAAGGGCTTTAGAGCATTAAACTCAGAGGGAAATGATATGGGGTTACCAAGACAAACCAGTGTCAAAGATTAACCCCAAAAGCTTAGCAGAATCTTTGTACATAAGATGACCATAAAGCGTCAAAGAGGGACGAAGAACGACCTCCTTCGAAGTAAAAATCATTGCACAAGTTTTAGATGTAGAGGACTTGAAGCCATGATTGGTGCCCTAAGACGACACGGCATCAATCGTAAGTTGAAGGCTTCATTGAAGTAAAAGCGAGTCATCACCTCGACAGTAGAGGGTGAGATCGTTGACATAGAGCGCTGCGAAGATGCCGGAGAGAAGGGAGGAAAGAAGATCATTGAGGTCAACCAGAAAAAGAGTAATGTTCAGAAAACTACCTTGGGCCACACCTTCGTATTGCCGAAAAGAGGCAGAGAAAGCGGTACCAAGCCCCACTTTAAAGGAACGACAAGAGAGGAATCTTTGGAGGAAGAGAGGGAGATCACCACAATAGCCAAAAGAACGGAATTGGGACAGAATATGATTTCTCCAGGTGGTGTCGTATGCCTTTTCCAGGTCAAAAAAGACAGCAACAATGGAGGTCTTCTCAACAAAAGTAATACAAACATAGACCTTCATGTTCACCAAAACATCAGTCGTGCTGCGACACTTGCAAAATACAAATTGAGAAAGGGAGAGGTGGTGATAGTATTGCAACTGAATGGAATACTGATAGTATTCCAACTGAATGGAATACTATCCCGTCAATATCCATTTGATGTGGTTCCAAGAACCACATCAGACGGATATTGACAATATGTTCAAAGATTTTGCAGATGCAACCTTGAGGGGCAATGGGGCGGAAGTCTTTAGGGGGTGTCCCCAGAGACCCCGGTTTCCGAATAGGAAGAGCCACTGCCTCGAGTCAGTCTTCAGGGACTGACGACTCCCAGATATGATTATATAGATTCAGAAAATACTGAAACACGCATGTAGGGAGATGACAACGCGTCTCATAAAGAATGTCATCTGAGCCCGCCACCATTGAGCCACAGAGGGCCAGAGCAGACTGAAGTTCGGAGAGAGAGAGAGAGAGAAGGGATCATTATAGGGAAACCAGAGATGAGTGCAAAAATTTAAGAGATGAGAGTCAAAAATGAGCTTACGAATAAGGAGAGATGGAGGATGATCAGAACCGGAACTGACAGTCGAGAAGTGACTGTCAGCTCACTTGTCAGAAGAATTTTAATTCACGTCATTCGTGAATTAATTATTACCTGCTCATTTCCATGCTACTGAATGATCCTCTTTTAACTTTGCAGACCAGCGGGGTGCGCGATCAAGGCCCCCAAGTTGGACTGTGTTGGAAGACCAGGCTCTGTAACCCCTGCTACATTGGGCCCAGACCAAGCTACTCCTTTGACCCTCCCAACTACCCTCTCCCCCTCCTCTGTGGTAGCGTTGAACCCCCAGGTCCCCAGTGATGACCACCTCATCACCCGGAGTGGCTCCTTCTCTCATTGTGATGAGAAGGAGCCACTTACTGGGGGTGCTCGGTGCCGACCCCACACACAAACGCACTTGCACGATTCCCTCTAGTGCTAATACGTTCCATGCCTTGTTTGTCCTGCTATGTGGACTGGATACTTTGGTCTCAACCATCTGGATTCTATATGGCCTGTTGATTTCTTCCTCTATAAACGCCTCGTTGATTCGGTGGATACCTCTGTTACTTTTAACCCCACCCATGCTGATACATGTGTCGTTGCTGCTCCTTCTCAGGCAGCAGTTTCCCGCTTAGCTGCTTCGTCCAGCATTGGTGGAAAAACCCCTGTTAGCATCTCTAAAAATGCCCAGTTAAATGCCAGTATTGGTACTGTTATCCTTCCCTACCATGTTGCAACTGGTGTTAGGGACATGAAAGACTGCCTCGAGGCAGTCGAGATGAAGCCCAAGTCCATTCTGTCCTCTAGGTTGATAGGTTCACTCGACCCCCTCGTGATCGTCGTCATCAGCCTCTTCGAGTTTTGATGATCACCTGTGATAGTAGGACCCTTCTGCCTTCTATTATTCTTGCTGGTGCCAGATGCTCCGTTCAGGAGTACATTTCCTCTCCTAGACTTTGCAATAGGTGCTGGAAATTTGGGCATGCTGCCCTCATTTGCATAAGTGCAGCGTCTCTATGCCCCTTGTGTGGGGACTTGGGTACCTCAAGTGGAAGTACTCTTCTATCTTCTCCCGCGTGTATGTGCACTACAAATTTGAGAAAACCATCATCAATTTGAAGCACCACGATCGTTTATCTTTTCCTGAGGCGAGACGCCAAGTCCGACGTCTTTCCTCTAGCGTTGGTGTGTCTTATGCTCGTGTGTTACGTTCTAACTCCTTCTAGCCCTCCCCTCCTTTCTCAGTCTCTCAACCGCTTCCTAGCTTTGGTCCCGGACACACCACCACCACCTCACCTGCTCCTTTACATTCTGAACCAGAAGGTCATCCTCATGGTTCTCCGTCTGGGATTTCCTTCCTTATCGTTCTGCCACTATCTACTATGTCCTCTTTCCCTTCTCCTCCGATCCTTCTTCTCACCCTTCACCTGTCTTTGGCCCTCCATGCTACCTGTCTGTCCAGGCTGTTGTCAATCCTCCTCCTAGCAATCTTCATGTTGATCGCTCCCCGTACTCTTTCTCCTCTTGAGACTATGGAGACTGTCGCCCAGTTCATTATTGCTGGCACATTTGTCTCTCTAAGTCAGAAACGTAAGCTTAGCTCCTCTCCTTCTTCCTCCCTAGCAGGTAAGAATATATCACTTTCATCCTCGCTTTCTGACTCCAATTCAATCCCTGCATCCCCCTCCCATTTCGGTGGTCGAGTCCCCTGTCCCAGCTATGGAGGTTCCCTTTGTCCTCGATTCTCTATCGATTACTGCCCTTGGTGAGGAACACTTCCCCTACCCCTGATTCCATTGACCGCTCCAATCCAATGCCCCCTCCCACTCCAGACTCTGTCTGTCTACCTCTGATCCGTCCTCCCACTCCCTTGACTCCATTGTCCTTGCTAGAGTTACCTATGCCCCCCTAACCCCGATTTCACTGATGCTGATCCTACCTAGTATACTGTGTTCTTCTTTGCTTTTGTTTCTTCCTGGTTCTCTGTTTTTGTTATATCTATTTTTGACAATGTCTGTTCTTCAATGGAATATTCGTGGATTTTATGCAAACCTCCATGAACTCCAACTTCTGATAACAAAGTTTTCACCTCTTTGTGTCTGTCTCCAGGAACCGATGCTTGTGGCTCGTCCTGGTCGCTTCCGTTGTTATTCCCTTCTACCTCTCCCCCCTCACCTCCAGCCTTGGCTGGGGCCCATAACTCTACTGCTCTCTTGATTCGCATTGATACTTCCTTCGTCCCCCTCCTTCTTCAGTCACCCATCCAATGTTCTGCAGCCTGTATCTTTGTGAGTAAATAGTACAAGTCTGTTCCATTTATCTTCCCCCAAATGTCCCACTTTCTCCTTCTGATGTTAAGCACCTGTTGGACTCCTTACCAGAGCCTATGCTCGTATTGGGTGATTTCAACTGTCGGCATTCCCTCTGGGGTAACGTTGTGTACCTTGACATTTGCAAACGTTTGAAATAATTCCACACGAAAGACTAAGGCACCAAGACTATAAGACTTTCAAAGACAAAAGAAAGCACCAAGCTTCGACTTCGCAATCTCAACACCATCTAGCTCGTATCTTGTAACTCTATCATCATTACCTAGCCTCAGAACTTTACATTTATCAGCATTAAACTGCATTTGCCAATCCTTTGACCATTTCAAAACCCTATCTAGATCAACTTGAAGTAATTGTGAGTCCTCCTCCGAATTAATTTCCCTACCGATTTTCGTATCATCGGCAAATTTGCAAATGTTGCTACTCAAACCTGAATCTAAATCATTTATAAACAGCAAAGGTCCCAGGACAGAGCCTTGAGGCACTCAACTTACAACATTTTCCCACTCTGACTTGATTCCATTTATACTAACTCTTTGTTTCCTTTGGTATAGCCATGCCCTAATCCAGCTTAATATAGCACCCCCAATACCATGAGCTTCTATTTTTTTAATTAGTCTTTCATGTGGCACTGAATCAAAAGCTTTGCTAAAGTCAAGGTACACAACATCACAATCCTTACCACTATCAACTGCCTCAACTATGCTGGAATAAAAAGTTAGCAAATTTGTTAAACATGAACGGCCATTTGTAAAACCATGTTGCGACTCATTTATTAATTTATGTTTTTCAAGATAGAGACGAATTGTATTTGCAATTATTGATTCAAGTAACTTTCCCACAATAGACGTTAGGCTAATTGGCCGATAGTTTGACGCAAGTGATCTATCTCCTTTCTTAAAAATTGGTACCACATTAGCTACCTTCCATGACTCTGGCACTCTGCCTGACTCTATTGATTTATTAAATATGGTAGACAGTGGCTCGGGTAGCTCCTCTTTGCATTCTTTAAGCACCCTGGCAAACACTTCATCCGGCCCTGGGGATTTGTTTGGCTTTAGTTTTTCTAATTGTTTAATTACATCCTCCCTGGTAACTGCTAAACTAGTCAACCTGTCCTCATCCCCACCCACATAGACTTGTTCGGCTGAAGGCATATTGTTAAGTTCTTCTTTAGTAAATACAGATATAAAATATTTGTTAAAAATACTACTCATCTCCTTGTCATTATCCGTTATTTGACCTGTCTCAGATTTTAATGGACCTATCCTTTCCCTAGTCTTAGTTCGATATAACTGAAAAAACCCTTTAGGATTTGACTTTGCTTGCTCTGCTATGCGAACTTCATAGTTTCTTTTTGCTTTCCTAATCTCTTTTTTAACATTTCTAACCAGTTGTATGAATTCCTTTTCTAACCTGACTTCCCCATTCTTAATCCTTTTGTACCAAGCTCTCTTTTTACCTATAAGGTTCTTTAAATTATTTGTTATCCACTTTGGGTCATTAGTATTCGATCTATTCAATTTGTATGGTATACTACGTTCCTGTGCTTTGTTTAGAATATTCTTAAAAAAGTTATATATTGAATCCACATCGAAATCTCCTTTTACGTCACCTATCGCTGGGTTCATGTCTCGCTCTAAGACCGGCTCACACCCCATACCCAAGAGTTTCCTATCTATTTGACCCAAAAAATTTCTTAGGCTATTAAAATCAGCTTTTCGAAAATCTGGCACTTTAACAGAATTTTCTCCTACAGGTCTATTCCATTCTATGCTAAATCTGATTACTTTGTGATCACTGTTCCCTAGCTCACTCCCTATTTCGATGTCATTAATTTGTGTTTCCCTGTTAGTTAACACTAAATCTAAAATATTATTTTCCCGCGTTGGTTCCTTAATGTGTTGCGTAAGAAAGCAATCGTCAATTAATTCTAGAAAATCTTCTGCTTCACTATTCCCTGTTTTGTTCACCCAGTTTATTCCACTAAAATTAAAGTCACCCATGACATAAATACTGTTAGATCTAGATGCTCTAGATATTTCATTCCATAGATGCTTTGCTTCTATTCTATCTAAATTTGGTGGCCTATATATAATTCCTATTATAATATTATTTGCTTTTTCGTTTAATTCTATCCAAATAGTTTCTGTGTGTGGCTCAGTTTTGATTCCCTCTTTGAGACTACATTTCAAATTGTCCCTAACATATATGGCTACTCCCCCTCCTCGTCTAATATATCTGTGTGAAATAGTTTAAATCCATTTATCTGATATTCGGCTAATAGTTCTCAATTTTCTACGTTCATCCACGTTTCGGTAAGTGCAATAATATCTATTTTTTCTGTGCAGACAAGAGCATTTAATTCATTAATTTTATTTCTTAGACTTCTACTGTTAGTGTAATATATCCTAAGTGAATTGTTATTTTGAGGCCCTTTTCTTTCCCTGATCATTTTGCCAATTCTTTTCTCCCACGAACACATACTTTTATTACCTCCTTCCTCCAAATCAATTCCCATACCACTATCTACTAACAGTTTAAACCCAAACAAACACCTCTAACCACTGGTTCCAACGAGTTCGCAACAGCAACAACCCCAGCCCTCGATAGATGCACCCCATCACGAGCATACATTTCATTTCTTCCATAGAAGCGTTCCCAGTTGTCTATGAAAGATATTGCATTTGATTTGCAATATCTTTCCAGCCGGCAATTGACACCAAGTGCCCTCGACATCCATTCATTTCCCACTACCTTTCTTGGAAGAATGCCACATATGATCGGGATTCCTCCCTTGCTCCTAACTAATTCAATGGCTGTCCTAAATCTCTGTATTAGTTCCTCACTCCTAACTCGCCCAACATATTAGTTCCTCACTCCTAACTCGCCCAACAATGAAATTGTTGGGCGCCCTATTCGTTAACTCGCCCAATTCGTTATGCCATCTTAATGGCATAACGAATTGCACAAGCTATAATCCTATCCCTATTTACAGGTAACGGTTTTTTCACCCTCCTATCTTACTGTGCGGTGTAGTCACCGTATTTAAGCAAGCGATTTGAGAATAGCAAACCAGTACAATCTCCAGTCAAGAATGTAGTACTCGGCGTGGGCAGTTCTAATCGACCCAAGACGCTACAGCTTCGACACAGAGCAGACAGCAGACTACGACCGCATCCAGCTATAACGCTCTCGCTCCCCGAGTTCAAACACTCGCAATTCCCAATCGAGCAGCCACGCTCTCCCGCATACAGCTCCCCGACTCCGGCCTCACTCAACTCTCTGCTCTGCTCCAGGCTTCATCTCAACGTCTACGACACTGCTGTATCCAGGACTACTAAATAAATATGAAACTCACTAAACACTGTGTATCTAATCAACCCAACAACGTAACATAATCGTACATTGCATTGGTGACCCCAGAGAGTTTCGACGATACCCAACCACGATGGACTACAACATGGATTCTCACTGGACCTTCACTCCTGCTGTTGCTTACTGTGGACCACCTCGTGCCACCTGTCACGGAACGCTGCCAACACCCTCGCCACAGCTATGATTTTCACTGCGATCGTCCCGTCATTTTCATCAAGTACAGGTTGCTGCACAGCGAGTGTTACTCATCTGACAGTTTCATCAGCAACTACATCATGTGGGATCTACAGCCTGTCCTACAGCGACTCTCCGTCCCTGCCAGGGCACTGCTTGTTCTACAGGGACGCCCACGACAGCTGCTCTATCATCAAATTCATCTACACGTTCACTGCACCATCTGGCACTCAGATTGTACCAAACGGCCAGCCTCCCTTGGCACAAGGAGACAAGTGCCCGAGACACAACAAGTGCCTACTGATGCCGGCTCTAGTACTGTTGACCCATCCCATAGTGGTGACAGTACCAGCAACGCCCCTGACAACACACAACAGCCTGATACAACAGTTAAAGAACAGTTGGCAACCTTGCAAGCACAGGTAGCTGAACTGACTGAAATTATACAGGCGCTACGTCAGGCTCCTCCACAAGAGATACAGCAGCCTCTATGCAGCTGTGTCACAGCCGTGGCCCGCGCTGGTAAAGGTTCCTGTGGTGGTGGTGGTGACGGCGGCGGCGGCGGCAGCAGCAGCAGCAGCAGCAGCAGCGGCGGCGGCAGCAGCAGCAGCGGCGGCGGCAGCAGCAGCGGCGGCGGCGGCGGAAGCAGCAGCAGCGGCGGTGGCAGCAGCAGCAGCAGCGGCGGCGGCAGCAGCAGCAGCGGCGGCGGCAGCAGCAGCGGCGGCGGCGGCGGCAGCAGCAGCAGCAACGGCGGCGGCAGCAGCAGCAGCGGCGGCGGCAGCAGCAGCAGCGGCGGCGGCAGCAGCAGCAGCGGCGGCGGCGGCGGCGGCAGCAGCAGCAGCAGCAGCGGCGGCGGCGGCGGCAGCAGCGGCGACAACAGAGGCGGTGGCAGCGACGTCGTCAGTCAACTCAGGGATGACAGCAGTAATAGTGACACAGAAACATTAACTGGAAAAGGAAGTCGATCTGCATCAACTTATTTTAAAATGATTCATGACCTTAAGGAACGCGCTCAAGCCAAGTACGAGAATGAAAAAGATAATATTCTGCGTGACAGTAATTATGCCATGCGACTTACAGAGAGCATTCACTCGCGGACCATCCCGAGTTGCTCAGTGATCAAGAATCTGATGATGTCACCAGATGTTCCTGACGACACCAAACGCCAGGTTGGTGTGGCTCTTTACGTCGTAGAGTCACTTATTGACGCATTGTGTAAGTGGGACAAGGAAAACAATGGGACCACCAGTCCCAGGGAGGAACAACACCAAGACGATGGCTGCTGTTGACACAAGGACCATTAGGTTTCTCAGTTGGAACATTCGTAGCATCAACAAAAGACTGAATGACCTAATTGCATATGTTACCAGTAACAACATAGATATAATTGCTTTACAGGAGCCCTACACGTCCAACATGATAAACAAAACCCCACCAAAAATCAGAGGGTATGCATCCTATAATAACAGTAACGCCACAGGCCTATTAACTTACGTCAGAAGTGATTTACCGCACATTGTTGTGAGCACGTCACACAATGTACACACACAGTACCATCACTTTCATGTACAAACTACAGCAGGCCACTTTTCATTCCTCGACGTATATGCCAGAAGCCAGAAACTCAATGTAACATTGTTCCCAGATCTAGACAATCATGGGACAATATACATGGGAGATTTTAATGCTAGACATATTACGCTGGGAGACAGTACTAACAACGATAATGGATGCAAATTTATCAAATATGTTTATGACAACAGATTAACCGTGTATACTACGGATACCCAAACTCATTTATTGGGAGGCAGACTTGATTATGTAATGGGTAGAAACCTTGTGCAAGATAGGATGGAATGTTCGTTGGTAAATCACTTAGTTAGTGATCACTATGCAGTTTCTGCTTCCTATGAAGTACAGTGTGATGTACCTAATAGACATCAGAGACGGAAAATGAATATTCCATATGGCTTGCATGACCACTTTATTAATTGTATATCAAAATGGTATCAAGATTACACAATAACGAATGTACAAGCCTTCTCCAGAGATCTCGTTGATACGATTACTACCTACTATGACACATGGGTGTGTTGGGGAACAGGTCGTAAGCCTAGCAGAAGTGGGCAACATCTATCACCACCCAAGTGGGTCCTTGACCCCGTATTTGTTAAAGAACATGAACGAGTAAAGCAACTTGGAAATGCGTACAAACGAACCAAAGCACAAGGTGACTTGCATGCATTTCTAGTTGCTAATAGAGAGGTGAGAGACATGAGCAACGTTATACGTAATAAACATTGGGAAGAGTTCCTACAAAGTATAAATGAGCAAACAACACTTGTTGAAGTTCGGGAAAAGATACGAAAAATCTCTAGAAGCAGCCCAACCAAACCGCTGCACCACAGCCCACTAGAACAAGCAAACATCCTCCTTGATCAATGGGCAAAAACATCGAGCTACGACTCACTCCCAATTAACATACAGCACAAACTTGATGACACACGCCCCAACAGACAACGAACCATCAATCTTGCCTGTACAGCTATCGACGTGTCGGACCTTAATGATGTAACTGAATGGGAATTAAATCATGCACTAAAGATGGGAAAATCAACTGCTCCTGGAGAGGACGGTATTACTTACAGTCTACTGAGATTAGTCTCACACGTACCAGGAAATTCATTATTAGTGTTGTACAGAATGAGTTTACGTGAAGGAGTATTACCTGATGCTTGGACAAAGTGTCATTGTTCCCATCCCCAAACCACACTCAGATAATTATAGACCCATATCTTAAACATCGTGTGTTTGTAAAGTGCTTGAACGTATTGTTCTAAACCGACTCATGTATCGTATACAGGGGCACCTGTCACCCCAACTGTTTGGATTTATGCCTGGGCTCAGTACACAACACTGTTTTGCTGAGTACTTCGCACATATTGAAGCTTCCCCCAAAACAGTCTTCATCGACCTAGCAGCAGCTTTTGATACAGCAAACAGAGAAATCATACTGGAGCAGCTTGCCGAGCTGGGAATACAAGGAAAATTACTGAAATGGATAAAGGGCTATTTGTCTAATCGAACAGCATATGTTTTGTTTAATGGTGTTAAAAGCACAGAGAGCAAACACTTTGAACTGGGAACTCCACAAGGAGGGGTCCTCAGTCCCTTGTTGTTCAACGTTCTGATGCATAAACTTATTAAAGATCTTCCAACTAATAATGAAGACACTGTCATTTGTTATGCTGATGATATATGTTTACAGGCTGCCACCGAGCCTAGAATGCAAGTTCTGCTCGACGCTTTTGATACTAGAGCTGAGGAATGTGGCCTCCTTATCTCTGTACAGAAAACTCGTGCCCTCATTCCATGTGGTATTCCACCACCCAATTATCATATAGATGGGCGAGCACTTGAGAACTGCGAGTCTTACAGATACCTTGGTGTCCCCATTAACGACCCTGGGTACCTTTCTTCTCTCAAGAGGAGACTTTGGGAGAGATTAAAGCCCTTGCGGGTCCTTGTTGGTGTCAATCATGGGCTTAACGTGAGACTTGCTAGAATGTTTTATGTATCATTTATACGCTCTGTGATTGACTACAATGCTCTACATCTCACACTGTATACTGACAAAGAGCTGAAATCTCTTGAAACCTTGCAAAATGAAGCTATGCGTCTCATCCTTGGGGCTCCAAAGTCCACGAGAATAGTTAACATGAGAGCAGAGTTAAAATTACCTACCATAAGTGAGAGAATCTTGTCTATTAGCACAGTTTTCGGCGTGAAGGCATTGAGTAGATCTAGACAACACATGAAGTTTCAAGCTAAACTTTCTAATATGCTACACTCACCTGAGGTCTATAGAAGAAGAACGAAATCTGATTATGTATATTGGTTCTACAAGGTAGCCAACTCCATCAAAATATTAAATATGTACCCAACTCGACTAATGATTAATCAGCCAATTACTCCATGGGATAACTGGGATCTATCAGTTGATTTTGTAAATGCGCCCAAGAAAGATAGTGTGCACACTACATTATTAAAACAGTTAACACTGAAAAGCATCACTGAAAGTACTCAGAGTATGGGTAACGATATACCGACGGCTCTGTAGAAGAAGGTGGACGATGTACCGGATGTGCATGTAACATATTTGAACAATCTTCTCTCGTACATACAGCAATGAAGCGCGTCAATGACTGGGCAAGTACCACTCAAACCGAACTTGCAGGCATATACCTTGCCACTGAATTTTTAAAAGACAAAGGCAGTGGACTTATATACTGTGACTCGCAGAGTGCACTCCTGGCATTGAACGCACATAGTAGTGACACCCAGAAAATAGTCAGTGATATTCGAATGAATGTTTTAGCTGCCAAAGAAAACAGATTTGAGATTAAATTCCTATGGATACCATCACATGTTGACATCTCAAGGCATGACACTGTTGATATGCTTGCTAAGTCAGCCTGCAGAAAACCAGTGGTAGAAATTGATATGGGTGTTTCATTAGCAGTGACAAAGAGAATACTTAAACAAATATCTAATGAAAATCTCACCGACCTAACAAATTCTCAAAGACCTGAAAGTTGTAGCATTAAATATTATGATAGATATCGTGAGGAGACATTCACATATGGGACTAATAGAACAAGAACCCGGCAATGTGATGTTATAGTGGCCAGAATACGCCTGGGATATAGACGTATCTGGCAGCTTTCTCAAAACCCAAATGTCGAGTACGCAATGTGTCAACTTTGTGAAAGAGAAAACATGCACTCTCTTGAACATTATAGTGTAGAGTGTCCAATACTGACTGACTTTCGCCCTCCTGGGCTAAGGTATGCTGAACTCTGTAGTTACCATATGAGTACTGGAACACTTGATGATATATTGGACTTGTATCCAAAATTGACCATGTAATGTATCAATCATACAATGTATGTATGTGATGTAACTATATAACCTGAGCTTGTAAAAGCACCTTCATCACCTTCAGTGATTAAGTGCTTAATTGCACACTAGTTTCTTTATCAGCTACCTCACCCTGTCAGGGTAAATGAGACAAATGTATGTGAATGCATGTGTGTGTGTATATATGTATGTGTATGTGTGTGTGTGTATGTATATGTATGGGTATAAAGCATATATGGAAGCTGATCAGAATTACATTTCACCTTTGTGAATGTACATTAATGACACTATGTAAAAGACACATCTAATACTTTATGTAGGGCATACGTAAATCTGTGTATCTATGTATTTACGTATGTAGGTTAGCTTAGCATTTTAAAAGCACCGAATCACCTTCTGTGGTTGAGTGTTCAATAAACCCTTGAACTGTATGTTTAACACTTCTCTAACCCTGTCCATGGAGGACAGAAGAAAATGTATATATGCTGGTTAGCATTGTAAATGTGTGGCCACATCTGTGGTAGAAAATAATAAAAAAAAAAAAAAAAAAAAAAAAAACTGCATTCTGATACTCTGCCGACTCAAGTGCCTTGCACAGTACAGGACTTACGGCTTGCGTTTCCGACTCTTCGTCGCCTCCAGGACAATTCAGCTCTAGCAGTGATTCCCTCGTTGTCCTAACTACGTGCCTACATTACCTCCTAATGTCCTGATGCCCGAGCCCATCTGCCCCGGATCTAAATGCTCCACCAGCGACCCAAGGACGGAACAATCATGCACATTTTTCTAACTGCTTCACCGAGCTTGTCCACACACTGCCTGCATCTTGTGGTACCGGACTACATGTTCCACAGCGACCCAGGGAACAGTAACCTCGTATTTTTTGTTGGATTGCTTTTCTTTCATTCCCTGGCAGGGGGAGTCCTGTAGCGAGTAATCCTTATACTCGCTCCATTATTTTTTTTTTTTTTTTTTTTTTTTTTTTTTTTTTTTTTTTTTTTTTTTTTTTTTTTTTTTTTTTTTTTTTTTTGAGATATATACAAGAGTTGTTACATTCTTGTACAGCCACTAGTACGCGTAGCGTTTCGGGCAAGTCCTTAATCGTATGTTCCCTGGAATACGATCCCCTGCCGCGAAAAATCGTTTTTTCATCCAAGTACACATTTTACTGTTGCGTTAAACAGAGGCTACAGTTAAGGAATTGCGCCCAGTAAATCCTCCCCGGCCAGGATACGAACCCATGACATAGCGCTCGCGGAACGCCAGGCGAGCGTCATCTCATTACATCTCATTACATCTCAATACATCTCATTATCTTAATGGCATAACTAATTACACAAGCTATAATCCTATCCCTATTTACAGGTAACGGATTTTCCACCCTCCTATCTTACTGTGAGGTGTAGTCACCGTATTTAAGCCAGCGATTTGAGAATAGCAAACCAGTACAATCTCCAGTCAAGAATGTAGTACTCGGCGTGGGCAGTTCTAATCGACCCAAGACGCTACAGCTTCGACACAGAGCAGACAGCAGACTACGCCCGCATCCAGCTATAACGTTCTCGCTCCCCAAGTTCAGACACTCGCAATTCCCAATCGAGCCGCCACGCTCTCCCGCATAGAGCTCCCCGACTCTGGCCTCACTCAGCTCTCTGCTCTGCTCCAGGCTTCATCTCGACGTCTACGACACTGCTGTATCCAGGACTACTAAATAAATATGAAACTCACTAAATACTGTGTATCTAATCAACCCAACAACGTATCATAATCGTACGTTACAAGCTCATCCAACATCCCACCTCACAGGACGGCCAGTCATACATGGAATCGGGAGAGAAAAGGAAATATAAAGCCTCCACTATTAGCCTCCACTAGCAAAATCTGGGTACAGCACAAGAATATCTTCCAATATTCCTGAATGTATGAAGTAATTACAGAGCTCAAAATACCTCATACCATTTGGTCTGAAGTCACTGATAACAAGGCACTCACAGATATAGTGTTAGAGAGTATGTCCTCTCAAGTAGGACTGAAAACTGATTTTTTTTCACCCAGAGGGTTATAAAACCATGGAACAGCCTACCCGCTGAAGCTGTACATGCCAAAATCCAGCTAGAATTAGGACAATTGGCGGAACTTAACAAGCCGCCGGTTTTTGTCTTCATCGAGGCCACTATATTGTTAGTGGCATTTGGGTAAATTTAGGTAAATATATATATAAATAAATACCATCGCTTCTCAAATCTTGGGAGCAACAAGGAGGGCTATACACTATTTCTTAGAATTACGCAGGTAAACAAAAAATATAACTTATTTGTTTACTACAATGTCGGTGCTGACTGTACAAATTGAAAAAACATAGTTTTACTTCGAAATATACAAATTTTATAAGAAAATTCGACGTAAATAAATGGCAAGTGCATCACGGATAAGCTCCGATATGCCAGTGTCGTGATTGGTTAAAGCTGTAATATGAAAAATGTTACCTTCTCTTTGATTGGCCAAAATAAAAGCCCTAGTGACATCTAATGAGACCTAAGTGAACTACTGTACTTTACTTAAAAATCTTCGTACATACGCTGTTCTAAATTGCTCTTTGGCGTGTTCCATACACTTTTCTGAATTGCTCTTTGGCGTGTTCTTAGCTGGTACTTAGGAACCTTCGTGGCACATATACTTATGAAGAAATACATGGAGCTTCGTGAATCTAGGTCCTTATCTTCAGCCACGTTATTGTAACTCATCGTCTGTATATGTAAATACATTTGACAGCAATCATTCCGTATGTTAATACTCAAATTGTATGACGGTTGAAACATAACCAATCACAGGCGAGTAGGCCTCTGACGTCATGCCAGATAGAGCGGCACCAGCCGTGCTCCAGCAGGCCTCAGTATTCTCACAGACCCAGAGCAGGTTGGACCTCGGCTGACCAGTTATACACTTTGTTGCCTCACTCAACAAAACTACTGAAGTGTCTACTGTGTATAACTACAACCAACATACATCCAAGAAGGCAACGAATACTCGTAGCAGCAGTGTGATTCAGAATTAATTTTCTGAGCTACGAAATCTCAAGTGCCCACATCACCTGTGTCCAGGCCTCCTGCCTCCCACCACCCGCCACCCACACATCGATATTCAATGATATTGTACCAGTCCGGGGTCCTACCATCAACCACTACTCAAGGTCAACGTCTCAGAAGTAAGGCTAATATTTTCCTGTGAGAACGCTATTTCATCAGTGAGGAGAAAGGAAGATTCCCGCGCCAGCCATTTTGAATCTCGCTCCCCCTGGGAACCAGCACCACCCACCACCACCACTGCCACCCAAGCCCACATCAACAAGTCTTGTGTGTTGCCTGTACCGTTCCAGCTATTGCAATCATCTTCTGCGGCTTCAACTGCTCTGCAGCTGTATTGTGCAATTTATTGCGAAACAAATGGGTGGACTGCAACCGTCTGACTAGCGTCGTAGGCTCCCACTCACCCCCGCCACATTGCATCCTCTCACCATCACTACAGCCTTCTGCAATACCATTCTACAGTGAACTTCTGTCTACACGCCTCGATAGCAACAGGCCTTCATTCGCCATTCGACGATATAACTATTGTCACGCCCTCAACATCACACACATTCCTAGTGTGGGGTCCCCCGAGCTTTGCGCCACTGCCATCAGGAGCGCTGCTTGTCGCTTAAAGATATAAACAAACCGTGCATGTGCCTCTATACACGCCTTGTCGCCGTTTTTTTCGTGTTGGCTATGGTCATATTGGCTTGGCTGCAGTCTTTGACGCCATAGTCCACAACCATCCACTCCCTCATGTTGGCATTGTGGTAAGAGTAACCACCTCGCAAGGGACTGTTGGTCCGCTCCTAGATCATCACCCCATAGACAATTCTCTCGGTCCCCTCGTCAATCTAATCATTCTAGGCTCCCATATTGCAAGTACCATAAACAAGTTGGTCACCACACTGCGGATTGTAGAGCTAGGCAAAGGACATCCCTACCTTGTAACTCCCACGGTCAGTCTAGGTGAGGCGCACAGCATCCAAGACATTATCAGAACTCGCATAATTAAAACTCCCAGCCCAGCTATAATGCAACTTCGAATTATAATACTCGGTCACAGAATGCTGGAGTTCAGAATGTTCACTCCATGTCGTCGGGAAACCCCCAAGGCCATCTGGTAACCAATTCATGCTAGCCAGTTCTAGTGCCTTCCCTGTGTATTCAGTAGCTACCCAAAACAGATTTGGACATTTGACAGAGGAGGACACTGACTCTAGACCAGTTGTAGATGTTGACGGAACCACAGTGAATTTGACCCAGACGAGACGCAGATATCCCAGACAGCATAAGTCGCAAGTAGTAACTTGTCCAGTCTCAAGTGATGGTCCCCTTGTCTCAGCCATTGTTCATGGTAGAGTTTTAAAAGTTTTTCTTGACTCAGGTGCAAAAATTAATATTGTCAAGCCCTCAGCTCTCAGAGACATTGCAAGTAAGCACCTTACTACAATAAACGGTCACCCATACCTTTCCTAAGTGGTGTTTCAGAAATAAAGTAAAAGTTCAGGGTGAAATTGACCTTCCACTCAAGTTAGATGATGTCACATTGTCTATAACATGTTTAGTTGTTGACATTATTCATTTTCCTGGAGACATTCTCCTAGGTCTGTACACCATGATTGATGAAAATATTGCATTGTTTCCCCATCGTTGGAACATTAGTATCAAAGACCACATCATACCCTTGTGTAGCATGTATCGACAGGGTCATGAGTTCAACCTTCAATCAATATATATTAAATTTGTTGACACCCACCTTACTAGTGTAGGTTTGTCAGATCCTTGTCGCGGTAGCATACCCAAGAAAACAGGCACTCGATTGAAGCATCTTAGTTGTGCAGTTGTTAAGGAGAGTGAGTATCGGGACTTTCTGGAAGTGGACGCCCTAACGGATTCTCATTCTCTTGCTCACATGGCAGCTTCCATCTCTGAAATCAGTGGTTCCACGGCTACTGACACTGTGCTGCACTCTCATTCTCTCACCAGAATAAGAGTGAAGGTTCAGGGAGTGCCTGAGTTGTCAGATGTGATTGCGGAAAGTGAAACATGTAAAGTGAATGGAACGTTTGTTGAACCCTCCTGGCACACAGTGCATGATGGCACTGTTACAATGTATATTGCAAACACTAGTAATGCCAACATCCATCTCCAGTCTGGCACCCATGCTGTAGATTTTGCCCATTATTTGTAACCAGTGTGAGTTGTGGATGATGTCTCCATGGATTATACTGTTTGTACTCTCACACCAGGAGAACAGGGATATCAGCCAGAGGTGCAGGTACTACACCTCAGTCCTACTGATTTTCCTGACTCTGTGGGTCAGCTTTTGGAAATTTTGAACAGGAATAGAGCTGTTGTTGCTTTACCAGGAGAAAATTAGGTCTCACTCTTCTTATTACACATAAAATTCCCCTTGAACAAGGAACTACGCCTATTTATGTACCAGCTTAACGTCTTCCCCATTCTCAGAGAGCAGAAGCCGATAGACTCATAGAGGAAATGTTACAGAGTGATGTAATTGAATCGAGTAATTCGCCATGGAACGCTCCATTGATTCTTGTACCAAAGCGAGATGGGACTTGGAGACCTGTAATCGATTATTGCAAGCTTAACAGAGTAACTATACCTGATCGTTTCCCCACTTCCAGTGCTAAATGATTTGTGGCAAAGTATTGGTCGAAACAAAGTATTCTCAACGTTAGATTTGATGCAGGGATTCTGGCAAATCCCCCTTGATGAGGAAAGTAAACAATTGACAGCCTTTAGTACTCCTAATGGTCATTTTCATTCCAATAGAATGCCATTTGGTTTGCCGAGTAGTCCAATAACCTTTTCACGGCTTATGACAAATCTATTTTGTAGATTGATATGAAGTACTCTTCTAGTTTACCTTGATGATCTTATAATCATGTCGCAAAATGTTCAAACTCATTTCCAGAACCTTGAGAAAATACTTGCAAAGCTTGCAGAAGCTAATTTAAAAATAAAGCTTGCAAAATGTTCATTTTTAAAGAAGATTAATTCCTAGGTCATATAGTTACACCTTCAGGTATTACATTGAATGAATAAAAAATTATTGCTGCCCATGATTTTCCGACGCCTCGTACCGCAGAAGCCGTGAGACAGTTCACAGGTCTTGTAGGATTTTATTGTTCATTTATTGCTGGATTCTACATTATAGCCGCTCCACTTTACAAGCTGCAAAGAAAAGATGTACCCTTTGTTTGGGGAGAAGCCATTCAAGCCATCAGTCATTCAAAAAACTCAAGGCAGCCTTGATCTCGTCACTTGTCCTTTGGTACCCAGATATTTCTAAACCTTTTACGTTGGTTACAGATGCTAGTGACACAGGTTTAGGTGCTGCATTACTTCAAACAGAAGGTTACAGAGATCACGCAATAGCTTATGCTAGCCGCACATTATCTAAAGAAGAGAAAAATTATGTTGCAACAGAACGAGAAGCCTTGGCAGTTGTCTGGGCACTTAAACATTTCAGGGATACAATTTATAATTACCCAGTTCATGTTCTTACAGATCACCAACCATTAATTCCCTTGTTCAAAAATAAGAATCAAGTTGGAAAGTTTGGTAGATATTTGCTCACAATTCAAGAATTTAATCCCACATTTGGTTATATTCCAGGAAAGCAAAATTTTGTAGCCGATGCATTTTCTTGACACGTAGCTGCAATTCAGTTAAATTACCCAGCATTAGATGCTACAGTAGTCGAGACAGAACAGAGACAAGACCCCATATGGGCACCCATCATTAAATTTTTGACTAAGCAAGACACTCGCCCGATTCATAAACCGCCAGTACCATTGAAAGAATTAGTGATGTTAGACAATTTACTGTGTAGAGTAGTAAAGCTAAGGACAGCCCCGAGGAAATGTTGTCAGTTAGTTGTTCCAGCTGTCTTGGTACCAACTGTGTAAAAATTATCCATGATGCTCCCGCTAGTGCACATCCAGGAAAGGATCGTACACTCCAACAAGGTCAATTGAAGTATTTTTGGCCAAAAATGGCTAAGGAGATTGCTCATTATGTTGACAGATGTTTAACCTGCTTACAGCACAAGGGACATGTTTCAGGACCTAATCCAATTCAGGTGTACCCAACAACTAAAGCTCCTTGGGAACGAGTATCGATGGATTTGTTGACAAATTTTGCAGAAACAGAAAAAGGGAACAAACACTTGCTTGTAATGGTTGATAATTTTTCACGGTATTGCGAACTAGTTCCTATCCCGAACAAAACAGCAGAAACTATAGCTAGTGCATTCCATGACCAAATAATTTGAAGATATAGTATGCCTAAAGTAATCCTTTCAGATAATGGTCCAGAATTCAGTAATAGTATTTTAACTAGCTTGTGTGATTTATGTAACACTAAAAAATGTAGTATCATGCCTTACAACCCAGCTAGTAACGGATTAGCAGAACGTACTAACAGGAAAGTGTTAGATGCCTTGAGAGTCACGTTGAATTTTGATAACAAGAATTGGGATGATTTTATACCCTTAATTCAGTGTGCTATAAATTCTTCAATTAATGTTTCTACAGGTGACACACCTCACGCTATTCTTTATGGCACAGATAAGATCCTCCCTAATGAATTGATTAATGTACCTCCTACTCCCTTATATAACGTAGATGATTTTGTTCAAGTGAAGCGTAGACAAATGCAACTAGTATTCAAGAAAATACGAGAACAACTGTCCAAAGCTACAGCCGAGTTCACTCTAGCAAGGAATGCACGAGCTAAACCCAGTAAGATTGTTACGGCCCTCTCGGGTCGCAACTGGGTTCTTACTCTGATGTTATTAGAGGAAGGGTATCCGACCCCAAGCCAGTAGTGGCTTTCAAGGGATGTGATCAGTAACGCAAGTAAACTAAAAGGGGAAGGGAAAGAAAGGCAAAAACTTAATATAATATAATGACCGCCACCAATAAGTAATATATAAAAGTTACACAGGGGGAGGGGTATTAACACTGCACAGGGAAAGTATATACACGGTCGTCTTCTCCTGAAGACGCTGGATCCTCTCGGTGCCAAGCTCTCGGTGCTCTCGTGGCCTCACGACAAATCCTTCGAGAAGCTGAGTCTACCCTGGTCACAGGCCAGCCAAAACACAGTTCCACTGGGGGCACCGCCGTGGAGGCTGTCAACCACAAGTCCAACATACAGCTGGCAGGTTCCGGATCAGCAACGCTGGTCAGGCCACTCCACGAGCGATACTAGGGTAGTGCCCTAGTCAGGAGTCTCGGGTGATACCACCGATCACTCTCCTGTCCACAATACCCCAGTGGTCAATCGTCTCCACCAGCCAGTCCCGGGTACGACAATCCTTCAACTGCCACTTCACTGGCAGGGTTACACCAGAGTGTTCATCCGGGAGGCGACTCACAGCTGCTGCAGCAAAGCACTTGGTGTGGGGACGGCTGCCTTGGGTAGACTGACTCAACTTCCCTTACAGCAGTCCCAGGTCGACTCTAAGCAGACACGTCATCAATAACAGGTACACACAAAACCACCTCACTTACAGGCTCAGACACAAACGCCCAACGTATCCACTCCATAGATGGCGTTGTCGTCTGAGCACCACCTCACCAGAGGTCAGCAGCGGCTGTGTTGTGGGCTGAACAGGACTGGAAACTGGCCCTCGTGGCCAGTACGCCTCGTCCTCACCAGGTGTCGTCGACCATTTGGAGGGGGTTTCGGGAGCCGACCCACAGATGGCGTGGTCGTCGCTGTTCCAGGCTCGGACGCTGGATCCGGGTCCATAACAAAGATAACTATTGGATCTGTAGTAATGGTACTTAATCAACACAGGTCTGGTCTTATGTACAAGTTAACTAAGAAATTTTTGGGTCCATATAAGGTAATCGAGTTTATTAAAGATAACAAGTACAGACTTAAGAATTTGTTAACAGGAGAGTATATAAATGAACATTTAGACCACATGAAATTAGCTAAAATGACTAGTTGATGAGACTGATGAGGAAGATGACAATGAACTTACCCAGACAGATTCTTCTATTGGGACACCACCTTCTGTGGTTGACAGACCACTTGATGTACAGCAACCCCATACTAGCACCTATAATCTTATATCTAGACCTCTCGTTTCAACCGTGCACTCACCCCATGTCCATTGGTTAGATGTTAACGAGGTTATCTCTCAAGATAATAGTTTGTCACATGCAGTTTCATCTGTTCCTGACCTTCAGTCAGAGCCAGAGTTGTATAGTGCTCTGGATGAGCTAGGTGTAAATATCCGCAGAATTTAGAATTAAGTGCACTCTGGAATTATTCTGTTTTGTTTTGCAAAATTCATTTGCAGTATTTCCACCATATGTCTTATTATTACCATTATATATGTATATAGTATAATGAAGTTTTTTCTCAACTTTATTTTCTGTTATAAATTAGATGCCATTGTTAAGTCTGCTGCCATTTGTATTTTTACAGTGCTTGTCATAAGCGTTCATTAATGTTCTAGCAACCACACTGAGGCCAGTGAATCCTGACTGCTATCACACAGATGTTAGTCTTCTTGATCCAGGTCTTGTATATAGCTTGTAAATATATTGTGGATTAAAAGAAAAAAATCCTCATTATCTAATCTTAAAATTCATTTGTGGTTGTTAGGTCAGAATTTTTGTTTCATTAATGTAAATAATTGTCTTTAATTTTGCATTGTTTCCAAGCACATGCCATTAACACATGTTAATAATTTTGTTCAGGCAATACCTTGAGTTGTATTGTTCATATCTGACAAGTAGACATACACATGTTCTTAATACTCTGGTTTAATTAAACCATTGTTACCATGATTTTTCACACCTGATCTTCTTCTAATGTTTATTATGCAAATTTCACATGTAAGCCATTATTGAATGCCACCGAGGTTCTTTCAGTATCATTGTAACTATATAGCTAGCCAGAGCTTGTCGACAAGGGACGTCGACTTGGTAGCGTGTCCGAGTGGTGTTATACTCAAATTGTATGACGGTTGAAACATAACCAATCACAGGCGAGTAGGCATCTGACGTCATGCCAGACAGAGCGGCACCAGCCGTGCTCCAGCAGGCCTCAGTATTCTCACAGACCCAGAGCAGGTTGGACCTCGGCTGACCAGTTATACACTTTGTTGCCTCACTCAACAAAACTACTGAAGTGTCTACTGTGTATAACTACAACCAACATACATCCAAGAAGGCAACGAATACGTAGCCCTGAAAGCCTTAAATTGAATTTGTGATCTATACTGAATAATATGATACCGAACTTGCCTTCAGATTGGGTCCCTCATCTAGGATGATTCTGGAAGATATGCCAACGAACTACTGAAAATTATTGATATTTAAAAAAAAGACCCTTCTCCCGGGTTCAGATAATCACACAGCGGTTCTTCTCTGTTGTTTTTTTTATAGCTTCTCAGGATACAGTTGTGCTTCAGTTATTTTGATTATTTTTCTGGTGGGCGTTTTCAGGCATAGAATTTTATAAACTTTACATAAAGGAATATTATGAGAGAACAAGCAATTTTTCACCATTGCTTTAATTTACTCTTAATAAACAGAATTTATTTGTTGGATGGAAAACGTTTTTTGAACGTGGATGCTGCATATGCAACGCAAACGATATGCTAATAATTATTATTAAATATTCCTCTCATAGATGTATTTGAATCTCCCGTGAAGTGGAGTTGGGAGCGAGTGGTGTTGGCAGTGTGGGGGCTGGTGACGGTGGTGTTGACGCAGAGCTACGCCGGCAACCTCATGGCTCTCCTGGCTGTCAGAAACCTTCCTCAGCCCATCCAGTCCCTCCAGGACGTGTTGGATGACAGATCAGTGATCTCTATATGGGAGAAAGACTCTTCTAATGTGCAGTATATGCATGTATGAAATTATATTTTCGTTTACCGATAATAAGTTTGTCACAATAATGTGGCTGAAATATGTTGACCAAACCACATTCTAGAAAGTGAAGGGACGACGACGTTTCGGTCCTTCCTGAACCATTCTCAAGTCGATTACAATCGACTTGAGAATGGTCCACGACGGACCGAAACGTCGTCGTCCCTTCAATTTCTAGTGTGTGGTTTGGTCAACAATATGTTTGTGTAATAGGAAAATTACCATAGCCGACATCATTTATTAACTCAAATATATTTTGTATTAATAAACGTGATTAAATAATTCCAAAATAACTGAGCTTTCGAGAATATTTTTGTAGTGCTACGACAACTTGCATTAAGTCTACAAAGAATTCAAAAATTGTCACATTTTTATAAGAACTCACATGGATTATGTACTGTATGTGAATATTCTGGAACTTATCTATCATTAGCATTCGATAATAAATTTTGTTTTGTATTACAATATGTCAACATTGCAAGTTGTAGTTACATTGCTTATCTAGGAAAGTTGAGATGCGGTACATGAAGATGATAAGACAGTTTAGAATAAAAGGAGCTTGACTGATCCGTTATTTCAGGAAGTGGACTCTGGAATTTACCATGAGTTTGCTGGTTTGGAGGAGAAAGGTCGCCTGGTGTACAGAACGCTACCAGAGTTCCCAGAGAGCATGGACACCTTGGTGAGGAAAGGAGACCACGTTCTCGTGGAAGTCGACTTTGGCTTAAAGATTTTCATGTCACGTGATTTTACGGTATCAGGTATTATATAACATATCAAATGTAATCTGATTTATTATATGTGAACTGAAAGAGATCACTTTATGTATCTATTGTTAGAATTGTAAAATTTCTTATATAACTCTTTGAAAGCTCTTTTTGATCCTTCATAGGGCAGTGTTCATTCTACCAGTCAAGAGAGGAGTTTCTGCCTATGATGCTTGCTATGGCAGGTCAAAAGGGAAGTCCAATTGTTTCAGCAATGAGTAAAAGGTATCTACATTTCAATTAGAATCACAGTTAATCATGGATAAGCCTGCAGTGACTGATGTATATATCTATACTATAAGAGAAAGTCTCTCTGTGTAAAGTTGGAGGACAGATGCATGAGGCTAACCTCACTGAAGTTTGCAACGATAATGGCCTGGGGAACGGGACATACATAGGCTAGTTTGGATTAGCCCAAATTAAATGCTTTACTAAATATTATCTAAATCAGAGATCCCTCACCTGTAATTTTCACGGTGATAATTACGAAATATTTGGTGTGATTCCTTTCTACTTTGAAGTGATCACAAGAAACTATTTTCTAAGACACCCATACAGTTCTTTCAGTGATTCTTAATAACTAATAGTCTGATGAAAGGTGATGATGGGGTAAACAGGGGATGACAGAGTAAACGTTGGGGAAGACGAAGGGAGGGATCAAGAAGATGGGGAAGAGGGGGTTAGATACAGCAGGAGTTAGGTTAGATAGGAGGGGGTTAGATACAGTTAGATATTGCAGGAGACTTGACATCAGCGAGACCCTACACATCAAAAAGTCAACACCAGCAATCAACAGTCAATTAATACATAACTATATTCTACCCACTTCAAGACCCCAACCAACATAGAAGCAGCAAAAGAAAATATGGGCCAATAGACCTTCTGTAGTTAATTTCATTCTTATGTTCTTATATGCAATATATACCCATTGATTCGCTTTATGGCTTTTGTCACCTCACCCAAAAACATTTGTCATATCACCTCACCCAAAACGAATATAAGCATGTAATGGTATGTGTAAACATGTCTTTGAAAACGTGAGACGTCCTTGCGAAACGCTTTTAGGAGTCAAATTATCAATAAAAAAATAAGAAAATGAGGAGTCAAATTATCAATAAAAAAATGAGAAAATCAACCTTGGAGAGTTAATTTTTCAATTACCCCCGACAGTGAACAAAAACGTTAGAATTATTGAGAAGATTCGTGTTAGAATCATTAATCTTAACCTTTCGGTCATATTCAACAACAGATGTTTACAAGAAAAACTGCTACCAAAATATACTAATATTGAAATGCACGACCCAGCAGCAAGAAAGCAATCTTTCACGATAAAATATCGCCAAGATCTGATTTGAAATGAAATACACAAAGCAGAAAATGAGATAAACGATAGCAAAGCACCACTACTTCATGCCACAGAACAGTGGAGACACACCAACATCGACGAAGACCTCCGTACTCGAATCGACCAACACCTCGACATCCTTACAGATCAACATCTCCACAGCACCGAAACCAGGATCATCAAGAAACTGACAACATTATTTGAAGGACCTATGGCCATTCCTCGACCCAGAGATAACTTCTTAAACTTTGCTGGAATCAAGCTCACAGAGGTCCAAATAATTCTCTTGAATCTGGGTATAAACTGTCGCGTTATGTCCAGACCAGGTGAGATGGACTGGAAAGTAGAATTGGAGATCATATTGACGACATATTCGACCTCGAGATGCAAAAGAAGGTTACCACTAAAGACACCTTGCAAGCGGAACTTATTGCAGAAGGAGGAAAGATTAGAGGTCACTGTAGAAGCACCATACTGTCCCCCGAACTCAAAGCGGCAGCTAAAAGCCTTCGTGAGAATATGGAGATAGTCGTCAGGAGAGGTGACAAGTCGCCAATATTCGTTATTCTTATAAAATGCGATTATCTGGCAAAAATGTACCTCATACTCTCTGACCAAACTAAATTCCAAAAGGTAACGAAGGACACTACAACTAAATTAAAAACGAAGGTAAAAAGATTGATTGAAACTGTGAACGCCAAAAAATCAGGACTCCACCTGCCAAAGGTTATCGGGGAATTCAAACCTGGGTATGCGTATGGGAATGTCATGACCCACAAGCCTGGAAGTGAAGAAAAACGTAAGAAATATTGAGAAGATTCATGTTAGAATCATTAATCTTACCCTTTCGGTCATATTCAATAAAACAGATTTATTGAATATATCAAAATAGAAACGACCCTGGTTAAGGAGAGGCTCTAGCAAGGTTGCGTCTTGGCTATACTCGCTTAACTCATGGTCACTTAAATGGAGCACCGCCCGGCTCTTTATTGTATAAATTGCATTGTCCCTCTTACATTCGTCCTGACTTCTAGGACGAGCCTGTGTCTTGCTTTCCGACCGCCCCTCTCGGTCACTTGTCTCTCGATAGACTTCTTGGTGAATCGGAATCTTTTAATATCGTTCGCCTTAAGCGTTTCTATTCTCGTATTAGCATCCTTGATAATATTTAGCGCCCTCTGATTATTCCGCACATTTGATGGTGCTACATAGCCTTCCTGGTTTGGTGCCTTCTTTTGATAATTATTTACTTGATTAAGGAGATCAAAAAAGTACTGTGCTCTTACTGCTCAGGATTTGGTGGTATTTTTTCTCATAAGGAATTTTGATTAATCTCGTTAGTTGACAAATCGTAATATTGTGTTAGAGAAAATCAGTAGGAGCCATGAAAAGGATTTGAAGCCACTGCACTCAGACCACTTGACTCCGACATCGTCAAGGTAGGGTAATTATCAAAAGAAGGCACCAAACCGGGAAGGCTATGTAGCACCATCAAAGTGCGAAATAATCAGAGCGTGCTAAATATCACCAAGAAAGCCAATACGAGAACAAAAACGCATAAGGCGAACGATATCAAAAGTATCCGATTCACCTAGAATTCTATCGAGGGACAAGTGACTGCGAGGGACGGTCGGAAAGCAAGACACACGCGCGTCCTGGAAGTCAGGACATTCAACAAGGATATGCACAACTGTAAGAGGGACAACGCAATTCGGACAATAAGGAGCAGGGGCGGCGCTCCATTAAGTGACCGTGGGTTAAGCGAGTATGGCCAACCCGCAGCTGTGCCAAAGCAGTTTCCCACCGCCGGTTACGGTGGTAGGAGGAAGGCCACGGGGACACACTACGTTTGAGAGTACGTAGCTTGTTACGAACCACAGAGGACCAACAACCCTGCCAACGGGCAAGGATGAAAGAATGAATAACAGGATAAAAGTCGGAATAAGGAAGACCTTTACGGGAGATGGGACAAGAACAGATAGCGTCCTTAGCGGCAGCATCCGCACGCTATTGAAAGAAACACCAGCAAAACTCTACCGATTTAAATTTACTAGAAATAAGAAACAGCCATTGCTGAATCTCAATAACCACTGGGTGGACAGGATTAAAGGACCCAAGAGCCTTGAGGGCACTACGAGAGTCAACTACAACCACAAAGGAGGAATGAGAATGAGAAAGCAAGAGACGGAGAGTATAGAGAATAGCATAAAGTTCCACCGTAAAGACGCTAGCCTCCGAAAAGAGGCGACACATATAAGTACGGTCAGGAAAAACAACAGAGTAGCCCACAACGTCCGCAGACTTAGACCCATCGGTAAAGATGGAAATAGAATGGGAGTGCGAAGAAAAGTGCTCAAGGAAGAGGCTTTTCAGAATTGTAGGAGGGGTAAAGGCTTTAGTAATACAAGTCAAGGACGTACAAAACTTGGGAAGGGGGACTCTCCACGGAGGCAAAGAAGGAACAATAGGAGGAGAAACATTAGAAATATGAACAGAAAGAGAATCCTGCAAGCGAGATAACCGGACAGAAAGTGGGAGACGATGAAGAGGAACAGGAGCTACAAGAGGAGGAAAAGTCAAAGCACGACAGAGGCGAGAGGAAGGATGCTGTCAGGACCGCGCAAGATAGCGACGACAGTAGCGATCACGGCGGTCCTGAAGAGAGAGAAAGCCAGTGTCAACATATAAAAACTGAGGGCGGGAGTCGAACGAAAGGCACCAGAGCTGAGACGCAACCCTGTATGGTGCAAAGCATCAAGATGGCGAAGAGTAGAAGGAGAAGCAGAAGAGTAAGCAGGGCAACCATAATCGAGTTTAGACAGGACGAGAAAGGAGTGCAAATATAGGAGCGTGCGTCTATCCGCTCCCCAAGAAGTATGGGACAAAACCTTAAGTAGGTTAAGGGCCTTAGAGCACTCAACTCGGAGGTAAGAGATATGGGTCGACCAAGACAAACGAGTGTCAAAGACTAACCCCAAGAGCTTTGCGGAATCCCTGTACACAATGGGATGACCATAAAGCGACAAAGAGGGACGAAGAACGACATGCTTCCGAGTAAAAGTCATAGCACAAGTCTTAGACGCAGAGAACTTGAAGCCATGATCGGTGGCCCAAAACGACACGGCATCAATCGCAAGTTGAAGCCGCCGTTGAAGGAGAGGTGAATCATCACCCCGACAGCAAAGGGTAAGATCATCAACATAGAGAGCAGAAAAGATGCCAGAAGGAAGAGAAGAAAGAAGACCGTTGAGGGCAACTAGAAAAAGAGTAGTGCTCAGAACACTACCCTGGGGTACACCCTCATACTGCCGAAAATGGGCAGAGAGAGCAGTACCAAGCCGCACACGAAAAGAACGACGAGAGAGGAAGCTCTGGAGGAAGAGAGGGAGGTTCCCACGAAGGCCAAAAGAATGAAGTTGAGACAGAATATGATACCGCCAGGTAGTGTCGTAAGCCTTTTCCAGGTCAAAAAGGACGGCAACAACGGAGGTCTTCGCAGCAAAAGCAGTACGAATATAGACCTCCAAGTTCACCAGGACATCCGTTGTGCTGCAGCACTTGCGAAAACCAAATTGAGAAGGAGAGAGGTGGTTATAGTGTTCTAAGAACCACATCAAACGAACGTTAACCATATGTTCAAAGAGCTTGCAGACACAACTCGTGAGGGCAATAGGGCGTAAGTCCTTGGGGGATGACCCGAGAGACCCTGGTTTCCGAACAGGAAGGACAACAGCATCGAGCCAGTCTTCTGGGACCGACGACGACTCCCAGACCCGATTGTACAGACTCAGTAAATACTGAGACGTGCACGGAGGGAGATCGCGAAGCATTTCATAATGAACGCCATCAGAGCCCGCTGCCGTAGAACCGCAAAGGGTCAGGGCAGACTGAAGCTCAGAGAGAGAGAAGGGATCATTATAGGGAAGGTGAAGATAAGTACAGAAATTTAAAGGATGAGATTCAAGAAGAGGTTTACGAAGAAGGAAGGATTGGGGGAGATGAGAACCAGAACTAACAGAGGAGAAATGGCAACCCAGTTCGGTCGCAACCTGCAACGGGTCTGCCACAAGAGCACCATGGAGGCGAAGGACCGGTGAGACATCGGGAACGAACTTACCCGCAATCTTGTGGATACGCTTCCAGACCAGTGGGAGAGGAGTTACGGACATAACGGTGGAGACATAAAACGCCAGCAAGCACGTTTAGCTGCACGGATGGTCCTACGGGCCACCGCACTCGCCTTCCAAAACAAAAGAAAAGACTCAACCATCTGCCGGCGGCGATGTCTCTTCCAGGCTGCACGCTTACAGCGAACAGCCCGAGCACAGTCCATATTTCACCAGGGAACGCACTTCCGCGTTCCCCGAGAGGAAGAGCGAGGAATAGAGTGGAGGGCAGCGTCAAAGAGAGTGTCATGAAAAAGAAAATGGCGCGAGGGAGAGGCAGAACGGAGAGGTCGGAAATAGTAGCACGGAGAGTAAAGAGGCGCCAGTCAGGTTCGGCAAACTGCCACCTAGGGAAGGAGGGAGGAGGGCGAAAAGAGAAAAAAGAAACAAGGATAGGAAAATTGTCACTGCCATGGAGGTCATCAAGGACCACCCGAAATCTAAGGAAAGGGATGACGAACACAGAGAAAGATCGAGACAAGAAAGGGAGCGAATCCGAGAGTCCAAATGAGTGGTCTCACCAGAATTAAGAAGGGACAGGGAAGAAGAGAGGATGAAAGGTTCAAGGAGGTGACCCCGGGTGTTTGTCAGCACATCACCCCAAAGGGCATGACGACAATTGAAATCACCCAGCAGGAGCACAGGCTCTGGCAAGGAGTCTAGGAGGCGTTTAAGATCAGGAAGAGAAAGTGGGACAGTGGGGGGGGGGAGATAAATTTAACAAACCGTGTACCACCTATGCACAAAGACACGGGCAGCAGAACAGTGGAGAGGCGAGGAAAAAAGTAAGGGGACAAAGGGAACATCGGAACGAATCAAGAGGGCAGAAGAATTATGGACTCCAGCTGTCGCTGGGGGGGGGGGGAGAGAAAAGAATAGCCACGGAAGCGACTAGGACGAGCATCAAGCATCGGCTCCTGGAGACAGACACAAAGGGGCGAAAACTGTGAAATGAGAAGTTGGAAGTCAAGGAAATTGGTGTAAAATCCACGGATGTTCCATTGAAGAAAAGACATCAGCAAAGAGAGAGAGGAGAGTAACAGAGAGCGAAGAAGAAACAAAGGTGAGGAAGAACCACAGCACGCTAAAAAAGCGCAGGGTCTGGAGCAGGGTCAGCGAAGTCAGGGTTAGGGGGCATGGGTAAACTGAGTAAAGAAGGAGGGAAAGAAGCGGGAGGACAGACCAGAGGTGGACGAGCAGCGTTTAGAGGAGGAGGAGGGGCAGAAAGAGGGGAGTGCACCTCAGCAAGGGCAGTAACCGAGACGGAACTGGGGGCTAAAGAAACCCCCACAGTAGGAACAAGGGGCTCCACCACCGAAGCGGGAGGGGAAGGAACGATAGAGTCAGAGATAGGGGGTGAAGAAGAAAGCGAAGCCTTCTTACCGACAGGGGAGGAGGAAGGAGAGGAGCCAGGTTTCCGCTTCTGACTCAAAGATACAGGCGTCTCAGCAGCAATGTACTGGGCAACAGACGCCAGCGTTTCGATAGGAGAAGAAGAGCGAGAGTGAACAACACAACCATCAGGAGAGCGATGGACATCGGCCCGCACAGTCAGGCGGCGTGGAGAGCCAAGAGACTGAGGAGAAAGACGGGAAGGAGGAGGGAAGGAGGGAGAGGAAAAAGAAGACACAGGAGACGTGACAGACTGGGTAGAAAGAAGGGGAGCCCTAGACAGAGAACCAGGATGGGGACCTTTCGGAACAGAACGGAGGGAAACAGGGGAGGCGGAGGTGGGCGCGTCCAGGTCTAAGGCTCGGAAACGGTTGTGAGACTGAGAAAGGTGGGAAGGACGAGGAGAGGAAGAGCGCACCACGCGAGCATAGGAGACACCAGCGAAAGAGGGGAGACGATGAACTTGGCGCCGAGCCTCGGGAAAAGACAAACGGTCTCGGTGCTTCAAGCTGAGGACAGCTTGAAGCACCTCACCTCAAGCTTGAAGCTTGAAGCACCGCCTCAAGTTTGTAACAAATACACGCACGGGAGAGAGTAGGGTGGGCCTCACCGCAATTGAGGCAGCGGGCCTGGGGAGAAGTGCACTCCAACTTAGAGTGACCCTCGCTTCCACACAGGGGACAGAGAGAGACAGTACTAGAGCATTTGAGGGTACCATGCCCAAACCTCCAGCACTTACCGCAGAGCCTCGTAGAGGGAATATATTCCTGAACCGAGCATCTGACACCAGCAAGAATGACAGAGGGCGGAGGGGACCTACCATCAAAGGTAACCTGCACAACCCTAAGGGGCAGACGGCGATGACCACGAGGGGGACGAGTAAATGTGTCCACCTGGAGTACAGAATGACCCTGGGCCTCGAGGATATGCTAGATATCCTCGTGGCAGTCCTTGAGATCCCTAACACCGTTCCCAACAGGGTACGGGAGGAGAACAGTGCCAACACTGGCATTCAATCGGGCGTTCTTCGAGACCCGAACAGGAGTCTCGCCAAGACAGGATAAGGCGGCCAAGCGGGTGGCCGCATCCTGAGAAGGAGCAGCAATGACACGGGTACCAAGACGAGTGGGGTTGAAGGTGACAGAGGCATCCACGGAATCGACAAGATGCCTATGAAGGGAAAAATCATCAGGAGGAGTTGAATCCAAAGGTAGAAGGTCAAAGTATTTAGTCCACGTATCAGGACCAAACAAAGCATGGAACGAAGTAGGATGGGAAGGGAGCATATGAGAGCGGCCGTGGCGGGGACGGCGATGAGAACCCTTAGAGAGAGACGGGTCGAAAGGTGCAGTAGTCACAAGAAGGGATGGAACCATGCAAGGGGATGAGACAGTCACCACAGCAGGCTTGGGGCTCGACCCAACCACAGAGGAGGGAGGGGAGCAGGGAGGAAGAGTCCGGTCTGGGCCTAAACCGGATCCTGTAGCGGGGGTTATAGATCCCGATCTTCCAGGACGGTCCGACTCAGGGGCCGGGTCGCCCACCCCATGAGCCTGGGTAAGAGGAGGCAAGTCGTTATCCATACAGCAAACCAAACAAAAGAGATGGGACCTGGAACCAAGGGATACCACCTACCAGGGCAGCCAGGGAGGCCGAGCACGGGCCAGTGCAGGAAGGGTGTGTCGTACCCAGCGGTGCTCCCCCTTTTTAACAGGGGAGTCCTACTACTTCGTTCATTCTCCCACACTGGTGCTAAGACCCCAGTCCCCTATCGCCCCAGCCTGGACACCCAACCATCCACTCAGGGCGGCCTCTCACAGGCGACCCCTCCAGCGGGTGGTCCGATGGTTCACAAGGCCCCTACATGGTGCCCTTTAGCACGTACACCACCCAAAGAGGGGGCACAGGCAACCCACACCGGTCCCAGGGAGGTGTACGTGAGCCCTTCAACACGGCAAGGAAACACCACGGAGGGGTCCGACATCGTCAAAAAGAAATGGAACCTGGGATTCAAGTGAATCCTCTCGGGGTCGTGAGACTGAATCCCAGTCAGAGTTTTCACACATTACCCGCGTTCACTCTGACTGTGGTCCAGGAGTTCTACCTCTATCACTTCTCTTCAAATGCACAATGAAATGACATTAACGTGATGTATCTATGAACTAATCAGTAGGAGCCAAAATCAGTAGGTACGGATTCGAATCCTCAATATGACTCCTATTGATTTTTTAATTGATATAATATTTTAATGTGATTAAAATGTTCATTGTATTAAATGTATACACATTATTAACAAAATATAGCAATCAAATTGCATTAATGATATATAGTATTGTTAACAATTTAATCTTAAAATTCAGTTTTTTTAAGGCTGATGTTTTCATATAACTGAGACTCAGTACTAGTATGTTTATAATACTGGCTGTAGATACCCACACTCTGTCTCTTTCGTGTAGAGACATGAAGCATTCGTGTCTTTACATGAAACACTCATCTCTACAGAGGTACTCATGTCACTAAAGTATAAAGTAATCAACATGAATACATTAGCAATGTTATGCAATATTAATGCATAATATAGATAATAATTAATATAATAATAATTAATAATTGATATTTATAATAATTAATGCATAAACATTTGACACAATGTTTATGGTGTGAAAGGATCCGAGGGGTGACGGAGGCGGGACTGTTCAGGTACTGGATGAAGGCGGCGGAGCCCAACTCCACTGTGTGTTACAAGGCTCCCACCACCATCACCGTCCAGGAGTCTCTCTCTCTTAACAACATCTGGGTAATGCACCTCTCTCACATTTACTTGCATGCGAAGGATGTCATTATATAACAAATGATTGTGTAGGTAAAATGGTCTTTTTAAATGTGTAAGTTTACTCAACTTTAATACTAATACTGTTGACTTTATTGCAGGGAATGTTCGTCATCCTGGCTGCTGGCCACGCTGTTGGTGTGTTTGTACTCTGCCTGGAGCTGGTGATTGGCGACATTCTTCATTGTTGGACTCCCTTATCACTTGGAATATGATCACCCTGTCAGCTGCATATGAATAGGGTGTCACAGTAGCTATGAAACACATTTGTATGTGACTATAACTAAACGAATCCCAGTGCTTTTGCTTGACATCTCAATATATTAGTCATGATTGCTAAACTAATGCACTGGATTGAATTTACAAACATCTGGGTTAAAGATATGGTGTTGGAAAGTATTGTTACTTCTCATAATTTGCTAGTAACAACAATGCTAATTTATGTAAACCTATTACACAGTTGGAAACGCAAATTTGTTATTGTATATGAAAAAATCATACAAACGTGAACTAGATATATTTATGTTCAATTTCTTTGCATTTTATTCAATAGCTGGTCAGACGATCAGATGAATGGCTTCTTCCCTGTTTAATAAAATTCCATTGTAATTTGCATTGATCAAATTTTAATAAAATCCAACAGACATCATCAATCGAAACAGTTTAATCATAAAATAATTAACTCGTTCAGACCCTTGAGAGATATCACTCAAATTCACTAATAATTCTGGACAGTGAGTGAATATACACAAAAAAACGTCCACTTTTTGATAGGGAAAATTATTATTGATTCGTGTTTTCTTTAAGGGAGTGGGTCGAAGTGGACAGAGGGTATGTTATTTTTAGAGATGCAATTTATTTCTTATTTGGGGGAGGGGGGTATTTTTCGAGACTGTAGAAATCAATGTCCTTGACACCATTAGAAGGTCAAGACCACAACATGCTGTTACACAATGGAAGGTCAGGGATGGGTCCATTGTAGAGGCAGTCTTGGGTAGTCGCAATGTACGCGAGAGGGAAGGTCAGGGGATGTGTTAACTCCCCCCCCCCTCTCTATCCACATGTATAATCAGTTACTAAGGTTTGTCTATAGGCTTGCATGCATGTCTACACACTGAAGCACATAAGAACGCACACACGCACGCACGTGCACACACACACACACACACACACACACTCTGACGTGTGAGTCTGGAGTCGTGAGAGAGACAGACATGTGTCAGTAGGGTCAGCGAATAACATCAATTATCTCGAGACATTGAAGTGTTTCGGAGGCAAGAAACATAGTTTTTAGTCACAGGAGTGTATGCAAACGCAGTGGTCAGGTGTATAGTGAATTCCTACAGCGGTAGATCAATTAAGAAAGCAAAAACAAGGTCGTTTGGCAAGATCAGTGCCGTACCGTGGGACAGTTTAGCCAGGAACTTTGCCGAGTATTGCGTTGAGAAGCGGATTTATAGCATACATAATGATCGATCCCCCAAAGTGTGTGCACCGTTTAAGAACGTATACTAAGTTCCACATATTGTCTGATGATCAGTGAGGAAGATAGAAACGAATAGCATACCAGAAACACGTGAAGACGGCCAGGAACATGTCGATGACAGAGCAGCAGAAGAGGAAAGGCGACTCAACCCCGCCATATGTACATCTCCTCAAATTCACTTAGTACGTGCTTGCTCGGGGTGAGCTGATAGTAGGTACCATCTCTAGGTCATCAAATAAGGTGTACAGACTGACTTAAAATAATTAATTTAAAATATATCCGAGATAGTCAGACCTACTATTCCAGGTGTCTCATTCCGGGTACAGGTTCTTGACCTACTATTCCAGGTGTCTCATTCCGGGTACAGGTTCTTGACCTACTATTCCAGGTGTCTCATTCCGGGTACAGGTTCTTGACCTACTATTCCAGGTGTCTCATTCCGGGTACAGGTTCTTGACCTACTATTCCAGGTGTCTCATTCCGGGTACAGGTTCTTGACACTTATATGCGACACAGGTCTTGGTGATCGTCAAAACCCACCTCTCATCACACCAACTTCCCACGCCTCACACTCTCCCCAAAAAAACATTCCCCCTATATACAAACGCCCCCACACTCACACACACACACACGCCGGCACGCACGCACGCACGCACGCACACATACACACAAACACACACACACACACACACACACACACACACACACACACACACACACACACAAAGGTTATTTAACACAAGGGGCACACGCACTAGGGGACACAGGTGGAAACTGAGTGCCCAAATGAGCCATAGAGATATTAGAAAGAACTTTTTTAGTGTCAGAGTGGTTGACAAATGGAATGCATTAGGAAGTGATGTGGTGGAGGCTGACTCCATACACAGTTTCAAGAGTAGATATGATAGAGCCCAATAGGCTCAGGAACCTGTACACCTGTTGATTGACCGTTGAGAGGCGGGACCAAAGAGCCAGAGCTCAACCCCCACAAGCAAAATTTGGTGAGTTCAATTAGGTGAGTACACACACACACACACACACACACACACACACACACACACACACACACACACACACACACACACACATACACACACACACACACACACACACACACACACACACACACACACACACACACACACACGGCGGTCAGGGAACGACAAGGGTAGGACGGCGGTCCGCGAATTACTTCAATATTCTTGGGATATTTACATACCAGTGAGCCCAAAACATAGTTTTTGGTCATATGAAGGGTACAGCAACGCAGTGATAACGCAACATAGTGAATTCTTATAACGTTGGATAAGAAAAAAATTGAAAAAGAACGAGATTGTGGCAAGACGGTGGCACCAGAGGCCTGAGAAGGGAAGAGCTTGGACCACCACGTGGGAGGACCTCTGGCGGGGACGTCAACAATTAAGGCGGACATCGCTTCATAAATCACCTAATTGTGCTGTGGGATGCTTACTCGGAGGTGAGTGCCTCTCAAAGTCAGTCATACAAGGTGTACAGTGTTTTTTATATAGTAATTAGCTTTGAACATAAGTTAATTAAAATACGAAAAAGAAGCTCAAGAGCCTCAGCTTGGTACTAGTTTCTCACACCTGTGTGTTACATTACACCGCCACTGACTAGACCTACCCCCCCCCCTCCTCACCATAACACGCCTGTGTAAACACACACACACACGCACGCACAAACCAGCCTACCGCCAACCTCACCTCTCACCCCAGGGACAGACCCTCCATATCTCACCCACCTGATTGCCCTCCTTCCTCTCTTCCTCTCTGCCTACTTCCCTCTCTCCCTCACTCTCCCTCCCTCTCACTCCCCTTCACTCCTCCTCTCCCTTTCACTCCCTCTCTCCCCCTCCCTCCATCCCTCCACCAGTTAACCCCCCCCCCACCGTGCCACCCCCACAATAAACACACACACACAAACACACACACACACACACACACACACACGCACACATACACACACACACACACACACACACACACACACACACACACACACACACACACACACACATACACACACACACACGCACACAAAGACACACACGGACACACACACACGCACACACACACGCACACACAGACACACACAGGTCAAGCGGGATGGTAAGACAACAGAATGAAGCTGGAGGAGAGGGACTGACCGAGTCATTCATGGAGATGATTGCTAATGCATGGAAGGAAGTCAGTGGAGAATTGAAGGACCTGAGGGAAACTATATGTAAGCTGCAGATAGAACTAAGTGCAGCACAAGAGGAGATAAAAAACCTAAAAACAGGCCCTCATCAGACTCTGGCCCAGGGGACCAACCCCCATGTGCCAGGAGATGTAGCAATGGCAGGGGACCCCTACAAGTTGCGCAACCTTTGCTGAAATGCTTAAGAGCCCAGGAGCAATGTCCACAGTCAAGGAAGTTGTAATGAAAGCAGTAACCTCACAGGAGGCAGCTAGATGCACAAGCCAGCTAATGGAAAGGAAAAGAGCTGTAGTAGTGGTAGGTGTCAAGGAACAAGAGGGCTCCACAAGGGAGGAAACAAGGACTAAAGACAAAGCTGCAGTGGCAGGGATATCAAAGGAGATAGGAATGGAAGGGGCTGAACGAGACAGAACAGTTTTTCCGGATTGGCCAGTACAACAGAGACAAAAAGAGATTGATGAAGGTAGTATTCCAGAGAGAGGACATCAAAGAGGACATCCTAGTAAAGAAGAGCAAACTGAGGTATGCAAGGAACTACAAAGAGGTATATGTTCAGAGGGACATGACCAGAGACGAGATAGTAAGGGCAGCAGATGCAAGGAAAAGGCGCAAGGAGAGGGAAGAGAGCCAGGGAATCTCAGCCTCCAACCCAGCAATCCCAGAGGGGAGTGGGGAACCCCAATCCAGCAACCCAGGAACCCCAGGGGGGAATGCAACACCCCAGCCCACCACCCAATACGGCCCTCCCTACCCCCCAGCACAAACCCTTCCTTGCCCCTGCATAATGCCCATCATGAAACCCAAATCCTCCCCCTCCCCTTACCCCAAGTAGCCCCTGCTTTCCCAGCCCCTGGTCTTCTCCCTGCCCCAAGCAGGCCTGAGCAAGACCAAAGCCCTCTATCCCCCTCTCCACCTCCCTCCAAACCCCTGTCAACTACACCGCAGGAGGGCGTACCCTCTCCCCAAGCAATCCCTGCTCCCTCACCCCCTGGACTTCTTCCTGCCCCAAGCAGGCCTGAGGAAGACCTAAGCCCTCCACCCCCCACCCCACCTCCCCCTGAACCCCTGGCAACTACCTCACAGGAGGATGAGCCTACCCAAGTAGCAATGACCATAGAACAACCTCCTACACTTGTAGGGAGTGTGGGTGAAATTGGATATAAGAAAATGAGCTTCAAGGTAATGTACTCAAACATTGATGGGATTACCAATAAAGCAAGTGAACTGGCAGAAAGGGTGCAAGAAGAAAACCCTGATGTAATAGGACTAACGGAAACAAAATTGTCAGGAGTCATAACAGATGCTGTGTTTCCAAAGGACTACTATATAGTAAGGAAAGAGAGGGAAGGGAGAGGAGGTGGAGGAGTGGCCCTGCTGATAAGGAAGGACTGGAGTTTTGATGAGATGGAAATTCCGGGCTGTGAGGGTTTCAGAGATTACATAACAGGAACTATAACAATGGGTGGACCTAAGATAATAGTGGCAGTCATTTACAACCCTCCCCTAAATGACAGAAGACCTAGACAGGAGTTTGATAGGAAAAACATGGCAACCATTAATATAATAGAGAGAGCAGCTTCAGTTGCCTGCAGGAATGGCTCCAGACTCTTAATCATGAGCGATTTCAACCATGGAAAGATAGACTGGGAGAATGGGGACTCACATGGTGGTGCAGATATGTGGAGAGCTAAACTCTTGGAAGTAGCAACAAGGAATTTTCTGAGCCAGCATGTCAAGGAACCCACAAGAGTGAGAGGCAATGATGAACCAGCTAGACTCGACTTGATATTCACCCTGAATGAGTCAGAAATAAGGGAAGTCAAAGTTGAAGCCCCCATAGGAATGAGTGACCACAGTGTACTGACCTTTGAGTACTTGGTGGAGGTAGGGATAACCTATCCAAGGATGGGAGTGGAGGGGAAAAGACTGAATTACCGAAGAGGAAAATATGACGAGATGAGGAACTTCCTCAGGGGAATACCATGGGAAACAGAACTTAGAGGCAAGAATGCGCAGGTCATGATGGATTTTGTCACCCAAAAGTGCCAGGAAGCTGCAGACAGGTTTATCCCGTCCACCAGGAGGGAAAACGAAAAACAACAGAAAAACCCATTGTTCAACCAGGAATGTAAGGTAGCGAAACAACTGAGTAAAAGAACATGGAGAAACTACAGAAATAACAGAACACCAGAGAGCAGGGAGAGATACCAGAGGGCCAGAAATGAGTACATCAGAGTGAGGAGGGAAGCAGAGAGACAGTTTGAAAATGACATCGCGCGTAAAGCCAAGACCCAACCAAAGCTGCTCCACAGCCACATCAGGAGGAAAACAGCAGTGAAGGAACAAGTGATGAAGCTGCGGAAAGGGGAGAACAGATACACAGAGAATGACAAGGAGGTGTGTGAAGAACTCAACAAGAGATTCCAGGAGGTCTTCACAATAGTACAAGGAGAAGCCCCTGCACTAAATGAGGAGGCGGCAAACCAAGCAACCTTGGAGGAATTTGACCTCACCAGTGATGAGGTCAAAAGGTGTCTGCTGGAGTTGGATGTGACAAAGGCTGTTGGGCCTGATAGAATCTCACCATGGATACTAAAGGAAGGTGCAGAAGCACTAAGTGTACCACTCTCTATGGTGTATAACAGGTCACTGGAAAACAGGAGACTTACCAGAAAGTTGGAAGACAGCTAACGTGGTCCCAATATACAAAAAGGGTGACAGGCAAGAGGCACTGAATTACAGGCCAGTTTCCTTAACTTGTATACCATGCAAGGTGCTGGAGAAGATCGTGAGGAAAAGGCTCGTAGAGCATCTGGAGGGAAATAACTTTGTAATGCACCACCAACATGGGTTCAGAGATGGTAAATCGTGCCTCACAGGTTTAATAGAATTTTATGACCAGGCAACGAAAATTAGGCAGGAAAGAGAAGGGTGGGCCTACTGCATTTTCCTGGACTGCCAGAAAGCCTTTGACACAGTACCCCATAAAAGGCTGTTAAAAAAAGTTGGAGCAACAGGCAGGAGTAAAAGGGAAGATGCTCCCGTGAATAAAGGAGTACTTAGGCAACAGGAAACAGCGAGTAACGGTGAGGGGGGAGACATCAGAGTGGCGAGATGTCACCAGCGGAGTCCCACAGGGCTCAGTACTTGGACCCATCCTGTTTCTAATATATGTGAACGATCTTCCAGAGGGTATAGACTCATTCCTCTCGATGTTTGCTGATGATGCAAAAATTATGAGAAGAATCAAGACGGATGAAGATAGACAAAGACTACAGGATGACCTGGATAAACTTGAGGAATGGTCTAGAAAATGGCTGCTAAAGTTCAACTCGGGAAAGTGTAAGGTGATGAAATAAGGTGAAGGGAGCAGGACGCTGAACACAAGGTATCATCTGGGAGGGGAAATCCTGCAAGAGTCAAATAGAGAGAAGGATCTGGGGGTTGATATCACACCGAACCTGTCCCCAGAGGCCCACTTCAAAAGAATATCATCAGCGGCATATGCTAGACTGGCCAACATAAGAACTGCCTTCAGAAACTTGTGTAAGGAATCTTTCAGAACCCTGTATACCACTTTTGTAAGACCAATCCTGGAGTATGCAGCTCCAGCCTGGAGTCCATACCTAGTTAAACACAAGACAAAGTTAGAGAAGATTCAGCGGTATGCCACCAGGCTCGTCCCGGAACTGAGAGGATTGAGCTACGAGGAAAGGCTAAAGAAGCTGAACCTCACATCCCTGGAAAACAGAAGAGTAAGGGGAGACATGATAACCACCGACAAAATTCTCAGGGGAATTGACAGGGTGGACAAAGACAAACTCTTCAGCACGGGTGGGACACGAACAAGGGGACACAGGTGGAAACTTAGTACCCAGATGAGTCACAGAGACGTTAGAAAGAATTTTTTCAGTGTCAGAGTAGTTAATAAATGGAATGCACTAGGAAGTGATGTGGTGGAGGCTGACTCCATACACAGTTTCAAATGTAGATATGATAGAGCCCAGTAGGCTCAGGAATCTGTACACCAGTTGATTGGCAGTTGAGAGGCGGGACCAAAGAGCCAAAGCTCAACCCCCGCAAGCACAATTAGGTGTATACACACTCTCTCTCTCTCTCTCCCCGCAAGCACAATTAGGTGAGTACACACTCTCTCTCTCTCTCTCCCTTCTCCCTCTCTTTTCCTGCTATCTCTCTCTATCTATCTCTCTCTATCTATCTCTCTCTATCTATCTCTATCTATCTATATCTCTCTCTATCTATCTATATCTCTCTCTATCTATCTATATCTCTCTCTCTCTATCTATATTTCTCTCTCTATCTATATCTCTCTCTCTATCTATATCTATATCTCTCTCTCTCTCTATCTATCTCTCTCTCTCTCTCTCTCTCTCTCTCTCTCTCTCTCTCTCTCTCTCTCTCTCTCTCTCTCTCTCTCTCTCTCTCTCTCTCTCTCTCTCTCTCTCTCTCTCTCTCTCTCTCTCTCTCTCTCTCTCTCTCTCTCTCTCTCTCTCTCTCTCCCAACCCCTGATGCCCAAGGTGCCCACCTAGGGCACCCTCCCCCCACTCAACCCCTCCCTAGGATCTCCCTTCTCCTCCCCTGCCCCAAGCCCTCCCTAACCCCTCATGCCCTACATTCTCCCCACCCTCCTAAACCCACCAGTATCCCCTACCCTCCTGTGCCCTCCATTCTCCCCAACTCTACTAAGCCTACTGCTTCATCATCCCCCTCAGTACTTCCTTACCCCCAACCTTCTCCCCAAGCCCTCCTTCCTCTTGTGCCCCCCGAAGACCACAATTCACCCCCATCCCCCCAAGCCCTCCATTCTCCACCCCCCCCCAAGCCCTCCAATCTCCAATCCCCCCCCCAAGCCTCCCCTTCTCCCATACTCCCCAAATCCTTCAACCCAATCCTACCCCTCTTACCCCCCCCCTTAATTTTCCCCGCCTCCCCACCCTCCAAGCCCTCTCTTCTCTCCTACCCGCGTCCACCCCCAAGCCCTCCCTCCCTCCTACACCACCCTCCTCGTACCAGATCCTCCCAGCGCCTGCACACCCCAGATCCCCCATCATAGGTCCTCCCATCTCGGTCTCTCCCTGTTTCCTTGGTTCAGGGGAAGCAATAGTATCTGCGAAAAGACAGAAGAGAGTCAGTTTCAGGGTGATGTACTCGAACATAGATGGGATCACTAACAAGGCAAGTGAACTAAGAGAAAGAGCATACGAAGTGAATCCAGATGAAATCAGACTCACAGAAACAAAACTCTCAGGAATCATAACTAATGCAGTGTTCCCCAGGACTACATTGTAATAAGGAAAGAGATGGAAGTAAAGGGAGGAGGTGGAGTGGCCCTACTAATGAGAAAGGAATGGAGTTTCAAGGATATAGTTATCCCGGGCTGCCAGGGATTCAGAGTCTACATAACAGGCACCATGACAATGGGAGGACCGAAAGCAGTAGTAGCAGTGATATATAACCCTCCACCAAATGACAGAAGACCCAGGCAAGAATATGACAACAACAACATGGCAGTTAACACTATAATTGAGAAGGCAGCCTCTGCTGCCTGTAGAAATAGATCCCATCTGCTCACTATGGAAGACTTCAATCACGAAAGGATAGACTGGGAGAACAAGGAACCGCATGGAGGAGAGGATACATGGAGAGCCAAACTAATGGAGGTGGTGACTAGAAACTTTTTAAGCCAGCATGTCAGGGAACTCACAAGGATGAGACGAAACGATGAACCAGTGAGACTCGTCCTAGTCTTCACTCTGAACGACTCTGACTTAAGGGAAATCGGTTTCGAGGCCCCAGTAGGAATGAGCGACCACAGTGCACTTGTGTTTAAGCATCAGTTTGAAGAAGGGTTATTGAACTCGACGAGGGGCACTGAAAACAAAAGGCTGGCATTCCAAAAGGGAAACCATGAAGTGATAAGAAAATTCCTAACAGATATAACATGGGAAAGACGGCCCAAGACATGATGGACCACATCACGCAGAAGTGCAAGGAAGCAGCAAACAAGTTTGTCCCAGTCCAAAAGAAAAACAATGAAATGAAGATGAAAAACACATGGTTTAATTAGAGATGTAGGCTAGCTAAGCAGCAAAGTAAAAGGGCAGGGAGAAATTATAGAAATAACAGGACACTTGAGAGCAGAGAAAGACACCAGAGTGCCAGGAATGAATATGTCAGGTAGAGAAGAGAGGCAGAAAGACAACACGAAAATGACATCGCGAGCAAGGCAAAGACTCAACCTAAATTGCTGCACAGCCACATCAGAAGAAAAACAACTGTAAAGGACCAGGTAATGAAATTAAGGATAGGGCCAGAATGATTCACTACAAACGACAAGGACGTGTGTGAGGAGCTGAATAAGATATTCCAGGAGGTCTTCACCTTAGAGCAGGGAGAAATTCCAGAGATAAGAGAGAGAATAGTTAACCAGAAACCACTAGAAGGGTTTGAGATTAACCAGGGGGAAGTAAGGAAGCTTTTACTAGAGTTGGATGTGACAAAGGCTATAAGCCCAGCTGGAATCTCCCCTTGGATATTAAAGGAAGGAGCAGAAGCACTGTGCCTGCCACTCACCATACTGTATAACTAATTCCTGGCAACAGGGGAACTGCCAGGAATTTGGAAAGCTGCTAATGTAGTCCTGATATACAAGAAAGGGGATAGACAGGAGGCACTGAACTACAGGTCAGTGTCCCTAACTTGCATACCATGCAAACTGATGGGGAAGATTGTGCAAAAAACGCTAGTGGAACATCTGGAGCGAAAGAACGTTGTAACACAGCATCAATATGGGTTCAAAGATGGCAAATCCTGCCTCACAGGGTTAATTGAATTCTATGACCTGGCAACAAAAATCAAGCATGAAAGAGAGGGTTGGGCAGACTGCATATTTTTGGATTGCCAGAAAGCCTTTGACACAGTACCACACTAGAGGCTAGTGAAAAATCTGGAGATGCAGGTTAGAGTGAAAGGGAAGGTTCTCCATTGGATAAGGGAGTTCCTTAGCAACTGAAGACAACGTGTCACTGTGAGGGGTGAGATCTCAGATTGGCGAGACGTCAAAAGTGGAGTCCCGAAAGGTCAGTCCTCGCACCTATACTGTTTCTAATATATGTATATGATCTCCCAGGGGGTATAGACTCGTTTTCCACACTGTTAGCTGATGATGCACAAATTATGAGGAGGATTGAAACAGAGGGTGATAGTAGGAGGCTACAAGATTACCTAGACTGACTGAATGAATGGTCCAACAAATGGCTGCTTTAGTTCAACCCGAGTAAATGCAAAGTAATGAAACTAGGCGGCGGAAACAGGAGGCCAGACATAGGATACGGAATAGGAGATGAAGTAATTAATGAAATGGACAGAGAGAAAGATCTAGGAGTTGATATCACACCAAACCTGTCTCCTGAAGCCCACATAAAAAGAATTACGTCTGCGGCATGTGCGAGGCTGGCTAACATCAGAAAAGCCTTTCGGAACCCGTGTAAGGAATCATTCAGAATCTTGTATACCACATATGTAAGTCCAGTCCTGGAGTATGTGGCCCCAGCATGGAGCCAGTACCTTGTCAAGCACAAGACGAAGCTTGAAAAACTTGAGAGGTTTGCCACTAGGTTAGTCCCAGAACTAAGAGGCATGAGTTACAAGGAAAGGCTGCGGGAAATGGAACCATACGACACTGGAAGACAGAAGAGTGAGGGGAGACATGATCACTACCTACAAAATCCTCAGCAGAATGTTAATGGAATCCAACACTCTCCCAGAAGTATTGTGTCGCCCTTGGCAGGGTAAAGAAGAAGCAAACGTCTCCAAAGGTCACCTAATGTTCTCACAATGTGGTTCTCACTGGCCGTTCGCTCATTCCCGAATAGGTTGCTGAAGCCTTTAAGGCTGTCGGGAGATTGTCTGTTTTATGCGACTATGGGCAATTTTTGGATAGTAGGAAATTTCGATTAATTTTCCCAAGATCAGTGAATCATGGTGGACATAAATATAGAAAAAAGTTTTAATGACTGTTTTCAAATTATTTAGCTGTGTGCCAAATATCGTTGTAGTTGTCTGAAGGTGACCCTGTCATGCTGTTCCCTTTAGAGATACATTCTTGAATGGGACGTAAACTTAAAAAATAACGAAGCAATTGAAAAATTGATGAAAAAATTACAAGTCTCTTTCTTCTAGGCTTCATTACTTCATTATAATACTCCTCAGTAGTGAACTGTTTCAGAAGAGATCAACGCTAACCCAGACTATTTATTGTCGGCCATTGTAAAACGACAGCAGGAATTTGTGTTTCAGACGACTAGATGATCTGTCTGCAACTGCCTTTGTTATTGCTAAGGTCAGAAAGATGATACAGTATGGATAGGTTAGGAAAAGTGGAACACATGTCATTGGTGATAATGACATTAAGTACACTGTTGGTTAGTTTCTCGACATTCGATTTTGCCACACTGCTAGTTCTCATTATTTCGTTGTATGTCTGAATGACAGAAACTCTTGATCGATTTAAGTTTGACTGTCGATGACGTTCGAGTATCTGTTTGTTAACAAAAATTATGATATGTTCCTATTATCTACGTTGTCAAAATGTTTTTGATCTATTTCACTTAATTTGGAAACCTCCTTTTAAATATACTAAAAACTTTTACCTCTGTTATTTATAATTTAATCTAAGGACACTAAATAGAATTTAGTGCAATACATCCTTCATCCTCTGCAATTTCTATATGCCACTTTTGTGTTCTTATGTTTTCTTTGTGCTGCCTGTATTCCGTATTATCACATTTTTTTTTTATCAAACTCGGTTGCTTCATTTTCAGTCTGTTTGAATTCAGATTCATACTCATTTCACCTGTGGTTGAATATTTGTTTCCAAAAAGTGAATCAAAAGAAAAGCCATTACCGGATCTATTCCACTTTTTTCTAAATATCTGGATAAATTTAAAACCTTGTGAATCATTTTACTCCAGAATATATGAACAAAGAATTCGTAAGTACTGAGTGGGTTCCAGCATATACTTTGCTTCAGCCAGCGGCTGTGGAGCACAGTTTGTATTTCACCTCCAGAATTCTTCGAAGAGCAACTACTTATGCTGATAAATCCTGCAAGGCTGTCTCTTCTGTTGACTTTCTGGATGCCCACTTAGAGTCACAGTTTCTTCAGAGTCAGTGAGAAAGAATTTATCTGATGGCGTTGTTCGCATTTTAATAGAGAAAGACGAGGTAAACTGCGAGAAACATTTCAGAGACACTCTAAAAGTTCCACACAACAACTTAGTTTGAACATCGAAGCCCACTGCATTAAATAAAACCAAATTTAAATTGTGAGCAGCAGTGAGAATATAATGCATCTGGAGAATCCTCTTTAATCTTCGGAGACCAGATAATTCACCCAACATGGTGCTTGCTTCATCGAAAACCTGATCGTAACACAGTTATTGACAACCCTAAGTTTTTGATACTTGGAAAAAGAATGATGAAAAAAAAGTTTGTCCTTGCTGTAGATAATTCACAGAATCCTTTAAATTGTTCCACTGCATCGCTGTGTATTGTTACATATCAGAAGGATAAAGATAACTCATAAATTCTGCTAGTGTTAATTGAAGTTAACATTGTCCTATTATCCTTCATAAAACCTGGGCTGATAATAAATAATAAATAAATAAATAAATGTTTATTCAGGTAAGGTACATACATACAAGAGATTTTACAAAAATGGATAGATTTATAGATAGAGCTAGTACATACAATGCCTAAAGCCACTATTACCCAAAGCGTTTCGGGCAGGAAAAACATTAATGACTAAAACTTAATACTAATTGAGTATAAAGAATAAAATGTGTTGAGAACAAATAAAAATAAAAAAAGGGGGGAACATGGCTGAAAAAAGCAGCACAAATACAATTAGGTCGACAAACAGCGTTGTTTGAAAAAAACAGACATTGGTTGACAATAGAGGGTAAGGTAGGTTACAGGGAATTTATTAGGTAGTGCTTCGTTTTTATCTTAAACTGGTTGAGAGATGTACAGTCTTTAACATGATTGGGAAGGTCATTCCACATTCTGGGTCCCTTGATTTGTAGAGCATTTCCAGTTTGATTAAGTCGTACTCTTGGAATATCGAAACTGTATTTTTTTCTGGTGTGGTGCTCATGGGTTCTGTTACAACCTTCAATGAAGCTTTTGAGGTCAGGATTGGCATTACAGTTCAGCGTTTAATATATGTATAATACACATGAGAGAATGTGCAGTGACTTAATATCTAACATATTCAGAGATTTGAGTAGGTGTACCGAGTGATGTCTGGGGCCAGAGTTGGATATTGTCCTAATAGCAGCTTTGTGTTGAGTAATTAGAGGACGTAAATGATTTTGGGTAGTAGAACCCCAAGCACAAATACCATAGTTGAGATATGGATAGATGAGGGAGTATTAGAGAGTCACCAGGGCAGGGTGGGGTACATAATATCTGATCTTAGAAAGAATGCCAACAGTTTTTGAAACTTTTTTTGATATATTTAGAATGTGTCTCTGGAAATTCAGCTTGTGGTCAATGAGAACGTCAAAGAATTTGCCATCTATTTTATTACAAACTGGGGTATTGTTTATTCTGAGATTTATTTGATTAGAGGATTTATTGCCAAACAGAATATAGAAAGTTTTGTCAATGTTAAGGGAAAGTTTGTTGGCAGTTAGCCAAAGATGGACTTTATTTAGCTCAGTATTTACTGTGGCATTTAGAGCAAGGGTCTCAGGATTGGAGTAAATGAAGGTTGTGTCGTCAGCAAATAGAATTGGTTTGAGGTGTTGGGAGGCATTTGGAAGGTCATTAATGTAGATGAGAAAGAGGAGAGGGACAAGTATGCTGCCCTGAGGAACACCGATGTTGATGGGTAGGGTGGGAGAAATTGAATTATTCACAGAAACATACTGGAGCCTGTCAATAAGGTAAGATTTGAGGTATTGCAGGGAGTGTCCTCTGACTCCATAATGATGTAATTTAAGAAGAAGGTTTTGGTGGTTGACAGTGTCAAAAGCCTTACGCAGATCCACAAATAACCCAACAGGGAAATCATTTTTATCAAGAGCTGCATGAATCAAGTTATTCATACTAATAAGTGCATCGTTAGTGCTTTTTTGGGGTCTGAAGCCATATTGACAAGAGCAAAGCATATTGTGTTTGGCTAGATAAGAGTAAAGCTGCTTGTAGATTAGTTTTTCAAATATTTTTGACAAGTTAGGCAGGATTGATATAGGTATGTAGTTGTTAACATCTGTGAGATCACCACATTTGTGGACGGGGGTTACTCTCGCTTTTTTTTAGAATATCTGGAAAAGTTTGGAGTTCAAGTGACTTGTTGAAGAGCAATGCAATAGCAGGGGCTAAAGATCTGGAGGCTTTTTTGTAAATTAAATTTGGTATCTCCTCAGGGGCACTAGACTTGGTTTTAAGGGAAAGGATTATCTCATTAACGTCAGTGGAATTAGAAGGCTTTAGGTACAGAAACTGTGGATAGTTACCTGTAAGATAGTCCTTAACTTCAGTACTGGAAGATGGAATATCATTTGCAAGGGATGACCCAATGGAAGAGAAGAACCTATTGAACTCAATAGTAGAATCAGAGGCTGAAAGCTGACCATGGTTATTGGAAAGGAGTGTTGGTTTATTATTTAAAATCTTCTTTGATCCCAATATTTGTGAAATTGTGCTCCAAGTTTTTTTAATACAGTATTGCTCTTTTTTTGGGTAAATTTATCTTCGTGGTATTTAGTTTTGGCTCGTCTAATTACTTTAGATAGCAATAACGAGTAATTCTTTGAGAATTCTTTGGAGACGGTTCCTAACATATACTTCTTCTCAAGGTCATGCTTTTTATTAATGGATTTAAGTATTCCCTTTGTAAGCCAAGGATTGTTAAGCCTTTTGGTTGTGACTTGTTTCGTAAGCATAGGACAGTGGGTGTTATAAAGGCTGAGAGTTTTTGAAGAAAAGATTGCACTGCTAGGTTGATATCCCCTATGTTACCTAACTCGGACTCCCAGTTCACATTATCAGCATCAGTTATAAAATTGTCTATAGCAGT